>NC_041394.2:198744579-199067913 GCF_900747795.2 Erpetoichthys calabaricus
TCCTTCCAAGGCAGAGGCGTCCATGACAATAGGTAACTGAAGAAAGATTATTATTATGGCTCTTTAAGAAGGTTGTTTTTGTTCCTAGGAAATGTGTGACATAAAAACAACAAACAACTCATTTATATTAGTACATATATTATCAGGCATAAGTTAAATAAATTCTCCACCTAAAGTGTATTTTATATATTACTCACCACAAGTAGTTTGTAGTGATAGTCAAGAAAAGTTTTTAGTCTCATAATCGACAGATCAGTCATCCACTCTTAGGCTCAAAACATGCAAAACACATACATTTTTCGCAAAAATATTGTCAAATAGATACTTCTGGAGTAATCAGCACTCATCATAACAGGAAACATATTCCCGTAATATTGCCCTTGTTTATTTGTCAAAAGCATACAACTGAATAACAGAAACGTGAGTTATGCAACATGAGTCACGTGAAGTTTTTTATTTTTATCCATGGACATTTTTCACATTGTTTGCCACTGTATAGCAATGGTCACCATTGAATTCTATTATATCATAAACTTTTTTCTCTCCAATCATGAACTTCTCAGCCATTACTACAAACTACATGGTGTAAGTAACACATAAAAAAAAAATTTTTGGGTGGAGTTTTCTTTTATTTAACTAATCATGTCGTTTCACAAGTCCTCCGTTCCAGTCTGATTTTATATTAAGGAAACTGCATTATAGTTTGTTTAAGGAGTGACTTAAGCTTAATTTTAGTGGAATCTCCATGTGATCAGTTCCTGTAGGTTCATATGAAAATGTCACAATAGGTCAAGAAAGGAACCAGATAGGAATGGATTGTAATATTCTTAAAAATGTTTGTTTAACTAATCAATCATCGTTTGACTACTCTTCTCAAAAAATCAAGTTAGCAAATTGATATTTCCCTGCCTATTATTTGCCAGATGTGCTGTGCAGTAATACCTAACAGGGAACTCATAATTACTTCACATGATGAAAGTAAATTTAACAAGAAACAAAAAAGTTGTTTTCAGAATGAGAAAAAATATAATTAGCTTTTATACATGTTTGGTTTCAAAACTAGTCTTGTCCTCCAGTGGTCAAACGTGTCACAAAAAAATATACAGTAAACAGGAGGGAATGTACTGTATGCCTTAATGAGTTACCCTTCCTCCAGGCTAGCAAATGGTCATGGGGGATACATTTTATTTTTAGCACTATCTTATTTATGCCTTCCACTGCAGCAGCTATCTGAGAAGTTTGCCAGCTTTACCTTTTGAAGAAGTCAGATAAGGGGTCATCTGGGTCCATTATCCCCCTCCAATATTCCTAGAAAGGTCTGCTCTTTGATCTCATCTTCAAACTCTGAAGGGAATTCCTCCCCCTTGTCTTAATTAGTAGAGGAAAAAGATAACCAAGAAAGTATGGGCAAATGCCCTGATGTCTCATCTCATCCATTTAAAAGAGCTCCCTTGTGCAAGATGCAGTTGCAGTCAGTGTCATGATAAAAGTTATTTCCTGTATTTAAACTGCTTGTTTGTACCAACAGTCATACTGTAGGTTATAGTTTTTTAACTGGAATAGTGTTAACCTTGTCAATTCAATTTATGATTTTAAACACTTCAATTTGGATTGTGTCATAATTTTCCCTCAGATGTGTACGGGATCAGCTCTTTGAAAATTTAGCTAATCCTCAGGGAAAAGGTTATTTAATTTTAGCCATAATGCTGCAAAATGTCTTATTAGAAATTCTTGAGTATTTTCAGACCTTCATTATTAAGTTTAATGTAGCTAGCAAACAAGGAAAGATAAACAAATGGAAAAAAAATCAACAATCTTACATCAATATTAAATTTTAATTAAAAGCATGGGAGCACAGTTCAGATACTACCAGAAAGCTGCTCTTATAAATATTCACAGCAGTGGCTGATTCATCTTTCATTGGATGCCTGATGTTTCATCTGTGGAACAGATTACATGCAGTGTTAAACTAACGTAGCAGCTATGAGAGAATGAGTAGGAAGTCAAGTTTTTCAGTCTGTTTGGATGTGTTAGTTTTAATAAATTGTTCACAATTTCATTGATTTTTATTCTTGTTAGCATTATCACTGTTTAGAAATTGATTGCAAGAACAAAAGAATCCTTCAATATCATAGCTACATGATATTAAGTTAAATAAGTATAATCCTTTGTGATACAGCATTTTAAAATTTGTCAGATATACCAAGCTCCTGCTGGCATTTATCATTGTTGCTGTTTAGCTATTTATTTGTTTACTGTGTGATCTATTTACCCATTTGATATTATACTGTAATCTTGTCAGCTCCTTGTGATTGTGTGTGAAGTTAATGGTACTACAGTATATAAAATAAAGATTGATTGAAAAAAAATCTGTATAAAAGTGAGACTGGTTGAAACGATTTTCACGCTAAATTGCTCTATTTTTTTTCTCCTAGGGTATAATGCAAGACGTTCAATTACTTATTATGCCTCAAGGATATATCTCACAGTGTCCAGACCTAAATCGCAGTAAGTTTTGTTTTTGATGTAGCTTGTTGTGGTGGTTGCTGCAGGAAGTTATCATCAAAGGACTGATGATATTTAGTGGTATTGTTTTTATAATATACAAACCATATACAAATGCTATATATTTTTTCTTTTATTTACTTAATTTTAGCATGCCCAACATGCAATGACTTCCATGGACTTGTACAAAAGATAATGGAGCTACAGGATATCTTGGCAAAAACATCAGCAAAGGTAATGTTTTCATTTTGAAATTTATAACATTTATTTTCCTGGGGCTATTATAATATATTGAATCAAAGATATCATAACATTCTTTTTTTTGTTCAGTTTCAATCATTTAAAGATCTATTGGTTCCTTTTCATTTCTGTTACACTCCTCTCATAGCTTTCCTACTAGACTTGTCTCAGAGTGCACCTTGCAATTAGACCTGCCGATTGTTTCAACAGCACCATTACTACACCATACTTTAAATTTACTATTAATTCTTTCTAACTCATGTTGTTTCTCATGGTGTTTGCTTCAATGTTATTAACAGTCTTTTGTAATTCTTCAATATTTTCTCACCTTTGCCCAGTCCAGTTTTATGTAATGTTTTACTGCATTGTCTATAAATTCATTAGTGCATTTTTTATAATTACAATTTTCTTGTTGTACCAATTTGTTTGTTACCCAATCCTGTTTAATAAAATCCCTGTGTGCGTCCAGGTGTCCGTGTGTGTGTGTCTTCTGGTGCAGTGCGCATGCACGGGGCACGGTGCAATGCGCGATATTACTGTCAGAGAAAGTTACAGGCGTTTTACGGAAATACAAACCAGTATTACTGCGAGAGGAAATTAAAGGTACACAATACAGTGACTCATATTACAGCCACATACAAGCCTGTATTACCGCCAGAGAAAATTAAAGGAATATTACGGATGTACAAGCCAGCGGACGTACAAGACAGTATTTCTGTCACAGAAAATTAAAGACACACAATACACGGCGGCAGCCCATGAAGAATGGTCAGCTCAGCAAGTAAACATCAACAAAAGAAAGGCTAAAAGAAAGAAAAATACGACCAACAAAAAGAATGAGGTCAAAGTCCCTTGCCATTTAATATAGACTGTTCCTACTAATGTTTATGCACTACTGTTCTAGCGCCCGTTATTGTAACGGGCTTAATGACTAGTATAAGACTAATTTCCAGTATTTTTTAACATACAATTCTTATTTTCTTTCTTTATCATTTTCTCCTTTGTCTTTATAACATACAATACCTCCTGGTTTAAAATAGAGTGAGTGTCCATTATTCCTTTCCATTGTTTTGCCATCCTCTTCTAAACTTCTCGGACTGCTCTACTACCCCTTAGTATCTGTGCATGGATCCATCAGACACTCTTTGCAATTTATACATTGTTAAATGTATCACCATCCATCTTAAGTACACTTTTTATGTATTTGCCAGCTATCACTTTCTGTAATTTTCCTTATTTCATGCAAATAGTTAACATCATGCTTAAATGCTTCTCGTCCACTATCCTTTTTTTTCCAAACCACCCCATAATTCTTTATATTATTTACCTGATAGTCATGAAATCCATCACTAAGAGACACACAACAATTGGCTCAACAAGTGTGTGATAAAAGGAAAATGATGTGTGCTTTCTTTTTGTTAGTCTTCCTTTATTACTCATATACAGTACCTGTATGTTAATACACAATGCATTATACCTGCTGGACCAAACAGAAAATAAGAGATTTACTTGATTGAAAATACAAAGTTGACTGAAAATTTGTACAGGGTAAAAAACATTTCTCCGTTTTGAGTATTACAACCCTGTTGTGCACAATGCAGTAAAGCGACTTTTTAACATTATTAAGGTCTAATGTATTGCTCAAGAAGAGCAACAGACAGAGACATCAACACAGGGGAGCAAGACCCAAGCAAGGTGTCAGCATTCATTTCACTCCAGGATTCTGCAGGAGTGGCCATCCCTGTCAGTGAGAGGCAGGCCTGACCCTGTAAAAGAAAGTATAAATCCAGGTAGAGAAGGCAATAGGCCATAAGACCCCCTGGCCAACAGAAGAGATGACTGGGTTACAAGACTGAAAATCTGTGACAGGACAGCTCTTTCAGTGTGAGATCAGAAGGGACCAGCAGGAGGTCCATACTCTCTCATTAATTCTACAGTATAGGGGAGGAATGGCATTTCTGCTTATATGAAATTCGCAGATGCCAGTGGAATCTGACATTTTTGGATTACAGAAGACTCATGGTGCAGAAGACAAGAAATTTTGTGTTTTTTAAGTAAAATGATGGCTATCCTGACACAAGATAAGTCACCATAGGCAGAAATCCTCCTCATGGCTATGAGGTAAATGGAGGGCTCCAGACAGATGAGCCAGGATTGAATGAGACAGGAAGTGAAAAGGGGAGATGTTCTGTGTTTGAGTCAAACTACAAGGCAGGAAGGAACCCAAAACCAAATTGAGAGAGTTCTAGACAGGCAACTCTGTTGCTTTTCCACATTTTTCCACACATTTTTGTTTTTAGAGACATGTCCTCATTTCTAGTTTGATGAATTTGATATAGGGCCCAGCTATATGCAGAGATTCAAACATTTGCAATGGGCACAGGATATGATTGGGCCATTTGGAGCCTACTATTAAGCACAGTTAATCTGGCAATGTCCTTGGCCTGTCCAGTGACATTCCTGTTTAAAAGCCCCTTTATAGGTTTGGCTGATAAGCAGCAACATGGAGATTTATTGTAATGTGCAGATGAGCTGGGACACTTGGGGTCACTAGAGAGACATAACAGGACAGCCTTGGTTTCAGGTGCTGGACCTCTGGTAAGAAGATACAGGTTATAATTATGATGAAAAAAGTGCAGAAGAAGGGTAATGTCGGTTAAACATGGGTAAGTGCAATAGGCAGTTCATGTGCTAAGGAGGGATGAATTAATTTGTTTATAGGTGCTGGTCATAAAATTAGAATATCATGACAAAGTCGATTTATTTCAGTAATTCCATTCAAAAAGTGAAACTTGTATATTAGATTCATTCATTACCCACAGACTGATGTATTTCAAATGTTTATTTCTTTTAATGTTGGTGATTATAACTGACAACTAATGAAAGTCCCAAATTCAGTATCTCGGAAAATTAGAATATTGTGAAAAGGTTCAATATTGAAGACACCTGGTGCCACACTCTAATCAGCTAATTAACTCAAAACACCTGCAAAAGCCTTTAAATAGTCTCTCAGTCTAGTTCTGTAGGCTACACAATCATGGGGAAGACTGCTGACTTGACAGTTGTCCAAAAGACGACCACTGACACCTTGCACAAGGAGGGCAAGACACAAAAGGTCATTGCTAAAGAGGCTGGCTGTTCACAGAGCTCTGTGTCCAAGCACATTAATAGAGAGGCGAAGGGAAGGACAAGATGTGGTAGAAAAAAGTGTACAAGCAATAGGGATAACCGCACCCTGGAGAGGATTGTGAAACAAAACCCATTCAAAAATGTGGGGGAGATTCACAAAGAGTGGACTGCAGCTGGAGTCAGTATGCAAGACATGGGTTTCAGCTGTCGCATTCCTTGTGTCAAGCCACTCTTGAACAAGAGACAGCGTCAGAAGCGTCTCGCCTGGGCTAAAGACAAAAAGGACTGGACTGCTGCTGAGTGGTCCAAAGTTATGTTCTCTGATGAAAGTAAATTTTGCATTTCCTTTGGAAATCAAGATCCCAGAGTCTGGAGGAAGAGAGGAGAGGCACAGAATCTACGTTGCGTGAGGTCCAGTGTAAAGTTTCCACAGTCAGTGATGGTTTGGGGTGCCATGTCATCTGCTGGTGTTGGTCCATTGTGTTTTCTGAGGTCCAAGGTCAACGCAGCCGTCTACCAGGAAGTTTTAGAGCACTTCATGCTTCCTGCTGCTGACGAACTTTATGGAGATGCAGATTTCATTTTCCAACAGGACCTGGCACCTGCACACAGTGCCAAAGCTCTGTTCTTGATTGGCCAGCAAACTCGCCTGACCTTAACCCCATAGAAAATCTATGGGGTATTGTGAAGAGGAAGATGCAATACGCCAGACCCAACAATTCAGAAGAGCTGAAGGCCACTATCAGAGCAACATGGGCTCTCATAACACCTGAGCAGTGCCACAGACTGATCGACTCCATGCCACGCCGCATTGCTGCAGTAATCCAGGCCAAAGGAGCCCCAACTAAATATTGAGTGCTGTACATGCTCATACTTTTCATGTTCATACCTTTCAGTTGGCCAACATTTCTAAAAATCCTTTTTTTGCATTGGTCTTAATTGATATTCTAATTTTCCGAGATACTGAATTTGGGACTTTCATTAGTTGTCAGTCATAATCATCAACATTAAAAGAAATAAACATTTGAAATACATCAGTCTGTGTGTAATGAATGAATCTAATATACAAGTTTCACTTTTTGAATGGAATTACTGAAATAAATCAACTTTGTCATGATATTCTAATTTTATGACCAGCACCTGTATTTAGGCTTTGGTTTTAAACCTCTTGTTGTACCATTCCTTGTGAAATTATTATTTAATAAAAACACACATTTGTCTACTTCTTGGATTTTTTTGGTTTATTTAAAGTTCAGGGGACTGCATTTGAACATCCCCTCCAGGCTGCAATGGATACACATGTTACAATTGGAAAGATACCTTCCAAGGTCTTTCATCTGCAGACCATTATTTACTTGTACTCTGTGCAAAGAATTGGAGCACAGACCAGCCCTGAAATTGAGCTTGACATTTATCTGCTTTTCACTGCATTCTGCAATTAGGAATAAAATGAGTACTAGCTCCACGTACATACTATATATGGAACTGGAACACACAGGTACTCTCAGATACACAAGATCAGAGCAATGCTGCTTGCTATTATCAGAGTGGATTAAAGCTAACATCTCAGATGGGGGAGTAGCTATCCTTTCATGGGTTTTAGGATGGATTAAGAAGGCCCTACTGTCTCATAAAAACCTATTTATTTGATATTACTTAATTTATAATAGTTACTTATTAAATACTTTAATTACAAATTAAAATTGCAATAATGAGCAGTGAAGCACTCAGTTACTAGCTTTTCCCAGACTACAGTTAAACGCATTGAAACCAAGCTAGCTTTAAATCACACAAGCTGCATAATAATGCAGTGACTCAAATATGAGCTTTTCAATGATGCCTCTTGCACTGCTGTATAAAGAGAAGTTTTTGTTTTTAATGTTTAAATTTTATTTCGCATCCTAAATGGTGATGCATGGGGATCAAAGAAAGGTGTGGAGTTGTAAAGTTTACAATTATTTTAATCAATGAGGGCACCCCTCCGAGGTAGTGTCAAGTAGCTTTGCTAAAATCCTATAATGTCACCAAAATATTCATTGATTTCCTAAACCTGAGGGTTTTTTATAGGATTGCAGATAGCTTACCCTAGTAGCCTCAGGCACAAGGCATCAACCATCCTTGGCTGGCCCCTGAGTTCTTTAAGATTTAATGATTAACCTAACGTTCATGTCTTTCAGGGTTAGGAGAAAACCCATGCAAATAGGAGGTGAAAATTAAACTTCTACTCAGTAGACAGTAATTGAGATTTAAACTCTTTAAGGTATAAGTTAGCAGTGCTTACCATTGTATCAGCAGGGAACAAAACCTTCCTGATATATTCCTATTCCTACTGCTGGTGTATACCTTCTGGACAAGAACCTATAACCTTGCACTTTGCAGTTTAGCCCTAGATCTTTTAAACAAAGCACTAAACTGTTTCCTTTACTTCCCAACTGGCATCCATTGCACGGGTGTTACAGTATCATTACATTTTAAGTCCAAATTTATTGGCATTTGTACACATCTTACTTGTATGTCTCAAAATGACTAGAGACAGTGGTATTGCTAATGAATACAATCCAATACATTAAATATAATGTGAGCCTTTCTATAGAAGAAAGTCATGTCAGGTACAGTATGTTCATACAGTAATTGCAATGAATGGCTTTTGAGTAGCCTTATGACCTAAGAGCAATCATTGTCCCAGAATCCAGTGGTGTAAATACCTAATGGTCTTTTATTGTTTAGTAAAATAGAGCTGGGAGAAATGTTTGCAGGATGCTGGAAATTTTATAATAATAAAGTTTGACATTAAATGGCAACAGCTATGTAGTATACACAGCACTGTTCAAACCCCTTATGACAACCTGGAAATGTATTTATAAAGCTTGTTGTCTGGACAGGAAGTACTCGCGTACTTAATTGTGAAAACAATATATAACATTTGAATAAATGCAAAATGCAAATCATAGGACTTTTGCACAGAACTGTAAGTTTCAGACAGAAAGGAGCTGTGTGGCAGTAATATTCTTTTGTGACTTTACCAACAACTGCATTGTGGCCCAAAGATGAGCAGGTGCTGCATTAGGATGTCATACTGTCAGCTCCATTAGGAAACCTCTAAGGTGGTGAGCACGAAAAGAGACATCTGAGCTTTTTAAGATATGTTGTGCTTGCTTTAGGTTGTTAATTATAGTGATTTTAAAGGTGTTTATCCTCTCCGCTGCTTCCCACTCTGTTGGAAATAGGAGTGCAGTCATCTTCCTGAAATTTATGACCAGCCTCTTGGTTTGGCTTATCTTAAAGAGTGAGATTGTTGCTCTGGACCTACTTTGTCAGCAAGTAAACCTTTTTTTGTGTAAGACGTTTCATTGTTGTTGGTGATCAGGCCTGGAATGTGGTGCCAGTGGCAAATTTAACATTGAAGTTGTTTAGGGTGTCTGGTCACAATGTTATAACTGTATCCTATTTTTACAAAAATAACATTGTTGTAAAATATTTCTACAAAAAATAAATGTAAAATATTAAAATGTAACTGAAAACCTTTCTGTGGATCATACATACAAGTAAGCTTAAATACCCAAGCTATAGGACACATTCAGTAGTTTGACATGTTAGTGTAACTGTTACTAGAATGTTGCAATCACTGTACATTTAAGAGGCTCATATATTGGATATAGATGAAATAAAACATTTCCCTATTTTCCATAGTAGCATAATGCTTATGCCATGTCCTTCCTGGCATAAAGAGGTAGGGGAGAGGTAGATGTCTCTTTCAACACTCACCTTAAATTTTGCGACTGTATTTGCATCGATTAAACATAGTAAATAGATTGCAAATGGAAATGGAAATCAGAAGAAGTAGAAGCAGAAGTAGAATTTACAGTTTTTCTATGTGGAATGCATTTAATAAAATTTGTATAATGTGTAGTTCTGCTGTAATACTCTACCCAAAAATTATATTTTTTATATGTTACTTAACCTATGTACTTTATAGTGATGGTGGAGAAAAATTTTTAATGTCATGTTTTCATGTAGAATGGATAGAAAAAAATATATAATACAAGCTAATTGTGACCAGTGCTGTACAATGGCAAACAATGTCCATGGAAAAAAGAAAAAAAAAAACTCATATTACTTGTGTTGCATAATTCATATGTTAGATATCCAGTTGCATGCTTGACATGGGCAAAACATGTGTGTTTTTCTTTTTTTTTTTTTAAAAAAAACCCATGAAATTAACATTTTTTTCTCAGCCATTACTAAAAGCTTCATGGGGAAAGTAACATATAAAACACAAATAATTTTGGATGGATTATTCCTTTAAGACAAAACAAACATCCCGTTTGGTTTGAGTTACAGTGCTGCAGAGATAAATTCTGGATTCTGAATTTAATTAGGCTAGTTTGAAAGCTGATTGATGGATCCATGAACACAATTTTTAAAAATTGATTAATGTTTTTTTGAAATTATTAGGGAGCATGATTATCTATCTATCTATCTATCTATCTATCTATCTATCTATCTATCTATCTATCTGATTTTAATTTCTAATGAAATTGCTTAATGGAAAGGCCATCACATGACATTTCTTTTACACCGTTTGCTCATGCACTCATGTGTGCTGCTTATGATCTTGAGTAATTTCTTTTCTCTCATTAATGAACGAAGCTTTATCCAATTAACATCCAATGTACCCTGAAGCTGTTCCAGTCAACAGTGACTTGAGTGCTACCTGTCTCTTATTCTCATCTCCTTATGTTCCTAATGCTTTGGGGCAAAATTATTTCCTCCTGTAATGTATTCTATAACCTTTCTAGTGATCTATTGTTTGCTTATGTAAATTTTTGGAGCTGGCTTGAGCAATTTTTGAATATGTGAAGACTGTACAGACTGAATAAGTAAAACCAGGCTGTTATACACTAGTTATTTTCACTGACTTCTTCGGTTACTGTAGCTCTTACATGTTCCAGCTCATCTAAATCATTGTGACCTTTTCAAGTGGTACACATTACTAATTAACACAATGCCTAGTTTGGTACATGAAATATTTTTTGGAATGAAAGCATGCAAACTGACAAACCCTTAAGGCCTGAAGATGTGATATTTCTATAATGCTTTACTTGATGTAACATTAAGAATCTGTTGAGAATACAACTGTGGCATCTGGTCTGTGGGTGGGTATATGCGAGGATTTGAACATTGTCTGCCCTGAACAGACAGCATTTAGCTTTGGTAGCGAATCCTTTTCTAATATGATTATTCATTTAGATAATGAAAATGTTAATATTTATAACCCTATTCTCCTATTTTTTGAATGTCAACACAGCTGTCTCGAGCCGAAGAGAAGATGAATAGCCTGGATCAGTGCTTTTGTGAAAGGACATGTAAGGCAAAAGGAGTCGTCTACAGAGAGCTTGAATCCTGGACAGATGGCTGTAAGAATTGCACATGCATGGTATGTCTCTTCTGTTTAGCTGGGGATGCTGGTCTTCAATGACCTCTTTGTGTAAATTTTTAATTGACAGGCCTAATACTGCATCACACACTCATTAAGCATTCCCTTAGGGTAATAAGACAAATTAGTCAAAATCCCAGTTTTGAGCACATGCACGCATTAGACATGAATTAAATAAAAATAAAAAAAAAAACCTCTTCACATTGGCAAATGAATATGACATACAAGAATGCACTCTAAGCCAAAAGTATTTTACAGTATGTGTGTGTGTGTGTGTGTGTGTGCACAGTTCATATACAGTATGTATATATATATAATCCATGCATGTATATAATACTGCATGTGCATACTTTATATACCATATATATAAATATATAAGTATATTTAATATACTGTATATGTTTATATGTTTCATTATTGCTACATGTACAAAGTACAGTTAAATTATCATTTGCATCTGGAGATCTACATGCAACACATCACCACTATCCAGTGCCATGATTAAAGAGTGTAACATCATTGCCTTTAAAACTTATACTTTGATTACCTTGCAGCACATTAGTGTACAGAGAATATCAATTTTTACAAAAAGATATGATTCTACAACTTTTTTCTGCATAATAAAAACCTGCTATGTCTTACTAATAAAATCACAGGAAAAATACACTTCTTAATTTTTGTCAATTATTCATAACATTCTTACATAAAATATAATGATTATTAAACTACTATGTATTCTATTGATATACTGTATTAAAATACTGTGTAGTCTATTGATGATGCATATTATTTTGTGGTAGTATATATGGCATATAGTCTAAGTCAATCCTTGCATTCCAACTTTCAGTGTGACCCTGTATGAATAAATTTACCTTCCATTGCTCCAATTGTAAATATACATTTAAACAACCATAGGATATTACCTCTGTAAATTGTAAAAGCTGTGTTTACTGAATTGCGATTGTGTTACTATTGAAAGTGCTCTAGTAAACAAAGGCTGATTATTTGCTTAATATATAAAGAAAAGAAAGTCATAATAAATGTGGAGCAACTCAAAATACACTACAGATGCTTAATTACACTGCTAGCCATTAAAGTTGCAAAAACTCGTCATATTAATCTGAAACTTGCGGAAAGGATAGGTCATGGTAGGGTGTCAAAACAGTCACAAGCACAACAAATACGCAAATGATTTGTGTAAGTTACGCTCACCTGGAGTTTCCCAAAGTGGGTATTAAAGGTGCCTGCAAAGGGAACATCCCCGAGCAGCTACTGCAGGTAGTGTACTTTTAGGGACCCAACATGTGCTGGAGAAGAAGATGACAGCCATACATCCTGCTTTCAGACATTAAGTGAGGAAGAATTGTGAGAATGAGGGAAGGAAAAATTTAATTTTGGGACATTGATGCATACGTTGGATGGAATGCGAGTACAGTGACGTGTGTATGTGAGCAGCGAGTCTGACCAACTGAAGTGAGGGGTCTGGAGCGCCCCAGCACACAATCAAATGGGATGGCATCTCATGCATGTGGCAGTGATGGATGAATAGCCAAATCAAAGACCCTAGCCCAAGAGTCATACATTAATGAGTGTCCACAAACATTGGTCGACACCATATGCAGCAATGAGGACTTATGATTATTGTGTGTTCCACAAGTGTGACCAAGCTGTATATCTAATCATATATGTCATATATAGGTGGTAAGCTGTCATATAATGTTTAGATATCTCATCCCTTTGTTCATCTTACAATTTTAATAACCAGCAGTGTATTTTGTAACCCATTCCCTTGAGAACTCTCAGCCTTAACATACAAAGCAGAACTGAAGACTCAGCTCTTTTCTTGCACTTTTGATAGATTATTTTGACCCTTGATGGTGATGAGAGAACCCCTTCGAGTTTGCTTCATCTTAGGTTGATGAAATCATGGAAATGTTTGTGAAGTTCACTGAACGCTACAAACTGCCTTGAAGTCAATGGGGAAAGGGGAGCTGAATTAGTTTTGAGTGGACTATAATGATGAAATTATCCTTTTAGTGTCCCTGAGGGCTAGGGAAGTGTCTGGCAACTATGATGGACCAATTATTGCCACCAAAATTGTGGTCTGAACTGTGAGGTAGCAATGCTTACTACTGTGCCACCGTGCCTCATACAGTATAACAAAAGATGCAGACAGAGCAAATACTGAAAACAGAATACCAGAAATTGCCACAAATAAGCAAATAAGTAATAAAATATGCATCATTACACTCCTACAGTTCCAGTCTTGGGGCACACATTGACCATGTCATGTCAAGGTGCAGCTGGAGCATCTTTTTTGGGTCCTGCTCTATCTATGCAGATACTTTGCACTTTTTTCTTCCATCAAAAGCAAACAAATGCCTTGTGCTTAGTAATAAGCCTTTTGTTATTATTTTACAGGGTCTCATTCTGATTTGAAAAGGTGAAGGGGGTTTCTTTAAGGCATGTTTTGAATGGTAACTCCAGTATGTGGTTAATTATTATGCTTGCAAATTAGCCATACCGGTGAGCTCACAGGGATCTCTTTTATAAAGTATATCTAGTGCTGCAGTAGTCATTATGGTCAGCTAATATATCACTCGAATTAAAATACTACAAGCTTGTTTTTTTTAACATGCATGGAAATCCAGCTATTAATGATCATATACTTAAGCAGATCTGCAACAGTCTTATAGGAGGGAGGCATGAAAGTATTTCACATGGCTACTACAGCTTGGTAAAGTCATGCTGGCCTCACAAAGCATAACGGGGTGCTCATGGGGTTAGTTGCCTAAGCCAGCTGCACTGCAAACTTGACGAACACAGTCAATGGTGAACCCAGTATATTTAGTTTGAAAAACGGTTTGGCAAATTTCGCCTTATCAACACTAACCCCTTAAGCAGAACAATTGAATATACTAGAAAATCTCTTCTTTTAAATATATGTTATTTTTATCTGACTCTAAACTGCTGTTTTTTTTTTTTTAAAAGGATTAAAGTTACAGCCCATTTGTATGTAACTCATGTTATCCTCTTAATGTTGCAGGTGGACACTTGAGGTATATAAAGAGAACACTTGGTAGAATAAAGGCCCACACAAATTAAATATATATATGTAACAAATGAATGAGGGAAAAAAAATTAAATCTCTTTCTCCTAAGAGAATTTTTCTTACATATCAAATGTTTATAGCAAACAAAAGCAAAGGTAGGGAAATCAATAAAGACAAATCAATAGCAAACAAATAAAATGTAATGA
This sequence comes from Erpetoichthys calabaricus, assembly GCF_900747795.2. Lineage (NCBI taxonomy): Eukaryota > Metazoa > Chordata > Cladistia > Polypteriformes > Polypteridae > Erpetoichthys > Erpetoichthys calabaricus. Next base: position 198,759,149 of record NC_041394.2, read on the forward strand.
ATGCACTCAGGATAGAACTCTGGACAAAGTGTGCATCGGTCCCAGAAAGCCAATCAATCAAACATTATTTTTTACCACACCAACTAGTCTCAGGATATTTAAAAATGTCAATCAGTAAAGCAAACATGGATTACCTTCACAGGGCCCTTTTGTAAACAGTTGCAATGAATTTGTGTGCATATGGCTATCTGATACACAGAGTGTGTGCATTTACCGTCCTTACTGATGCATAATAGAATGCAATGATAGAAGTGTAACGGATAGAACCAAGATGAAGGTGCAGATTTAGTGCTAAGGTTCTTAAATGCAACTTTTCATGGTGTTTTGGAATAGAATGTTTTTTAATATGTTCTCCAGAGGGTTAAAGGGTGGCATGTGAAATAATTAGATGATAGTGGTCATCTTCAATGATATTCCATTAAATATGTTACTTGTTTCACAGGTAATGTGCCTACCAAACTCTGAATAACATCCATCCACTTTCTGAACTTGTTTTGTAATCAACCAATAAATATAAATTGTGTATCTTTGGGTTATGCAAGGAAACTGGATTATTTGCAAACAGAACATAGAAATGTCACTTTCTGTTTCTGGACAGCAAATAAATACATCCATCCATCCATCCATTATCCAACCCGCTATATCCTAACACAATTTAGGATTGTCAATGCACCTAACCTGCATGTCTTTGGACTGTGGGAGGAAACCAGAGCACCTGGAGGAAACCCACGCAGACATGGGGAGAACATGTTTAAATGCTGTGAAAAACTATATTTGCAACAATAGATCGCTGTGCTTATGTTTAATGGAAAAACCTTGTACAAATATTGTTTGCTTTGCTGTGGGAGCTTACTTCAGTAGTTAGCTATTGAACAATCATTTGACCATTTTACTATCAGTTCCACTGAGAATTACAAAGATGACAGGGTGAGACATTGTTTTCCAAAATCAATAATCATTTCCATTGTTTTATTTTTAATTAAAAGTACCCAGTTTGTATGCACTGGATATGCAATAAATTAATCTCCTGTCTGTATAACTGCATAGCATAACTGAAATGGAGTTGCATATTCTGTAATTTAGAGAAAAATAAAATTCCATATCTGAATATGATAAAGTGCTCACAAGAAGCTCATAAATGAGCAAAGATGGTGCCATTCTTAGGACTCTCAAGTGTATTTAGTCTGAGGAACCTTGCAATGTTTAGACGTTTCTGTCACCTCATCTGTTATGTATTATTGTGTGTTTGTGTTTTATAGTTATTTTCTATTATTTTTCATATGTCTATGTATTTATTTACTCCTTTTAAATAAGCCTCCATTCCAAGTGTTTTGTGGGTGAAGTATCAGGAGTTTGTCCTTTCGGTGGGTTGGCACCCTGCCCGGGATTGGTTCCTGCCTTGTGCCCTGTATTGGCTGGGATTGGCTCCAGCAGACCCCTGTGACCCTATGTTCGGATTCAGCGGGTTGGAAAATGGATGGATGGATGAAAATGGATGGATGGATGGTATCAGGAGGTGGGGCCATATTAACACAACTTCTGCTGGGTCCTCAATATGCGTTTATCTGGAGGCCATAGCGAGAGATCTAGCTAGTGTTTAATTTGAGTTTGGATTTGAAGTCTTTTCACGAGTATTACTGTTTCTTGCTTTGCTGTTTTTTTTTTCCTCACTTCTTGCTTCATTTTGAGGATTTTGATTTATTATTGTGTAATTGGACTTGTTTACTGTAGGGTTATCTTTTGGTAACCCTTTTATGTCTATTTTTACTGTGTTGAGCATCTACTTTATTTTCAAATTTGTTAATAAATATTCTGCATTTATATAGATTCTTTATGGCATTTCTGTTTACATGCGAGATGTTTGGGGTTTTCCCCTCCCTTGTAGGGCATTTTAATATATTTTAAATGTTTCTGTATATTTTAAACTATTAATCCAGTTTTCCTCACTTTGGAAGTAGTGTAAAGCCTGCAGTTATCTGGGGGTTAGCTGGACTGGATGTGCCTCATCTGGACTGGTTAATGAAGGTACTGACCTGTCTTTATTGGTCTTTTAGGATGCCTTACACTATTTTTGACATAATTGTTGCTCGGTGTCACAACACTGCTTACCTTTATTTTATGAAAATAGCAGCAAATAACTGGAGTTATGATCAGATGCCTACAGTATAAGACATTTATTGAGGGTTAGGGTATGGTAGGTTAGGGTTAATAGTATTTGTAACTACTTCTTATTTAATAAAACTAGTGATTTTATTTCTTTGTGTTAACAATTTAAAGTTTGGCTAATAGTCCAGAATGTAGAGGGCTTTGATCTAAGGCAACACAGAAGTGGTACCATTATGTAGGTGTCATGTTTCAGCCGGGGTTCCTCCTCTGTCTGGGGTACAAATGCATGCTTATTTGTTTTTTTTTTAATTCCTTTGTTTTTGCTAATATTGTTGGTCATTTAATTTCTATGTATTTGTGTATCACTATGTTTTGTCTGCGGTGGGCTGGCACCATGCCCGGGATTGGTTCCTGCCTTGTGCCCTGTGTTGGCTGGGATTGGCTCCAGCAGACCCCCGTGACCCTGTGTTCGGATTCAGCGGGTTGGAAAATGGATGGATGGATGGACTATGTTTTGTGCGCTTTGAGGGTGGTCCCCAAGAGGTAGGGCAGCCTGTCCATCAACATTTTAGTCCAATGAAAAGCTTGGAAATCCCACAGTCCCTTGTGATTCATTTTAAGAGCACTGGTGGTAGTGATAAGTTTTTTTCTGGTGATTATTGTTACTGTCTTTTTGTGAATTTCTTGATATTTTCACCTCTGTGTCCTGTTTTTTGATTACTCTTTCTAATATGTATTGGGATTGTGTGTGCTTGAATTGAATATTTTGAAGACTTTGGAATCTGTGTTTTTGTGCTCTTCAAAGCTTCTTGTTTTACAGAGTCTTTTTGAATAATAAATATTATTAGTTATGAAGATATTATGTTGTTTGTACAAATTGTGGGTTTTGACCAAATTTCCCCCTTTAGTGTGCATTTTGAGCAATCATTGGGATTTGTGTGCTTAGAAACTCTCAAGTTCAAAGCAGTGGGTATATTTACTGAATTTAGGACAGGGGTCTCAAATGATGGCTACAGGTTTTTATTGCAGATTTCTTAAAGAGTAACCAAATCTTGCTATTTATGCACCATGGCATTTCATTAGATGTCTATTTCAATTTTCTGTCTATAGCCTCAAAATGGTAATACTGCCAAGTGTTGCTTGAAAATAGAAAAGAAAATGTATGACCTGGAGGTGTGGGCACACAAGGGACTGACAGGGTTAGGAACACATAAAATACAGAAGTGCAAAGATGTCACGTTGTCAACAAAGGTCCATATAGTCAAAGCTACAGTCTTGTAGTGGTAATATATGGCAGTGAGAGTTGGACCATAATGAAGGCTGAGTAAGTGATTCTTTAGTTGTGGTGCTGGAGAAAACTATTGAGAGGTCTCTGGACTTTTCAAAGGTAAAGCAATTTGGTACTGGAACAAATAAAACCTGGCCACTAACCAGAAGGTCTGATAAAGTTAAAATGTGAATACTTTGGCCATATAATGAGAAGATAAGATTTTCGGAAAGATCGAAATCAAGAGAAAAAGGGGATGTCAGAGCATGAAATGGCTAGAAGATATTATTGACACAATGAACATGAGCTTGAGGGAACTCAGTAAAGCAGAGAAAGACATAAAGCTCATGAGGTCACTGTTTACTGAACTCTTAGCTTTCTTGTGTGGTATATATCTGTTTCAAGTTCCAGTCAGAACACCAGAATAGTGAAGAGATATGTTTCAATGTACAGGTAAAATTCTGTTACAATGAATATCTTTACAATTAAATTTTCATTACAACGAAGTATTGTTATGGTCCCGATAGTTTCCCCATATGACGCAATATAGAAATCTTGTTACTACGAAATACATTCAGCAGATACTTTCATTACAACGAAGTGCCCAAAAGACCTTGAAATGCCTGAATGAATCATCCACAGAGCAGTTAGTTCTGTGGTCGCAGCTCAGTTGTGCACAACGATCCCCCAAACAGAAACACTGTAATTTTTTTTTACTTCCTTCAAACTTTCATTGTACTATTTTTTTGCTGTTTTTGTTTTCAGTGGTTTTCAGTGATACCTTTTGCTTATTGCTCATTGTCACCCTCCTATAAAAACGGCAGACACGAAAAAAACAATAACAGTTCATATTAGAAAAAAAAACTTTACATTTTTGCAGCTCTCGATTGCGGCAAAAAGAAAAAAAGAGGTTGCCAGTGAATTCGGAATTTTGCCATCGACACTGTCTTGAAAGAGCGAGCAATAAAAGAAGAAAAATCTTGGGTTGCAAACGTATGCGAACTGCTGCATTTGAAGATGTCGAAAAAGCAGTTTTTATGTGGTTCAGGGATGCTCATTTAAAAAACATTCCTTTTAATCTGGCATTCATTCAAAAAAATGTGAGGTTTCTAAACTCTCTCTCCCTCAACTGGACAACACACTGAAGAGCGTCCTGAAGTGTGATCACCGTGTCTGTGGAAGACTGTTTATCCATTGTAGGAGCAACAGCAGGCTCACAGCTCTGCTGCGGCTCTTCACCAAAGCAAATAGAAAAGATCTCAATGGGTGATACAAGGAACATTATAAATGCAGGGTACAGTATTACTTGGCCATTAACCTTGCCACAACCCTGTCTGACTGCTGTGTCTGTGTATAGGAGAGTGGCAGATCACACTACAATAAATAACCCTGCTGTTCCTGTTTCAAGCTGAATAAAGCTGGTTTTGCTAAAGTACTGAGACTAAGCCTCGTGTTTTGGGGTGGAGGTCAAGGAGTTATAGTGCGACCCCGATCTTTTATGATTTGCTTCTGTGGCGCCTCACTGCAGCTCTGTGAGCCTGCTGTTGCCCTGCCCCGGCAACGGACAAACTATTCCACAGACATGGCAATCGCGCTTTGGGATACACTTCAGCGTGTCGTTCCCGTTGGATGGGAAGTGGGGGGGATCCCAAAAGAGTTCAGAAACCTCACAATATCAAGAAGAAGAAAAGGATGATTCAGCTTCTGATTGATAACTGTGCTGCCCACAACATGCTTCCACATTTAGATAATGTTTGCGTTTATTTCCTCCCACCCAATTGCACAGCCATTGGATTTGGGCATCTTTCGCGCCCTGAAAGTGTATTATCGCAAGGAAATGCTGAGAAAAATTTTCATCAGCATAACTTGTAGACAGGAGGAGATTAAAATTAACGCGAAAGAAGCTATTGAAATTATTGAAAACGCCTGGATGCAAGTTACAGAAAGCAATATAGTGACAAATATAGAATCTCATTACTACGAAATTTTCATTACAACGAAATATTTTTTAGATCTCTGGCAGTTCGTTGTAATGGAATTTTACCTGTATAATCAAATTTAATAATTTGGTAAAGGTCTACACAAATCAACCTTCACTTTCTCTGTTTTTGGTTCGGACCTATTTTCTAAAAAAATTTCAATAACCAGAAACACATTCACTAATAAGTTTGCTAGCTTTAACCTAACAACAAACTTAAAAGTAATAATCTTACAGTAAAGCAAGTGTACTTATGTTTTGATTCTGCTCTCACAGGGGATGCAGGCAATGCTTTTTCCTGATTTTCCTCTGGGTCCTCAGGGAGTTTCTTTGGCACAAATGGCAGGATATTAAGTACTATGTATTGTCTTTCATTGTCCAGATGACTTTAACTCTCTCTTGAAATTTGTCATAACTTGTGGTTGCTATAGCTATAGGGGTTTCATACACAAGGGATTCTTTTGTAAGCATAAAAATACGTCTGATGTGGAGTTGCTGATCAATTGAATGCTCACTTCATTCAGTTGGACATGATGTTTTTAGGTCTCCTTTGCTCGTGCACATCGCTGTTCTTTAGCAAGGCTAGACACAATGCAGCACTCATATCCAACATCATTATGTGATGGTCTTCTGGTGCACATTGTTATGATTGGTGTTCATTATTAATTTTTTTATAATATTTTTGAACCTGTTTCGCTCTTCTTGCTACAAATATTTAGGCTTCTGGAGTCACATAACTCAATTCTGTTATTATTTTTTTGCTAGAAAGTTGTTATGAAATGTTTGCGTTGTTTTCCAGCTCCATCTTGGTTTCATCCACACTGCCATTTTCTTGAGTTGCTATGTTGCTAGACAGTCAACTTGGAATTATGTGGAATCTTCTTATGGGATCGAAGGTATAAAGGTTATTATGAACATTACCTATTCATCAGAGTTTGAAGATAAATCAAAAGAAGCCTCTCTGTGCTGTTATTAGTGCCCTTGTTTTTAGTGGTCACCCATTTTTTTTTAACTTTGACTACATTTTTTAACTAGTGTTTGCGATTTTGATGAAAAAAAGTGAGAGTAACAATCTTTTGCATGGTTTTGTTTTCTCCCGGTAACCTCCATTATTCAACATTTGCCTCTTTGTCTTGGCAGTCCAACCTTTTGGTTGATAAATGGCCCAAGGTGTTCTCCATCAGGGTTGGCAATGGTTGAATTATGGCTTTTTTTGTTTACTGGTCAAGTGTGGTAAATGGTATAGCACTGAGACATTTCTAAGCCTGTACCAGTGTTGTTCAACTATGATTAATGGAGTCTTGTTCAATTCACACTGAAAAAGTGCATTCAGAGAAGAGGTTTTGGTTCAAGATCTCTGAAACTTGCAATTTGGATGAATCGACTTTTGATGGGGAGAGTCAAGGAAAGGAGCCAATTTTCTACGGATTGCAGCTGAATGTTTCATGTGTCATGTATAGAAAAGAGGGCAATGCCACTTCGTCTGACATTAGTAAATTCATGCTGTCTATGACTTAATCAAAGTGACCAAAATGTACATTATTTTTGTATCATAAGGTACACAAAAAGTGCATTTTTAGACTGCCTCCTTAGTAAGCTTATTCTTTGGCAAATTGCTTTTATGACATTAGAATATTTGCATGCACATTAATTTAATTGGTGACTTTAAATTGGCCATGTGAGTGATTGTGGGTGTTTCTAAGTGTGCCCAGGGCTAATATAGACAAAACTGGGTAAGAAATGGATGGCTGGTGGCACCAGTGTGACTGATAAATCAATTGCTCCTGTGTACTGCATTTTGTGATTTTTCAAGTTTGGTTGTTTCCTAGAATCATTTACCTTTTCAAAATGGTTTAGACTTGATAAAAAAATAAACAGAGAGAAACCTTTATTATACGAAGGCTTTGTGAATTTCTGTCTTACTGCTTGCATTTCAAACAAACATTTCTGGGACCTTTCATTTCCTCTAGGGAATGTAAACAAGAGGATCATTAAGCTAAAGTTTTTTAAAAAAAACAAGAATCATTTTCTAATTTGGGAATTGTGGCATATTCAGGACTGGATTTGACACACTGACATACAAGTACCTAGTCTAAAGTAGCAGATCAACCACTGAGTTTTGCTATTTGATTTTTTTGTCATTTATCTTATGACAATGTATTAGCACATTAGATGTAAACTGTTCTAATTCACTTTATAAATAAGCAACCTAATAAATTTCTCTGATTAGTGCGATTCAGACATAATACCCTGCATTTACATATGCTTTTCCTACATTAGGCAAACTTTAGAAATGCTTTTCTACAAAAGCTCCTGTGTGTTTTAGTTATTTTCAGATTAAAAAATAGTATTAATTCCATTAGGTTAAATATTATTTACACATACTATACATGCATACATACAGCACACATGGTAGCATACACATTGTCATTTCTTTTTCATAAGTTATATTTTGCATTGGGTTATCAAATTTAGTCAAAGACCACAGACAGTAAAAATGAAACACGAGCTGCAATCTCAAAAATATACACTCTCATTGTCAAAAATAAGTAATAATGAGCATCAGCTGTTTCTATGACAATCTCCCATAATTCATCTGGGGTGTGCTTGTGTGTGACATCACCAAAGCGAAATTATAAAGCTGTTCCCAGGTTTTCCAGTTTTGCTGATAGAAAGCTCACTTTGCGATTCTCGAAAAGCTATCTTTTGTTTTATTGGTTACTGACTCTCTACTCTTGTCAATGACTGTTAATCTTTGGTTTAGTTTTGGTTTTGTCGTTAGTGTTTTTCAATCTCTGGTTTTGACCTCAACCTTCTTTTTGACTCATGAATCCTGTGTTGTCTCTTGGGAGTCAGTAAATGTTTATTTTTCTGGTTCAACTCCTTTTTAAACTGCTAGCTCTCCACCAGTAACAGAAAAACAGTGTGTAATGTATCTTCCATTCTGCATCCAGACTTGCAATTTCCATGTGAAATTGATTGATTGTGCAGCTGTACATCATAGTATACATTCTAGAATATATTGTAACTCTTAATTTTTTGTTGCTTTGCAACTGTCTGCCAGCTTCCATTCTAAATTCTTTTGTTTACTCGTGTATTCAGTTATTTTAGATAAAGTGGTAGACTTAAATACTTTCTCCTCTTCCTCAATGAACAAAGCAAAAGCGTTTTTGTCATCTATGGTACAGGTCTAATTCTTTCTAATGCACGATACAACTGCCTATATTGCTGGCATAAAACCACAGTTTAAGACATCTTCTTTACTGAGATGATCTAAAATCAATAAGTGACAGTTTTCCAATATGGGTTTAATTAATTTTTATACAAAATGTTGACTATAATGATAACTAATGACTATATTGTTATTTCATTTCAGAATGGTACAATTCAGTGTGACACTCTTATCTGCCCTTCTTTGAAATGCTCTCCTGATTCTGCACCAGCATATGTGAAAGGCTCTTGCTGCAAAGAATGCCAACGTAAGCATTCCTTTAATTTTCTGTTCTTACACTTTAGAATACCTTCTAGTAATATCTGATAGGTAGGTAAAGGAAGACTCAGCGCGTCCCTTTGTAAGAAACTATAATTTTCATTTCTCCACTCACGTAGCCTGTGAATGTCTGATATGCTGATTAAACTCAGTTTTATGAAGCTGCTAAGGATTTCACAGTTGAAATATGGACTTAATTCACAATTGCATTTTCAAGTTCAAAAATATCAAAAGCATTATAATACTTTCAGAATGAAAATATAAAACAGCTTGTTTTTTCATGTATCCAGTATTTATTGAAGACATTTACATATCAAAATGCTAGCCATGGGGACTTTTATGAAAATTGTTCTGATACCCCCAGCTACTGTGAAACACAGAAATAATGTCTTCTGTGCTTTACAGATAGCTTGTTTTACTACTGGATTGCCAGGTTGTGACCAAAGAACAGATGCCATATGGAAATACATTTATAATCTTTTCACTAACTTCTAAAAATTCATTAAAATTATAAATGCAGATACTTTGTGATATATTCAAAGCTTTATGAAACCGATTGATAATAAGCATATATAATACTACATTCTTTGAAGTCTGTGAAGCATCCATAAAATCACATTTGCACAACTTTGAACCATTAATCGCATTTAACCACTTGAGATGCAATTGGAAGGACCTAGAAGGTTAACAATGTAGGGAGGAGGCTCCAACATGAAAGCAATGCCTGTGTTTGGAAATGAGTGTGTAGGATACTTTTATTGATATACTGGATCATTGACCATTCAGGCATGCTAAAAGGAATTAATGCCTCCTAGCCATCGCTCCATGCAAGTGAAATCTTGACTTATTAATGACAATTATAATAATCAAAAAATGTAGTGTTGTTCTGTAGTTTTTCAGCTTTTTAAATTGTAATTTGGAGAAGGGTGTTCATAAGCAGAGCAACACAACAAATTAAAAAGTTTGATGTGAATTACAAAGTATAAACATTCTTCTGTTTCAATAGTCAATGAAGCACCCTATTTTAGAAAAATGCAGCCCACAGCTCTACCATTCAGATTCTGAGGGCACTTCTCTATGATTAGGACACCAGATTCCAACAGCATGTGGTATAAGACAGGAGTAAAACTTGGATGGGAAGTCATATGTGAGCACATTCATATTTCCCGTTTAGCTTAGAGCTTAGACACTCAGTCTAAGGGCTTGTATATACTTCACTTTCAGAATGCGTACCCACATGCATCATGGCTGCCATGCGTTCCCAGCATTCATTTGACTCGTCCTCAGAAATTAACACGTGTCGGGGGCACAGTGTGATAAAAGTCGGAATGTGACATCAGAGTCTCTCTTTACTATCTACATGTGACAGAAAGCTGCTTTGAGGATCCTCCGGGATCGATGTGCGTGCTTCTATGTTTGATGAATGGTTCGATGTGGTGAAGCAAAATGCCGACATACAAATACATTCATGGTGCTTTTATATTCACGTGTCGCATATTCCCCAATGTAAAATCACAGTAAATTTAAAAATCTCACATACCGTCTTTTGTGCTGCCTTTTTTTTTGCACCTTCACAACAGCATCAGAATGTATGGCAGCGTATTTGAGCCATAGAGAAAAAAATTAAGGACATGGTGAAATGGTCGATTTTGTTATCAAAGTGGAAATTTCTGCTTTAATCTCAAAATGTCCACATTAACCTTGTAGTTTACTTTATCATTAAAGTTGACCATTGTAAATGTCATCTTAAAACCGACCCAATTAATCGCTACGTGCTTCTGCGGCTTCCTCCTGACTTGACAGCAGTAGCAAGCAGCAATAGATCTCCACACAGAACACATTAAATGTATGATATTCCAGCTCTCTGCACATTTAGAATCCTTAGATTTATACTTGATATCACTTTCATGATGAAATGTATCAAAGTATGTATATTACATTTTACAGATAAATTGTTAATTGTATGTGAGTGCTTGTATTCACCTTGCGATGAGCTGATGCCCTGTCCAGGGATTGTTTCTCCTTGTGCAAAATGCTAGCTGGAATGGGTGCATCCATGGATCGATGGATTTAATCATCAAACATCCATCCTTTTCAGAATTGTTGTGGCAAGGTGTACTCAGAATTTAATGGGCGTTTCAGGCAATTCACAACACAGCCGAAACTGTTCTCACTGTGATAATATCTCACACTGCCACTTGGTGGAATCTTCCAGATTTACGTAAAGTACGCACGTAAGTATAAACAGCACAACACTTGCATAGCAGTAGCATCCGCTGGAGCACCTGTTGCGGTGTGTGAAGTATAAACCTGGCCTAACAGTATTTCTGTTATGTCAGAGGAAACACAGAACCTACGTGCATCAATATGAGGGGCAGGATGACAAGGCCATTGGAGTTGTGAGGCAACAATGCTACCTATTATGCCCACTGTATTGCCCAAAGTAAAATGTTGACATGAGAGAAGCAAGTAGAACAAGTGAATACCATAAAGTTTTCAGTTTATCCAGATTGCTTGGCTAGATAATGACTAAAGTTGTTATCATATCTCCTCAAGCTATCCATGATGTCTGCTTCAAGAATTCTAGATTCTGACTGACCATTTGTATAAAGATGTACTGTATGTTCAGAATTTAATTTTGAATACTCTTTTAATTTCCAGGTATGTCCATAAGTATGTGATTCAGTATGCAACTAAAAGAATTATACAGCTTTACTGATGCCTTTGAGAATTTATTCTGTTTAAGATAACCCAACATTCCTGTTGAACTGTGGCAGTCCTGATTTCAGACTGTGCATCCCGACAAATAATTAAAAAATATTAATGTGTCCTGGTTTTAACAGGTTGTCCATCTAATAAAGTTTTATCCTGCAGCAAATATAGCTCCACTGACGATGACAATTTTAAAGTCTCTTTATATTCAGTGTGCTCCCCTGCCCTTTGATTTATATACATAATAAGTGTGCTCAAAACTATTTCTGTTCTGCAATCTTATAATACATTATTTGTGAATGAACTATAATTCTGTAAATACTTTCACTTTTAATATATAGTATTCATTTTGCCATTCCTCACAATCTGATCTTCTTCTTCTTTCGGCTGCTCCCATTAGGGGTTGCCACTGCGGATCATCTTCTTCCATATCTTTCTGTCCTCTGCATCTTGTTCTGTTACACCCATTACTTGCATGTCCTCTCTCACCACATCCATAAACCTTCTCTTAAGCCTTCCTGTTTTCCTCTTCCCTGGCAGCTTTATCCTTAGCACCCTTCTCCCAATATACTCGACATCTCTCCTCTTTACATGTCCAAACCAACGCAATCTCGCCTCTCTGACTCTGTCTCCCAACCATCCAACTTGAGCTGACCCTCTAATGTACTCATTTCTAATCCTGTCCATCCTCATCACACCCAGTGCAAATCTTAGCATCTTTAACTCTGCCACCTCCAGCATTGTCTCCTGCTTTCTGGTCAGTGCCACCATGTCCAACCAATATAACATAGCTGGTCTCACTACCGTCCAGTAGACCATCCCTTTCACTCTTGCTGATTAAACATGTACTGTGACAGCTCAAATAGTCACAACATGTTTTCCAAATTTTGTTTCAAATATGACAGTGTAGCACCATATTTAACAGTAGGCTTGAAAAATAATTGTTTCAGATATTCCAGAAATGTCCTTTATTTCATTAATGATAAAAATATTGATAATTGTCGTAAGGTGGTACAGAGTTTATCACTGCTTCCTCAGAGATACATTGTTCTGGGGTCCTGAGCTTTTCTGTGTGGGTTTTTCTTTCCTTACTCTAGTTTTGCTCCAACACCTCAGTGATATATACGTTAGGATGGTGGGCCATTCCCTGCAGAGTATAGGTGTATGTGCATGAGTCAACCATGCAACAGACTGGTGTCCTGTCCAAGTGTTGTTCCTGTATTACTGCTGATTTTCCCAGAATAGGCATTAGCGCTCTGCTTCCCTGAATCAGTATAAGAGAATGTTATGTTATTTATATAAAAAAGAGAATGCCATGGTGGAGTTATGTTACTGTCACACAGTTTCAGGGACTGGGTTTGAGGCCATACCCAGACACTGGATGTTTGCATTACTATTAATGAACCAATTGCTGAAAGTGATACCAGTCCACAACCTCTTCAGTTGTCTGACTGGTGTGCTATATAACTGACACACCTAAATTTAATTATCCTCTTAATGTTGTCTGTTTTAGACTCTTCCAGGTTCATTTTGCAAAAGATTTAAAATAATGTTTCTGCGAAAATGACTAGGATCTTGTATTTAAAGCTTTTATTTAACCACTGATATAATAAAGAATTCCTTCAACATCAGTGTTACCGCTTTGTCTCATTGGCTCTTCCTAGCTGTTTTTGTGAAAATCTTTCAGCTTCAGCCTTCCAGGACACAAAAAAAACATATCTAAAGACATAACAAAGTTAATTATATGTTAATATGCTTTTCTATTTTATCTAGTAATTTTTTTTTTACCTTAATTTGAAGTTGTGAGTCAGTAAGTCAGTAGCCGCAAGAAAGACTGGTGTCCTTGAACCCACTGCTGTTAGAACTGACTCTGTGTTAGAAAGAATGTGGTCATGAGATTGAAAATTATTTATTTTGGACATATAGTCAAGGATTGCTATAGTGGGCATTGTTTTTAGGCACAAATCATACATTACAGAGCAATAAGAAACTTGAAAAACATCGAAAAATGCATTACTTAGAACAGGGTTACTCAATTACAGTTGTGGAGGTCCACAGTGGCTGCAGGTTTTCATTCTAAAGCCAGCTTCATAATTAGAAGCCAGGTCTGACGGATAATGAAACGTGCAATTTAATTATATGGATTATTAGTGCTTCCTTTCTTCCAAGACAAAAATTCTCTATTTTTTGTTTTCTGAGAACATTATCCAAATGTTTTGTGGTCCTTCCCTTCTCTTTCATTTATTTCAATACATTGTATTAACACAGATACTTCATGATGCATATACACAGGCTTAAATGTAGAAGCATGTTAGCTGGAGAGCTGGAGTTCCTCTGTCATTTGCACCTCATTATTAACTTGTGGCTGGTTAAGAGAACAGGCAATAATTAAAACCTTAATGCAGCTGTTTAAAACAAGCAAGTTAACTAAAACTAAGTCCAAAAAATATTGCTTTATTTGTAAATAAAAGGATTCTAATTAAGAAACTGGTTAAAGCGAAAACCTGAAACAAACATCGTAATTAAGTACCTCTGACTTAAAGGGTAATGTTGAAAACTATGCAATAGTTAAAAAAATACCAAGATTATTGTGCATAATTAAATTGTTTTATATCACAAGTACAATATTCACTTCTATACTTCTTCTTCTTCTTTTGGCTGCTCCTGTTAGGGGTTGCCACAGCGGATCATCTTGTTCCATATATATCTGTCTTCTGCATCTTGCTCTGTTACATTCATCACCTGCATGTCTTCTCTCACCACATCCATAAACCTCCTCTTAGGACTTGCTCTTTTTCTCTTGCCTGGTAGCTCTATCCTTAGCATCCTTTTCCTAATATACCCAGCACCTCTCCTCTCTGTACATGTCCAAATGAACACAATCTCGCCTCTCTGTCTCCAAACCGTCCAACCTGAGCTGAACATCAAATGTAATATTCACTTTTATACAATTAATTTAAAAATTGTAAAAACATGACATGAATTTTGGTACTTTTCTATTATTGTGACGCAAATCGTATTATCGTGATGCAAATCGGTGAGGCCACCCTACTCACCCGGCATGTTGGACATACTTTTGTCAATTTCGACGCATAGTCCCTCGCCTCCAATTTGTGTCCTCTCGTGACGACTCACGTCCCATGCACAAACTTCCCGCATATAGTTGTTCCAGTCAACTATTCCCTTCGCCATGTCTAATTGGTTTTCACACCATTTCACTGACGTTAGCTCCTCACATTACAAATAAATGAACCAAACCAAAGTCGTGAATAGTAATTAGGAATTCTCCAGCCAGTTCCCTTGTCGGATGGTGACACTTGTGTGGCAAGTTTTCCTGGAGTACCTCCACTATAATTTCATAGGGTGGTTTCGGGGACACTGCCTTTCTATAGGAAAGGACACGGATGTCTCCTCACTGGTTGGTAGTTCCTAAACTTTCATTGTTCTGGGGTACACTGCACTATCAAAGAAATAACATGAAAAGATTAGTGGCAAGGAATTAACTGTCAACATGGCGTGCTGCACATGCGTGACTCTCAGTGGAAGACAGTGGGGGTGGTAGCCCCACCAATTTGCATCACGACAATAGAAAAGTTATGTGAAAAGTTATTTTTGCATAAAATTTGTCCAGTCATTCAGAATTAGAATGGTAAAGTTCTTAAGTTCTTTTTGAGTATGTGATAAAGTTAGAATCTATAGCGTACTTCCAATTTTAATTGGTGTGAAAAAAGTGTAGAAACTCACCCTTGTGTGTGATGTATCTTACATTCTTACCCCTGGCAAAGAGAACTAAAAGGACTGAATTAGACAAGTCTTGAACACAAAATGTACCACAAAATGTCAATTGGTTGTTAAAACTAATATAAATGTGCATTTGTGTTGCTGTTTTTCCCTTTTTTTAGCAATATGTGTATTTAATGGAAGGACATATTTTGAAGCCGAAAGACAGGCAATGCACACTTCTGGAAATTGCCTCCTTTATGAGTGCTGGGTAAGTAATTTTTACTAAACATATTTGCCAATGAAATTTTAATTAAATGAAGTATTTTAGCAAATAGTGCCAATTAAAATACATACAGTATATTAACATAGTGCTAAATCTTTCTCTTTCGTATAAAATAATTCCAAACAAATGAAAATATATATTTTTTCTTATATTACTTTGTCTTAAATTGACGTAATTCTTAAAGAAGGCTTTCAAGAGGGGAGACACAATGAAGCTTTACCACTGACAGACATATCATGTTAGGGATCTCCCAAACAAAATATCCAGTATTCTGTTTCATTGTGAGAATTCAGGCCCTTCTATCTGGTTTGATAAATCAGCAGCCTCTAGGGAACTGAATCCCCCAGTGTATGTAATTAGTGTGATAAGCTGCCAAGCTGGCAAGAGGTTGCAGGGGAAAAAAACACTGGGTAGGGTTTGTTATAAAAAAAAAGAGCCTGCATTGGTCAGTGGAGAGTCCCTCCAATTTGTAGTGTGGTAAACAGCCAATAAGAAATAGTGTTTACTTCATGTTGATGTAAAATTAAGTACTCCATTAGACCTGAAAACTAAAAAAACAACAAAATTGTGAAATGGAAGGAGTACTCACCAAGAGCATCAGTGAGCAGTCAGAGGGTTATCACATAGACAAGGTAGCACCCAGTGGGGAATTATGGGGATAAGGTAGCATGGAACCAAGCAGTTATGCCTGATCCTTTAAATAAGTCAAGGAGTTTATGCATACACAGGCACCTTAGCTACCAGAGGGGACTCTGAGGGCCTTCAAGGGGTAAACAATAATGGCCCTAATGTAGCTCAGCTCAGGTCCCTAATGGACTCTGCTTGCCATTTGTGTCTTTGTCTTTTATCCATTAACTAACTTAGAATGCAGCTGTATTAGTTACCAAAGGTGGTGATGGATATATAACTGCATGAAAAGCGTTTTGAAAGTCTAAGTGAACATTGTCATGCTTTACTTCCCTTCTGTTTTGCTCTGCTTGTTCAAATAAGTCTATGAACTTACTATGGTAGGAACTTTCCTTACTAAACTGTTGATGACGGTCACATCAAATATGTTTTTCTTAGAACCATTCTTGCGATATACTGTATTTTGGAGTTTAGTTAAATTGTTTTACATGGGATAGCAGTATGGGCAATTGATCCATAATTACTGGGATCTATTCTATGTTTCTTCCTGTGGCTTAGAGTCAAATTTAAACCCTTCCAGTGAGTGGTAATTCTGTTAACAGTGAAAGTGGAAATATGTTACTTATAAGAACAATACATATTTTTTAATACAGTGTAAGAATTCCTAAACTTTAAAGCCATTTGTGTGTTTTTTCCAGAGTAATTATCAGGCTAATAATATGTCTAATACTATAATAGATACACTGATGAAAGAATGTTAACCTGTACTAAGCCAGCTGTTAAAATTACAGTACTGCACTGTAGTCGATTAGGTAATCTTGAATTTCTAGTTATGTGTCAAAATGTATTTGTTCATAATAATAATAATGCAATTCTAAAGTGGTTAAAAGGGTTTTTAAGGTTGTATGTATGTCACCAAGAAGAACTTTGTCTATTTTAGACTGCTGACTGCAAAAATATTGTATGTTTAAGCTTTCTTCTTTTGTACTGTAGTGTAATATTAAAAGAATCTTTGTCAGCAACAGGTTAAAAATTAAGCACAGATCAGAGCCTTTTAATTTTCTAAGTTGTTTTGCTTTTCAGAAATATATCCACACTATATCACAAATACTTTACACAGTAAGCAACAAAAACACTGAAGGACTGCAACCATTTAATAGGACAGAAAAATAAGCAAGACCTGTGTTATGATAATAGCTCTATTCAACCTTTCAAGGCTACATTGTATAACGAATTCTGAACATTCTATTTTAATATCCTGTACTTTAAAATACGTTAGCACTGAAAAAGTATAGGCTGTTTTATTCCTTGCCATAATGAAAGATTATTTCATTCTGGAAAAAAAAGCCTCTTTGCTTTGCTGCATCCAAGGGCAATTTTTTTTTCTGTCTCCATCATACTTGCATTTTTGTGTGTATAATGAGCAAAATATAATAAAAAAATGAAAAGCCAGAAGATTTTTTGACAGATATTCCCCCATTTCTTCTACTTCCCCTTTATAATGTATTTTTGCTTGACATTACTAAAATATCTGATGAAGACTTGGTTGCTTTCAGCTTTCTTTTATTATTATTCATTATAGAATTCACTTTCACCATTTGTTTCTCCCTTTATAGATTTGCCCAAATGCAGTAATTTGTGAATGAATTACAAATACAAAATTATTTACTATACAGTATGCTATAATAGTTTTACTCCTATAAAAAAGCTGCGTAATTTTGCTAGTGCATACAAATGTAAGTTTCTTTTTTGCCCTATTAGCCAGGGAGGGAATGTATCCTTGTGAAAGCTCGATCCTCCATTTCTATGTGTGCCTCTCACAGATTATCTTTGGTTCAATAGCACACTCAGTGGTGCCACTGGGTAATGGAATGCTTAACAGATGCTGCAGTCAGAGATCCTCACTTCAGAATATCACTAAATGAAGGCTTTTATTGTTATTCAGTAAAGATCTATCTGAAATATGTGTCCTGAAAGTTATTTTTCAAAAATACTTGAAAATGTTCTGATTTATATATTTTGTGTAGAGTGTGAAAGGAAAGTATCAGTCCTGGCTATATACAATGTAAATGTTAATGCAGTATATTTTTGGTTGCTTACAGAGGTATATTATTCACTTGCTTTTTTAGAATGTGCTTTTTATGTTAATTATAAAGAAAAATGTTTTTAGGTAAATTGAAGTTGGTATTTATGATTGTGAAAATAGGTAAACTTTTATACTGTAGGATAATTATGTTGAACATTCTTTTTATTATTAAGAAACATGTACAGTATGCTTGCTGCTTAGAAAAAATATATTGTCAACTCGTTAGAGTATTCTGGAGTTACAGTTGAAAGGCAGGAACTAGTCCTGTAAGGGAAGCCAGTCGAGTTAAAAGCACACACCTCAGAGGCAATATCAGATTTAAAACTGCAATGCAGGGCAAGCATCTCAAGTCAGTAGTTATTTAGACACTATGCTATGGATTTCTTTAGCAGAGGAGCAACAACAAGTTCAATAAACAAAAATGGATCACAAGTTAGTGCTGTGTTGTTCTGCTGTAGTAACTACCATTTTCCAATATAGTGTAATATATCTATGTATGTTAAGTTGATCAGATGCTGTTGTCACATAGGAATATGATTGTCTAAGTGTGTGCTTCAGAGATACCGCTTTACTGTTCAAAATAACTTTCCATACTCATCGCTGGGTGTATAGAGGGCGAATAACATTTTGAAAGGCCCATACATACAATAGTTGTAATAAACATAAGAGTCATACTATTTGTTCTCCTGGTTCAGGTTTCTATTTGTTATCGATTACGAATCCAATCCTTGTTACGAATTTATCATTATAAAGAACAATTTTTCACACAAAAATGGAAAATGCCAGTAGTTAAAAGGAATTTACTGTTTGCACTGATGGCAAGGTCGATGCCATGGTGGAGGAAATACTCAAAACAAGTTACTTAGATAAATGTATAAATAAAAAAGCAAAATATACTCTTGTAAAATCTGAAGTACCCCTTTGACCTTTCTACTTAACTAAAAGGAAGAAAGTACTTGCTTGAAAATATATTTAAAGTATTAAAGTAAAAGTATTGGTGGAATGGTTTCCATGATTCAACAGTATAATATGGCATTAGGTCTGCCTACTGAATGTATGTTGTGTTACATTCAAAAATAGTACAGATTGGGCCATTTTAATTAATTAAGAAGGATTCAGGCATATAGTGCATCCGGAAAGTATTCACAGCGTATCACTTTTTCCACATTTTGTTATGTTACAGCCTTATTCCAAAATGGATTAAGTTCATTTTTTTCCTCAGAATTCTACACGCAACACCCCATAATGACAACGTGAAAAAAGTTTACTTGAGATTTTTGCAAATTTACTAAAAATAAAAAAACTGAGAAAGCACATGTACATAAGTATTCACAGCCTTTGCCATGAAGCTCAAAATTGAGCTCAGGTGCATCCTGTTTCTCCTGATCATCCTTGAGATGTTTCTGCAGCTTAATTGGAGTCCACCTGTGGTAAATTCAGTTGATTGGACATGATTTGGAAAGGCACACACCTGTCTATATAAGGTCCCACAGTTGACAGTTCATGTCAGAGCACAAACCAAGCATGAAGTCAAAGGAATTGTCTGTAGACCTCCGAGACAGGATTGTCTCAAGGCACAAATCTGGGGAAGGTTACAGAAAAAATTTCTGCTGCTTTGAAGGTCCCAATGAGCACAGTGGCCTCCATCATCCGTAAGTGGAAGAAGTTCAAAACCACCAGGACTCTTCCTAGAGCTGGCCGGCCATCTAAACTGAGTGATCGGGGGAGAAGGGCCTTAGTCAGGGAGGTGACCAAGAACTCGATGGTCACTTTGTCAGAGCTCCAGAGGTCCTCTGTGGAGAGAGGAGAACCTTCCAGAAGGACAAAACCTGAAGGACTCTCAGACCATGAGAAAGAAAATTCTCTGGTCTGATGAGACAAAGATTGAACTCTTTGGTGTGAATGCAAGGCGTCACGTTTGGAGGAAACCAGGCACCGCTCATCATCAGGTCAATACCATACCTACAGTGAAGCATGGTGGTGGCAGCATCATGCTGTGGGGATGTTTTTCAGTGGCAGGGACTGAGAGATTAGTCAGGATAAAGGGAAAGATGACTGCAGCAATGTACAGAGACATCCTGGATAAAAACCTGCTCCAGAGCGCTCTTGACCTCAGACTGGGGCGACGGTTCATCTTTCAGCAGGACAACGACCCTAAGCACACAGCCAAGATATCAAAGGAGTGGCTTCAGGACAACTCTGTGAATGTCCATGAGTGGCCCAGCCAGAGCCCAGAGAGATCTTAAAATGGCTGTGCACCGACGCTTCCCATCCAACCTGATGGAGCTTGAGAGGTGCTGCAAAGAGGAATGGGCGAAACTTGCCAAGGATAGGTGTGCCAAGCTTGTGGCATCATATTCAAAAAGTCTTGAGGCTGTAATTGCTGCCAAAGGTGCATC
This sequence comes from Erpetoichthys calabaricus, assembly GCF_900747795.2. Taxonomy (NCBI): domain Eukaryota; kingdom Metazoa; phylum Chordata; class Cladistia; order Polypteriformes; family Polypteridae; genus Erpetoichthys; species Erpetoichthys calabaricus. The sequence goes on from NC_041394.2 coordinate 198,779,820, forward strand.
GACAAAGTACTTCAGCACTGCCAGTCCACCCAACTTGCATGTATTTGGACAGTGTGAGGAAACCAGAGCACCAGTAGGTAACCTACATGGACATGGGGAGAACATTCAAACTCTACACAGAGAGCACCCACTGGGTTTAAACCTAAAGCAACTATATTCATTCAAATCAGGAACAGATTTCTGAGGTGTGTCACTGCCAGTGGAAATGCTTAGTTTAAGCTTTAGTTAAGCTGAGAGAGAGAGTTTTTTGGAGTGTGGCTTAACTTTATCATTTTACTCATGGAACCATTTAAGGAATGTAGTAATTAAAAAATTAATGAATCAATGCAGCCTATTCACCTTGTCTTAAACAACATTAACAAAAAATGTATATTTAATGAGCTCTGAATAATTCAATGAACAGTCTAGTTTTAAATTTTTAACTCTACTTACTAACATCATGCTGAATGTCTACTGCTTGTCTCACCCTTTTGATAATTTCCAGTGTTTTTTCAGTTCTCAGTTTTTTTTTTTTAATATGGATTTCACATTACCAGTAGACTGAAATTTATCGAACTACTTTAAAATAGTATGACAAGAAGGAATTCTTTCTCAACAAGACATGTTAAACTATGAATGTTATTAGGGAACAGCCAGTTGACCATGACCACTAAACCTTCATTTAGTATAAAACACTGCCACAACACTATATATACCCACACTCTGTTGACTCATCCCTCAAAGAAACCCAAAAATTGTCACACCCTTAGCCCGCACTTGCTATTTTCATTTCAGCATTTTAAATAGTGCTGAAGTTGTTTCAACAACCAACCAGTCTGTCATTTTACCTCCTTTCCCCACCTTGTATGTGTCTTTGCTGTCAGTCTTCTCAGTTTGATTGTTTTACTGGTTGTGAGATGCAAGATGGGAATGCTTATTATATTTTATTGGCACAAAAGTGAAAGCTCTCCGTGATGAGTCAGCGCCATTGTTTTACATACTGCACAGCTGGAAACAAGATGGATAATAGCAGGGAGCTTATCACTTGATGCAGAATTTCAGCTTGGACCATTTTGGTTAACTTTACCACTCGAATTATCTGGCCACCATCACAGACATGTCATCAACCCATAGTTTAAGAAACACTGCTCTAAAGAAAAAAGGCTGACTGCGTCACGCATGCATTTTAGCTCTGCTGAATCGATTTAGTTTGTGCTCAGTCCCTATGATTCACTGAAAAGAGCTGCTCAGAAAGAACAAGCCATTCATGTGACTGTTAAATCTAAAGCATTACCATGTAGAAATGTAGTGGAGTAGAAAGTGAAAAGTATCCACAGCTAAATCTTAAGTAAATTACAGATACGTGAAAAATGTACTTAAGTAAAGTAATGGAACAACTGTACTTTGTTACTTTCCACTCCTGGGCTGATGTCAACATTAAAAATACATTAGGTCCAATGTTGTTTGGAATACAAATCTCCCTGTTAACTTTAACTGCAACACTCAACGGTTCCACCTAATTTTGTAAGTTAAAAAATAGAAAGAAAAGAAAACAGCTATGAACTATTCTACAATTTGTTCCTATTTTCCTTTAGAAAGCCTTTTGAAGCAGAGTACTGATACAGCAGTAAGGGGGCATAATTAATATGCATGAATAATGAGTATAACATTTCCACTCAAGATTTAGATTTTACATGTGCTCTTTACATTTGACCTTTACATCTGAAATATAGACCGGAAATGTAGAAACAATTCGAAATATCATGTTGAAGCAATTATAACTGTTAAGGCATTAGATTTAACATGTATACCTAGTACATGTGCCATTTATGTAGAACGTATGCTCCACACAGGTAATATTTTTCATTTAATTTGACTGTCTTTCAAGAAAGGTAGTATCTATCTATCTATCTATCTATCTATCTATCTATCTATCTATCTATCTATCTATCTATCTATCTATCTATCTATCTATCTATCTATCTATCTATCTATCTATCTATAGTAAAAGGAACAGTCTTTAAAAATATTATGTAGATGACACTAATAAACAGAAGATGCAGGAATAAAAAACATTTATTCTCCAAACAGTGTGCAGATGTAGGTAAAATAAATGTACAATAAAATGTACAGTTTTATTTTAAAAACTCTATAAAATAAATCAATGGATATAATGCTCACAATCTATAATGCACACCATGCTACTAAAAAAGACATAGCAGCTCTAGAAATTTGCAACTTTTCAGTCCTCAGGTACTTCTCTTCTCCTTTCTGAAGTGATTGCTGAAATATGCCTAATAAGGGTTCATAGATGATGTCTTTCATTTCTTTAAACAGAAATGGTAAGATCCCATCAGCTCAAGGGGTTTTATTATTTTTCAATGTATTGAGGGCTTAAAGCACATCTGACTTTTCTATTTTAAAATTTGTGAACTCAGGGAAAGGCATGTTTCTTCCTTTATAAATACTTGAGTGAAACATTTGTTCAATTCATTTGCTATTTCCTTTTCATTTTTCTCCCTAAGGTCCCTAAGGTTTCTTAAATTCTCTTTTATCATCTTGTTAGTGGAGAAGTACTAAAACATTGGTTGCTGTTCATTTTTGGCTCCTCTAGAAATTTTTATTTCAGTTTCTTTTTTGACATGTCGAATGCTATTTTTGCTCTCTTGCTGTATTCCTCTATTTTGGAATTATCAGCCTTTTGTTTTATTTTCTTATACAGTGATCTTTTAAGTTTTACTTTTTTAATTATACTCCTATTTACCCATTTTGACAGATTTTTTAATGTTTTTGTTTTATTGCATTTCAGAATAAACTTGTTTTGAGCCTGGATCAGAAGATCTCTAAAGTAACACCAACTTTTGTTTATAGTTGCTGAGTTTTTGCTTTCTCATATGATGTTTTGTACATACAGTATTGCCCCCGGAATCCGAACGCCCCAGAACTTGAACAACCTGGAATCCAAACGAAAAATTTGAGCAAATTTTGCCCCGGAATCCGAACGCTGCTTTGGAATCTGAACGCCCAGCACGTTGTTCATGTGTTTGTGCGTACATTTCCCCAGCGCTCGGGCCACCCATACGTTTTGTCGTTCTGTTTGTTGTCAGAAGCTGTAGTGAAAGCATCTCGTGTGATTTTTGCTGCTATTTTCGCTGCTAATTTTATGCTTTTGTGCCTGTTTTGTGTTATTTTTTTTATATAATAACAACTTAGTGTATTCGCCATGGGTCCTAAAAAGTGTAGTGAAGAAAATAAGAGTAAGAGGAAAGCTGTTAGAGCTACAATTTTTAATTTTAATAATTTACATTTATATTCAAATATTATTATTATTTGTTAATACAGTATTTTACCTTAAAATCCAGTGTATTTACTGTTAAAATCATTTTGAAAATTTGAGTTTGCAGGACCCAGGAACAGATTAATCCAGTTTCTATTATTTTCAAGGGGAAAAATTGTCTTGGAACTCGAACGATTTGGAACTCGAACAGAGTTCTGGAACGGATTAAGTTCGGATTCCAAGGTATCACTGTACTTCCTCATTCCCATAAAGTCGGCTTTCCACAAGTTACATGTCTTTTGGTGTAAATTATGTACAGTAGAGCTTCTACATGTGTCCTAGAGCTATATGTTCTTAATCTCAGTTTCTTTAGTCTTTAACAGAGAAGCATCACCAACCCAGTCTTTAACTGGGGAATTTAAAAGGTTAACATATAAAAAGGCAAAGGGAGCTCTGACTTAACAGAGGGGCTGCTGTTAGGAAAGGTAAAATCTGAAAAGGTATGTCAATGTAAGTGGGACTAAATAGGCACAATAAACAAGTAGCAGATATCATAATTTCAAGGCTTAACAGCAGCAGGCCGGTTCTTGATGCTCTTAGTCAATTCTCTGTTAATCCAAGATGCAGATAATGCAATATGTAATGAACTGTAAACTGAATATACCAAGTTATTACTGATGACAGATTTGGACAGGCTTCTGATGTGAAGCCAGGAGGAGCTTAGTAGCAAGGCTGACTAAATGGATAAAGTTTTGCTGGTATGAAGTGAGACATAAGAAAAACAAATCTAAAAGGATTAGAGTTTAAGGCAGTTGCAGAATATTACCAGAAAAGAAAGACAACAAGAAATGAGAAAAAAAACAAAATGGCACAGCCTGACCTTGTGGAATTAAGTGCCCGGGACACAAAACTGACGAAGAGGATCAGGTTCAAGACTCCCCATGTTGTGCAGAGTCTGTGAAGGAATTTTTTTTTGAGATGAAGGCCCAGTAATAGTATTTCAGGTCTGGTAGAGACACTCACCACTCCCCCATATAAAAAACATAGTTCGAATTAGTGCTGGATGTTTGGGTCTTTTACCATCCCAATAAAAAATTATAAATAAGGTATCCACCTTTTGATCTACTAATTAGATGAGGGAGGGAGTGACTCATGGAACTTATAAAATTTAAGTTGGAAGCTACATTCATTTTAGTATTAGCGAGGTGATATTGAAAGGATAAGATAATATTGTCTGAGCAGCAGAGTGAAAGTCTGACCTCATTAAATATGTGATGATAATTAGAGGAAGCTATTGCACTAATTCATGCAAAAATGTCCACCCCAAGGTATCAGATGCCATTAATGACTAGAATTAATAGAGGTAATAATGTGTGGTGAGATATATTATAAAGTGACAAGTGGGAGGATTTGGTCCAGCTAGTTTATAACCAGAGAGGTTTTCATGTCTTAAAAAAGTACAAAATAATAGGGTTGTCCGAAAAAGAAACATTATCAAAGTAATGGAGAATATCAACAAAAAAAAAGAAAATTCTAAGAAAAGAATGGCAATTAGATATTGGAGTCACTAACTGAGAGTGTGTGTTATTGCGAGTGGTTCAAAGCATAGCTTAAAGAAGTAAGGGGAAAGTGGACATACTTTTCTGGCACCTTTTTTAATGAAGAAAGGTGGAAGAGTGAAGAATTTGTGTGGACAAGAAAATGAGTATAACATGCTGATTAAGTGCATAAATATACTTTTGAATCCAATTCTTTCCTTCATCTGCAACAATTAAACCAATTCATGTGATCAAAAGCCTTCTTGGCTTTAATGAGTGTTAATTTGTTAGAGACTTCGACATAGCACAAGGTTCTTACCTTATTTTAATAGCAGTGACAGTCGTATTTACTCCTGAATTCAGATGCCCAGGCCAAGTGGCTTCGTTGATCTTTTTATAAAGGGGGAGGGGGGCTAGATAACTGCTTCCAAAATGATGCGATTAATTGTGATTGAAGCTCATCCAATGCCAGAGCCCTATGTGCAGCCATGGAGGCCACCGCTAGGTTGTTAAGGTGAAGGGGGAGATCCAAGAGAGATGCTTTATTAACAATGAAAGCTGGGAGAGGCAGATTGTCGAGAAACACTTTCACATCATGGAGAGAGTGTTTTCAGACATCAGTAATCAAACTTGTAAAATAATCATGAATATCTTCTTTAGTAATTTCAGGATCAGATCTTCATTCTGCCTTGACATTAATGGCAGGTATTGCAGAAAACATGTAAAACTTTCCTGCGGTGGGTTGGCACCCTGCCCGGGATTGGTTCCTGCCTTGTGCCCTGTGTTGGCTGGGATTGGCTCCAGCAGACCCCCGTGACCCTGTGTTCGGATTCAGCGGGTTGGAAAATGGATGGATGGATGTAAAACTTTCTATGTCTTAATACACCCAATCTACTAGGCTTTGTACCCCAATGTATTGTATAATAATAGGCTCTTTTGTGGTGGATTAGATACTCTGCTCTATGATGCAACAGAGCATTTAACTCAAATCTAACCTTAACAGTCTGCAGCTCATGAGCCCTATTAACTAACATGGGCATGTTCTTTCTACGCATGAAAGTCTATACAGTATTATAGTTCAAAGATTGCTCTGTGTTTAACAATGACACGGTGAGAGGACCATGCCATAATGAAGTCCTGGTTAAATCATTTAACTGCCTTCCAAACCGCACTAGAATCACCTAGTTAAATAAAAGGAATTTAATTATATAAAAGGGAGATGTTGAATTGCTCTGACAGCTTTTAAAAAATATCTGGATCGTGAGTTTGGACAATTTAAGTATTAGATAACTAAACCGAGCTGATGAAATGAATTGTGTTGGTATAATTTCTTTTTTTCATATATTTTAAAAGTAATGGAAAAAACAATACTGTTCTGAGTGGTACTACACACTGGGCTATTTTCGTGTCTGAAGTTGCTCATAAAAGCTGTGGCACATCATGATTACTATTAATAGGTTTTAGCAGATTTGCAAATGTAAATATTTAAATCACAATTAATGAAACACTGGTGTTTAAAACTGAGTTTACATTTTATAATAATTAAAAATAACTAAAAATTTTAAATCCTAAAATCCTATATTGCTCATTATTTTTGTCATTAAAATAATTAACTATTTAGGGCTCTTTTTTCTCTTTATTGTTTCTACAGAGTTTTCAAAGCCAATAGGTGGACATAGCTGTAAATAACAATACATTCTAGATTGTAATAGTTAATCTAATACCATTTGGAAATTAAAAGGCCTTCATTTTAAGAAAACAAGCCCACTGCTGTTTACACACAGTAATACAATTTTAAGCATTTCTAAATATGTACATTAAAGGTACAATCCTGAAATAAACATTCAATATATTGTGATGTTTGGGTCACAGACTTGAACAAGTGAGAAGGAGGTGAATCCAGGCTTTATTGATGTCTTAAACTTATCCAACCAGGAGCTGTCTCTTCAACACACACAAACACCCAGCCTGCACACAATGACGCTGATGTCATCCTGTATTCATTCCCTTCTCAGATTAAAAGTGTAGGTAGACTTCCAGCACAAGTGAGAAGACAGACAGTAAGCACACGGCCAAGTCAACGGCTGGTTTTGAAATGTTCCCCACATCAACCATCGGGCTACAAATGCATTACGCAGCAAGCCTGTGAACTTGCAGTTGCACTGATGGCAGACAAGCAGTCCCTACCTGTGTTAACAGAGTTTTGGCGCACAGTGCTGTTGGGGAATTATCAGGATCTCAAAAATCTCACAACATGCTTTGTGAGAAGAGAACCATCCAAGAATAAATTATAGCAGGATATCTATGGTAGAATACAAGTCCAAGGAAGTTATGCTTAAGCGTTATAATGCACTGGTGATGTCTCATCTGGAGTGTTGTGTTCAGTTTTGCTCTCCAGGCTACAAAAAGGACATAGCAGCGCTAGAAAAGGTCCAGAGAAGAACGACCAGGCTGATTCCAGGGCAACAGGGGATATGTTATTAAGAGTTATTCAGTTTAAGCAAAAGGTGATTAAGACGATACATGATTGAAGTATTTTAAATTATGTAGAGAACACAGAAACACAGTTGGAAAGTTGTTAAGTGTAAATTTCGTGAAAACTTTAAGAAGTTTTTCTTTACACAGAGAACCATAGACACACAGAATAAATTACCAAATAGTATGGTAGATTGTAGGACTTTAGGGACCTTCAAAACTAGACTTGATGTTATTTTGGAAGAATTAAGAGGAGAGGACTGATGAGCTTTGTTGGGCTAAATGGCTTCTTTGTGTATAAATTAGTCCAATGTTCTAGATTCAATGAAAAAAAATCACACTGGATTAGAAGTGTTACAGCATTTAAAAAGACAGACCTCTTTAACTTGTTTACCCAAGTTCTAAAATAATTTAAGTTTAATTCACATGAACTGCTTATTAATTATTATTAATAAAATATCTTAATACATAATTCGCCAGTCTCCTCACTCACTCACTCACTCACTCACTCACTCACTCACTCACTCACTCACTCACTCACGTCCGTCCGAAGCCGAATGCGCAGTTGCCTTCTGCACACGTCCGAAGCTGAATGCGCAGTCGCCTTCTGCGCATGTCCGAAGCCGAATGCGCAGTCTCCTTCTGCGCAGCTGCCCGAAAAACCTTACGAGACCAACATCGCGGCAGGTAGCGGATTTATGGCCGCGAAAATTCAAAGAGAAAGGCGACTTCGACCGACATGCAACCCCAACATCGCGGCAGGCGCCGGATTTACGGCCACAATAATTCAAAGGGAAAGGCGACTTCGATTAAAGCTCTAGAGGCCTGAAAGGCAATTTCGACTACGGCTTGAGGCCTAATTACGCATTCATTCAATACACCTATATCAGGTTTGTGGTGCTTATACTTATCACTATTCCACTCGTTCATCTTACGTTTTCGAAACGGGCTCTTTGTCTAGTTATTAATAATTATTAATAAAATGCTTATTTTATAATCTACATGATAAGTACAGAAGTAGCTACAGTATTTAATAATAATAGTAATAATAATAATTCATTTTATTTATATAGCACCTTTCCCATGCTCAAGGTGCTTCAGGGACTCTCAGAAAGAAACAGCAGGCATATGTACCATTGGATACAGATGTTTCCTGAATAGAACATTAAAACAGATAGATACAGGATATACAAAGGCATTAAATAGAATAAAGTCAATAAACCAGAGTAAAATACTAGATTGAGTACTAAAGGAAAGCCTAGTAAATAACATCATTTGTAGTATAACACTCACACAAATTATACTGAGCATCTGAACAGAGAGAAAGACTGAAAGAAAGGGCAGAATGACAGGTGCAGTTAAAAGCCTCCCTGAACAGATGAGTTTTAAGTTGTTTTTTTTTTAAAGAATGAATTGAGTCAGCTGATCTAATTAATTTAGGGAGGTTGTTCCAGAGTCTAGGTGCTATACAGCCGAAGGCCCTGTCACCCACCCACAGAGTGCAGGTTAGTGTGGGGCACAACAAGATTGCCAGAATCTGAGGACCTTAGTGGGAGAACAGGAGAATAGTGGTGGAGAAGGTCACTGATGTAGTCCTGTGCAAGGCCATTTAAAGCTTTGTCGGTTAATAATAGAATTTTATATTCAATCCTGTAAGACACAGGGAGCCAGTGGCGGTGAAGATGGGTGTTATGTGCTTGCTGTATTTATTTATTCATCTATCTTATTAAGGGTTGCTGTAAGCTGGAAAGTGGGAGGAAAAGCTTAGTCTGTCCCTGCATCCTTTAACCTACTTAATCAAGTTCAGGTTACAGGGAGTTGGTGCCTACAAGACAAGAGCCAACCCTGGACTGTGTTCCAGTCAATTACAAAGCACATTCATGCCCACATCCACACTTACTCATAAAAAGCCAATACACAGTCAACTGTTAACCTAACACACTTACCTTTGGATTGTGTGAGTAAAATTGGAGACACATACAGACTCAGGATTGCAGTAAATACCAAAAAGACAGTGCCCAGACCAGAAATCCAGGACAGAAGGGTTTTGAGGCAGCATTGCTAACCACTGTACCACTCTGCTGTTTTTTCTGTCTTTTAGTACAAGATATGCCCTTATCATAAATATGTATTGATTATAGTTTATCACTAAAATTAACAAATCACTGAATATTATATATGAAAAAACATTGTATTTAATGTGGTATATTGTTTTAAATTTACTACATTCAAAGAATTGCAATAGAATTAGAATGGTTTCTTCTCTTGTGCACAGTTAAAACAATGTGCCCCTGGGAGATCAGCATTTATAATTTATCAAGACAATTTCTGTATATTTTCGACAGCTTCTGAAAGCTTGATTTGTGGTTTCTGAGAGCCTGACAATATTTTATTCCCAAATTCTAAGTTTAGAATGCTGGATGTGAATATTTAAGTTCATAGTTTTATAACTAAGTGCTTTCATCTCTCACATTAGAAAGTGAGTGAGAGAGAGAGAGAGAGAGATAGAGATGAAGAGCAAGAGAAACTGGGTCACACAACTTAACTGACAGCACTGAAAAGGTTTGCATGTTTGCTGAAATATAGGTTTGTGTGAACAAAAGCATAATCATCTCTACGTCTGAGTGAGTATGCCTATGTTTTACAACATAATTTAGTAAAAAACCTCTGATGTCAGGAATCTGTATTTACGTTGTAAGCAAAGGGGAAATCGATTACAAATGGAAAACATGAAGCGCAGGCACATCCAAAAATGTTGTGACTTTCAAGGATAATACAAAATAATATTTTTTAAAAGTAAAAATATTTCATTTACTTGAATACTAAAATATAACCAACCAATTTCACAATAAAATACAACCAACCAATTTCACAATCAGTGAGTCATTTTTGTCTTTAATTGACCTGATTGTGTAATTGCTGTAGATGAAGATTTCTCTTAATTTTCATTCTGAAAAGTCTAATAGTCTGAAATTTACATTTTAAAGAAATATTAGTATTTTGTCCTTTTTTTAGTGCTTCAATCTATTTTGTCATGTTCTTTTTAACTTAGTTTTTCTCTGCAGGTTTCTCTTTTAATTGTATCTGAATACAAGTGGAACAGATGACCAGTGTAAATAACAGTGGATACTAAAGAGCAGCATTTGATTCAGTGTTGCCTACTTGTGTGTCTGCTAATAAATGATACCTTAAAATAACAAGTAACAAGAATGCCTCATTTCCCATTTAACATATACTAGCCATCCCCCATGGCTTCGTCCGCATAGAAGAGAAACAGGACAATAAGGAGGGCCCTGCCTGGCTCCCTACTCCTGATGTCATGCTTCCCCCTCCCACCAGGCCTGCAGCCTCTGTCTCGGATTAGTGCGAATATATCGCTCCTGCAAGCAAACTATGATTCTTAGCGCAATGAGAAAGTCACAAAATCAACTGGAATGTTCAAGCAAATTATTGAAAAAAATGATCTAAATCTAAGTAGTTCTCTCCTGAAAAGCAGACACACATATAGAGAGACAGACGTTGGATTTTATATATAGAGAGATAACGTATTGCTTTATTAAGTAAAGAGTTAGCCTAACCACTCAGGTAGCAAGTCTATATGGACCTAAAATGTGTTTTATATGGGTCAAAATATGGGTCTCAGCCAGCCATATGGAACTCATCAAATTGTGCATCCAAGGATCGCATGGGGCTCATATGAATTAGTACACTGTTATTGATTGCCTGGTACAGGTGTGCTGGATGTGAGCAAAAACCTAAAACACATTTGGGGCCCACACGTGCTTACTACATGGGCAATCTAAAATTTCAGGATTGAAAATTTTTATTGAGATTGAAAGTTATTGAGAAACTGATAAATAACAGCTTCATTAAGGCAGAAATTCAAATAAAAGAAGAAGTTGGTTGAGACAAACACCTGGGTCACCGGAGCATCGCCCAGAACTGTACATGAGAACCACTGTTCATTAACTAAGAGTCATTTAAAAATACTATTTAGTGACCAAAGTTGTTCATAATTGTGACAAAAATTAGCAGAGTACAAGGCTTCAATGATCATTACCAACATGTTTGCCAAGAACTCAAGTTAGAAAGCTCCATGATAATGTTGTACATGGAACTCAAAACAAAGGGCAGTATCGGCAAAGGGTAACTCTGGGGGGAAGAAGATACACCTGAATTATGATTTCCATTGTTCATAGCACTACACAAAACAATAAGCTGGAAACTTCAATTAAAGACATGAGCCGACAGTTGAGGACCCTGCAAAGCAAAATGTTAGTGGAACTGCAGGGCTCAAGCCATTTATTACACCCATCAATGCACTTTTGTAGTACAACAGTGAAAGAAACAAAGGAAATAATGTGAAATAAATGTGATATATAAGATACACTATATATGTAATTTTGTATAAAACATTTTGCATCAGTTATATACTTTGTGATGCATGGCCGGGACCCATGCCTGGCCGGTTTGCCCCTGCAGCATATGTTTCAGGGGAGCATGCATGGGAAACACAATATCTCCCCCTGGACACCAGATGGCAGCCTCCCTGGTTTGCAGCGGTGCCTCGGATTCCCGCAGGGCTTCATGGGAGTTGGAGTTTGGTGCAGCCCTGTTATGGTGTATAAAATCTGTACATTTTGGTTTAATTGTCCATTATATTTTGGTCAAGATAAAACAACAGATGAACTACATTTAAGACAAATCAAAGCAGGATTTCTTGCACCTCACTTTTAAAACAGCTGTTTCAGCATTGAAAGGAAGACATGCTGGTGGCTCAATTACTTTATAACCTGAGAAAGGAAGACTAAGCCGACACCTCAGGCTATTAATATGGACATCTGGGACAATAATTTGGTTTACAGCCTGGGAAAGACGGACATGAGGCAAAATCAAAGAACTTTATTATCTGGGAAAAGAGTTTGAGCAAAATTCATCAATTATATTGACAGCCAACCAATCAGGTGCATTTGTTGTGAAACCACGGCATGACATTTCATAATAAATATGCCTCATTTTGAAAGCAATGTCAGAGAAGAAAGAGAAGAAGAGGAGAAGAAGAAGAAGAACAAAGTACAGAAGAAGAAGAAGAGGAACGGATGAAGACGGCACTGGTCGTCAGAAAAGCATCATGAACATCGATTGCTAAATCAAACGCCTCCCTCATCTGTAACTTTTTCCTAAGCTTCTTCTAAAGACTATATATATTCAGACTTTCCTATCAGTACCTATTTTCTATTATTCTTTGTTCCAGTGGTATTATTATTATTCTTCTAATAAATACCATGCTGCTTTTAACTTTATATGCTTTGTCTTATTGTGTAGAGTGATTGAAGTAATAAGTTAGATTTCTTTGAGCACCTAGGTGCAGCCGGACTTTTGCCATTATTTCTGTGTTGCGGGGTTTATTTGGCTGAGAGTGAGGAGCGCCACTCAATAGTTGGAACAGTACGAAAAGAAGGTATTCTTGGCTGATAAATTGCCTATAGTCAAGAGTCTTTGTATGTTTACATGTATTCCTGTAGACCAAAAGTAATATTTAGGTCTGAGATATCACTAAAACCTGTGGTGGGTTGGCACCCTGCCTGGGATTGGTTCCTGCCTTGTGCCCTGTGTTGGCTGGGATTGGCTCCAGCAGACCCCTGTGACACTGTGTTCGGATTCAGCGGGTTGGATAATGGATGGATGGATATCACTAAAACATCGTACTGTATGTTGTTCGTGCCGATAATAAGTAAGTCTCTTGATGTGCTGAGTGACAGGCTGTGTTATTCCTAAAGCACTTGTGTGGTTTAAAGTGCTAAGGGTTAATCAGTGTGTGTATGTCATTCATGGGGCACTGTTGTGGTTAGGGTCTGTGTGTATGTGTATAGCTATGTATGTGTGTGTTCATCTTAAAGTGCAACAGTAGACCAACCCGATAACGAACTTGACGAGAACACTTACCCTTGAGGAAACAGGTAAAGGGCAAGTAGAGGGAAATACCACGATAATACAAGCCCTGTTGGGTTCCGCAGGCGCCGCCAGGGGGTGCTGCAGCAGGAGCTGCTAGCCCCTTTTGGGCACTAGTTTCACCACACCCGGGTGCCTAATAAAAGGAGCCAGCAACCACCACTCATTGGCCAGAGTCGGGTGTGTGAGAACGAAGCTTAGAGGAGGAGTGGTGGTGCCGGAAGAGTGAAGTGTGTTGTGTGTTTTTGAAGTGCTTATTTGTACACTTGGGACTGTGTTGTGCCTGTGGGGATTATGGGGAAGACGTACCCCACAGGTGAAGAACAATAAAAGTGTCTTGGTTTTTATACAAGCCTCCGTGTCCACTCCAGTAACTTCGTCTGTCTTTAATCTCGGAGTCAAAATGGATTCGTTCCTGAAAATGGATGCTCAAGTCAACAGCACAGTAAAATCCTGTTTTTTCCAGCTTAGGCGTATCGCCAAACTCAAGCCTATTCTGTCTAACCATCTCCTGGAATCAGTAATCCATGCATTTATTACGTCCCGGCTTGATTACTCTAATTCCTGCCTTTATGGCATCAGCAAAGCCACTCTTTCTAGACTACAACTGGTTCAAAATGCGGCTGCAAGGCTTCTAACAGGGAGTGGCAGAGGCCAACATATTACTCCAATTTTAAAAACCTTACATTGGCTGCCGGTTAGATTCAGAATCGATTTTAAGATACTCCTCCTAACTTATAAGGCATTAAGTGGTCTAGCCCCCGCCTATTTGAGTGTTTTGCTCCATCGATACAATCCCCCTCGCGTTCTTAGATCCGAAGATCAGCCGCTTCTAACCGTTCCCAAGGCACGTTTCAAAGCTCGTGGTGAAAGGGCTTTCTCCGTCGGTGCACCCAGGCTCTGGAACTCCCTACCCTTAGTGGTTAGGCAAGCCACTTCAGTTGCCACATTCAAATTACGCTTAAAAACGCACTTCTTCACATTGGCTTTTAATTCTTAACTTGTTTCATTTTCTACTTGTTTTTCGCTATTTTCTCTATTTTATTGGGTCCTCTGACCTGTTTTTAGTTTCTTAATTCAAATTCTCTCCTAATGTTTGCTTTTAATATTTTGTTTTTAGTCCTGTTTGTTTTAACTGTACAGCGCTTTGGTCGGTTGTAATGCTGTGTTTTTAAGCGCTCAACAAATAAATATGGTATGGTATGGTCCATCTGTGTTGGGTCAGGTGCCTTTATAGCGCCTTTGTTACAACTTATTGTTTAATCATTTTATGGAATACTTGAATTCTTAGATATTTTGTGATAATGGAAGGGAAACATCCTGAAAAAGCTATGCTGAAATAATCACTTTGACTGTCTCCAATATATCTGTTCTGTTGCCGATGGGAAAATTCAATAATTCAATAATAATTTGGAAAGAATATAGTCAGGCATAGCCTCTGAAAAATCCACATACTTTTCAGCTATGCATGATCAGGACTGTGTTATTGTGTGTACAAAATATACTACCAGAAACCCACACTATACCTTTTCATATGCAGTCTATGTGCGTTGCCTTTCTAAATACCACTAAGAAGATCTCATGAAAAATTACTGAAAAAATGGTGTAATTACAAATTAGATAATGTTGCTATTATTCAGTTTTAATAAACATTAGTACTGTGGCATAAAAAAAGAATACAAATTTATATCATGCTGATCTTAAACTGAAATTAACTGCTTAACGCCTTTTTGTCATTTACAGGACAGAGTTATGCGGCATATATCCTATCCCAGCTGCCCAGAATTGAATTGCTCCCCATTTCACCAGATAACACTCAGCAACAGCTGCTGTAAGGCTTGTAAAGGTAATCCTCATTTCACTTAATAGTATTTTTACTGATTACTGGAGGTAGTGTGTTAGCATAGTAATATTTTTCTAGTGAACTCCATACTGAGAAGTTCCACTTTGTCACATAGATTAGATTCTCAAACATTTTTTAATCTAGAGCTGGGTCAAGAAATGCGTGAAGAAAATTGGTTTAAGGCTTTCATCCAATAATCTATTACCTATTGTATCTGGTTTCATTTTCATTAATCAGAAAAATCAAACATTGTTTAAGTTTTGAGTTGTCTTTTCATGTAAAATAGTAGGTGGATGCCATCTCAAAGTTCCCTATGGTTGCCCATATTTTCTCTGGGTTCTCTGGTATCATTTCATTTTCCAAAGGCATACCCAGACAGCGTCTGAGATAATGCATTCAATTATGTAGAAAGGGCATGCGTACCTTATAACGTGGCCACACAGTGAATTGAAGTTGAGGCTACTATGAAAACATGCACAGTATTTGATTCATTAAAACTTTTCGCCATGAAAGTTTCTTAGTTACACTAAAAAGTAATAATTGAGAGTAACCAGTGTACCATATACCAAGGAAACTGCAAATGCATAAATGTAATAAGACGGGTCTTTAACAGTTGTCACTGTGTTGCACAGCAACATTATTGTCACCAGACTGCACTCCAATTATGTGATTAGTATGTGTCACATGTATGAGGCACTGGTGAAGTGCAAAATTCATGTCTCCCCTCAAAACAACAGCAGAGGCTGGTCTCCGCCGAAGTCAACTGAACTTTTCTGGAGACTTCACATAGCCAAATTGTTGCAATTCAGGAGAAATATGGTTGTGTTAACGTAATAATAATAATACTATGGCATTTTAAGACTGCAGTGTTCTATTTATTTATTTCTCTTCAATTACTGCATATCTTTATTTCTGCTGGGGTTTGGGGATGGCAGGTCGCTTGGCACATAATCAATTTAAGCAATTTAAGGTTTTGTTGGTGTTTTTCCATAATAGTTGATTTATACCATCTAAAAGCTCTTAATATTGATACACACAGAGGACTAATCATGAAACTTTAACATACAGTATAATGACTGAATTTTTTTTATTCAATTGGACCTCATGCCAACTTGTTTTTCACCTGCCTGTTCAGTTCCCCCTTCATACCATAGTGAGGCAACAGCAATTAATTGCAAAGAATTCCATAACCCTTTGCTAGAGAGATTAATCTGTCACTTTCTGTTTGATATTAAAAATAATTGCTAATATGAAGGAATTTGGTTTATTTACTGGACTTAGAGTTATTAATGTAATTAGACATCATTCTGACCCCATCTTCCTGGTCCTAATAATATTGGCTTCCTTTTCACCTTTTTTCATCAGCATCTTCTCAAGTTTGACATAACACAGTTCTTGTGTCAAATCTGCTTAATATTACCATTAGAGACCAATTTCATGATGATCCTAGATACAATCATTACTAATCCAGTAGTAACATTTTCATTTTTTTGAAGAAAGGGCATAAATCTGCACAATCCTTTATCACACTCAGTCAAAAGTAGGCATGGAATGCTTAAATCAAACTGTATTCAAGATGTCCACACTCTGAGTGAAACAGCACACCATGGTGATTGTCTCTCTCTACACTAACTACTGTTTCTGGACTGTTTTGGACCACCCTGCATTACAGAGAAAGTAGTGTGCTACAGAACCAGACAAAAAAAATTAGAATGTTCAAGGGAAATAGCTTCATAATGCAGGTGCACCCGTGAAGACCAAACTCAAATCACAAATTACATGTTGTCTGATTGACTGTGTAATTCAATTTATTCACTTTCAGAATGAAAAAATTTTACAACTGCTAAACAAATATTATTGAGTTATCATTTTTTCTTTTATTTACCTTTGTCATCTAACTCTTGGTTCTCTTGGACTCTAAACTACCAGTGTGCTAAAGCCAGATAGTGAATCTCCCAGGCAATGGTTGCGTCTTTGACATCCCAACAACTTTTTATATAAAATAGATTTTTTTGAAGGCGAGAGATGTTATGTAGGCAGGCATTGCTGCTGCAGCATGCAAAGGGATTCGTTATTGGTTGCCTGGCAACAACTTGCAGTGGGGCTTAGACATGCCACCCAATGTAATTTAAAGTGCAGTAAAAGTTTGGCTTCTGGAAGGAAAAACCATATCTGTGTTTTGTTCTTTCACTTCTTCAGCATGCTACCTCACTGGATCTTCTCTTTGATCATCATATATTGCTCAATGGTTGGAGGAGGACATTAGTTTAGCACTGCCTCAGGGCTTGATATTTGTAACATAGATTAGTAATATATAGAATATATTGTCTTTATTATAAACCCTTAATTTTTTCTTGCATTAGCTGTATGTACTGTAGTATATACTGTGCACTCCATCATGATTCAAACATTATGTAAGATAACCATACAAAAAAAATGGAAACAGCTTTTCTTAGTCCCATTTCCTATTATTAATATCACATGGAGATCAGATATGATTTTTCCCTGTGGATTAATTTCTGAAAATGCTCAGGCAGGTACTGTATCAAGAGACTTCATTATTCTGTGATACATATTCGTGGACAGCAAGCAGGTATGTGATAAGAAGCCTGCTTCGAGCAATGAACATGATTAATCTTTCTCTGCATGATTTCAAATACCTTAAGAATACCAAATCAAAGTAATCATTGGATCTGCTCTTACAAGTTGTTAGCTGTACCTAAGCATTTGTTGAAAACCATTAACAATACCAAAAATAAGGTGTCAGCCGTCAGTTTCAAGTGGCATTTTCACATAAATCTCTCTTAGACTGATTTTTCTTGTCTTTTCTATTAAGCTTCAATGTGAGTAGTGTGCTTTAAATCAGAATTTCATCAGTGTGGCTGTTACTATTGGTTTCTGGTTTTCAAATCTGAACATGTATTTGTCTTTTTAGTGATCTTAAGGAAGGAGTTTCCAAAGCTGAGTGATTGAAACGTTTAATAATAATGGTATAAAAAAGTTATAATACATAAAATATTTTATATCTGAGATTGAACAAAATTCAAGATGCAACACAAATTAAACATGGCAGCAACACTGGAGGTACTTTTACCGACTCTCAAAAATGTTTGCCTCCTTCTAAAACAAAAGCACTCTGTCAGAAACTCTCTTTTTCCCACCTTTCTGCTGTACCTCCATCTCTCATTACTGTACCTATTCATCTCACCAACAGTACATTTTTGTCCTATTTCTCATCCTACTATCTCCTATTTTTCTGTTGGGTGCTGCCATATACTGGCCTCCGCCAATAATCTTTTTTTGACAATGTTTCAAATTATGTCTGCTTATCCAACTATACTGTATACATGTCATTGTTTTAGTGACCCTTTTGACTGCTTATTTACATAGATGACAATCATTAAAAATGAAGATATCTGTTTTAGTTGACTAAAAACTCTTAATGAACAGATAAATAACAGGAACCAACTGAGATGGAGAAAGGTTAACCAAAGTTTGGCAACTTAGCTATGTCTTTCTGTACATGTTTAATTTGCCTTATCTCCTGGAGCAATTCACTCACTTACAAACAACCAAAAATACTTCAAGACACACAATTGTCAGGAACACATATTTGGGTTACAGGACACGGTATATGAAAACTACCAAGTGACTGAACACACATCAGGCTAGATGGACATTGTTCTTTAGCAGCTTTTCAATTCTGAAATCTTGTATAGACCCGAAAATAAGAACATCAAACACCAACCTTCAGAGTTCTACATCTCTAAAATTAAACATGGGAACAGAGAACATTATTCCTATTAAAAAGTTTGTTGACTCTATTCAAACTGATTGTCATTATGATGAAAAGGGTTCAAGTGAATGAAACACCACCAGCTGAGTTCCATACGTTTCAGAATTGGCATGTAGTGATGTGTTAAACTAGGGTCGTGATTCTCCAGTTTAATGTCACCCAGGGATATTAAATACCATAGAGTTTATTTAGGGCTATATCTGGTGGCCTACTATCCAGTCTGAGGTAGATGGCTGCAAGATACAGTATGTAACAGACCAAAATGTAACAAATTACCCTGTAAGACTACTGCATCCTATTGTCCCAGTGAGTCATCCATGGAGAGATATCAATGATATGCCACCTTCTCAAGGACATACTACTACTGTTTTAGCAGAAGTTGACATATTTTCCTAAACTGCTCATTTCAATCTGTTCAAAAACCTTCCATCAGCAGAAGAACTGGTAAAGATCATTCTAAAGAAAATGCTTCGAGTTCAGAGCTTTTCTGGATTAGATCCATTTGTTTGTGACTCACTTTAGGTGATACCTTTGTTCATAAGTGAATCTGACTTCCAGGTGTCATCCTGAGAATAGATAGATAACCGGCAGTCCTAAAAGACAAATCAAAATTTGAAGAAGTAAGAGTGATAATATTTTTGAACAGTTTTCAGTCTGATTGGAATGAAATCCTACCCCTACTCAAAATATAGTAACATGTTTAGAACCTGTTGATCACTAAATTCCATGTCAAAGACTTTGTGGAAAAAAAATATAAAGTTCCAACGTTCAGCTGGAGCATAAGATAGGGCATAAGGTATGGATCACGACATAGGATATACTATTAAGTGTTCCATTCTGCAGAATAGCCCTAAAGTTCATTAGATAATAAAAAATAGGACCCATCAGTCCAACCTTGCATTGTTCATGAATACTGATTTCTTTTTAGATTGTTTATGAAGCATATTTTACTCTCATTTGTTCAACTGAGTTGGGTTTTGTTATAATGTTAAATAAATAAAATAATATAAAACAAACTTGCATTGTCAAGTAATTTTAAAACCCATATATCTTTTCAAGTGTTTCATTTAAAGCACATTAAGACTAATCTGTATTCTCATCCAGTAGGTGCTCCATTACCAGTAATAGTTTTTGGAGAGCCCGAGTGTGAAATACAAAACATTGTTGACTCCCATGGTTTAGAGTCTACAGTTCAGTACTTCATACATTGGAAAGGTTATGGCCCAAGAAGCCACTCACAGCATTCCTACAAGGGAAAGAAATGCTCTGTGTCTGTTTTGACAGCTTCACCATAGATTTATGAAAAAACACTTGTGAACATGTTTGTAGTCCATTCCTCATAAGGGGGCAGTTGGCAGGAAAGTACATTTCATGGTGCTTGCTAGGCAACATGCTCTGAATAAATGTAGCGTGAACTGGCAGCTCAGCTCCAAAACCAAAGTACTTGTTTTTGATTTTTGCTGTGAACTTGGGGTTCCTCAGCACACTAATTCCCAAAGTGACTCAAAAATGCCCACTAGAGGGAGGGAAATCATCATGTCCTGGCTAGTTACAAAAAAAGGGTAAATGGACATCAGAAAACTAAATGATCAACAATATTAAAATAAAAAATTAACAGAACAGACCTACAGGTAAATGTGAAATTTGAATCCTACATATGTGGGAACAATAACAATGCCATCAAAGACTTTTAGCCATCCCTTTGTAGCTATATTTATATAGGTATTATAGTTTTTCTAAACTTTGCCTGGTGATCTTTTTTCTTAGGATACAAGATGGTGAATATAACAGATGTTCTTGTTCTAGCAACATTAACACGTTATTGTGTTTTCTGAGAAACCATCTTGCAAAAATTAACAAAAAAGAAAAATTTGGACATGAGTGTCAGTAGGCTTTACGTACTACGAACCAAGTAACTATAACTATTCTATCAAATTTCAGTAATTATTTACCGCTTTGATGCAGATCTTTCTGATCATAAAATAGGTCATTACGAAAGCAAGCGACAAGAAGAATTCATAATGAATTGCAGAGTTACAGTATTTGAGGGTTCCTGTTTCTGTTGCTTGATTTGGCTCACATACTAATCAGCACATTGTCATTTCATAACAGGCTTAAGTTTTGAGTTTGGTATTTTTCCATCCAGCAGTTTTAGCTCCAGATCATTCTGAAGGAACTGTGACGCAGAGACACACAGACACACATACAAACAGACACATACCCATCATCAAGGGAACAATGTATCAGGGGACACTAAAACGTTCAATACTTTGAAAACCAGAGATCAAATTTTTCAACAAACCCCCACCAATAGATGATAGGTTATGATGGGAGAGGGCGCAAAGCAAAAATAGTACATTCCTTTGGTAAAGTGAGGTCCGCAGCAGATTGGTGTCTTTTAAATGAATAATTGCTAGACTCATCCTCAGGTGGGGGTTTGGTAGCAGGGTAAGAGCAGTTTCTGTGTGTGATGTGGGAGCGAATGGCCCTGCACTTAGTGCACAGGTGCAGGATCACCGCAGCTGTGCCACATCCCCATTTTAAAAGGAGAGGACGAGTGCAGGAAGGGGAAAGAATCAAAGGAATCAGCATGTCAGAAATTGATCGGGAGGAAAAAGAAAAACAGGAGAGACAATCGAAAAGAAAGGAGATTAAAATGATGGAGAGAGAAGGCAGGCGCAACAGAGAGCCAATACGAGTAGGTGAGACAGAAAGAAGCCAGACAGCCTGGAGGAAGTCCCCTAAGGGAGCGTGCGGACAGTCCTCAGGGACTGATGGCCACTCCAGCTGAGCAACCTGGAAGCTGGAGTGACCGATGCACGCTGTTTGGTTGGAGTGACTCACCGCAGGGAGGCAGCATGGTTGCAGGGGAAAGAGAGGCTCAGTGTGGAGCTATGGATTGTGAGCCTGGTAGCGGGAGTCGGAGGTTCGTGGCTGGTGCAGTATTGAAGGTGGGCTGAACTGCCGGATTGGCACCTCCTTGGCTGCAAGGACCCATTTATGTTAAGCTAAGGAGATATCCGTTTCTAGAGGAGTGCAAAGGGGTTCTTGCTGTTAAAAACAGCTGCCTGCTTGTTTTAATGGAGTATTTATTTATTTCTCTCCTGTTTTTATGGATTTTTTATTAGACATTTAATGCACTTCACAATTTTGGACACTATTGTTTTTTTTTTGTTTTTTTTTTTTAATAAAAGCACTAAGCGCCCTTCCACCATCACCTTGCTTTGCGTGTGATTTGTCCTCTTCTGCCAAGCTTATCTGGTTACAATATCTATGATGTCAGTTTCAAGAAGCTCCCAGACAAGAGTGGAAACATGGAGCTAACCCGCACTGTCACAATTCCATGGAAAAAACAGTGTGTGAAATATAAAAGTAATGTTGAATATAAAAGTCAAACATAGCTAGACTTTGACATCCAATACAATTTTGTTCTAGTTAAGCAGCAGTTCTTAAAAGACTTTCTTCTACCTCTTGACTCCACTTAACCATATTGACTTTGAAAGTGGATCTCCACTATTCAGTATTACTAACTTTATGTGTACATTTTTTGGGCTCATGTTAAGGTACACTCCTAAAAATACTAGTTCTTTTAATGGTACTGTATGGTTCTTAACTGGGCTGTGTGGTTCCCGGTTCTTTTGATATGAGGTTAGTTCTTTGTGCTTTGAGAAACAAACCTGAAATCTTTAATGTATGGTAGGCTGTAGGATGCTAACAGATTAAGAAAACCCCAGCTAAACCTGTGTTACTGGATGTATGCAGCAAGAGTCCTTTTAAAATCATGACCCATTGATATTTCATAAAGCTGTTACCATCTATTCATCCATTTTACTGTATGAAGCCTGTTACAGATCTAAATAAATAAAAGTTCTTTCTGGAACCTTCATGTGGATGGACTTTTGGAAACCAAAAATGGTTCCCCTATGGCATCACTCTGAAGAACCATTCTGACTCTTTTATTTTCAAGAGTATAGGCATATAGTATGTCTCATCAATTTCAGATTTGATTTCTAAGCTGGGTAAATATCAACAACAAAATAATTTTTTCTTTGTGATAATATGAAGTTGCAAGTTAGCATTTCCCATGAAACAGAATAGATAGATACTTTATTGATCCCAAGGGGAAATTCACTGTTATAGTTATGAATAGTGTGATAGTATGTACTTATTTATTATTATTATTATGTACTTATTTATTAAGTGCATATAATCTATGTGTTCATTTGTTCCTCTGTAAGAATCATATTTAAATTATTTCATCTTTATTTAGTCAGAGAAAGCATTTTTAAGTGAAAAAATCCTTTTTGTGTTTATGTATTATAATTAATTATGTGTTAATTATTTGCTGCTAATATAACTGGTGTTTATTATGAATGGGTATTACATTTTCAGTCTTCTGTGACTTTTTTTAATTGACCAGTTTCACACTATGCAAAATAGAAATAATCATCGTTTAAGTACCTGTCTAAATTAACCCACAAAAAAAGTAATTATAAGCACCAACAGAAACAGTCGCATGACTGATTCTGTGAAAACTTTCAAGGGGACACCCTCAACGCCCCACCCTGCTGCTAGACTAGATTTTTGTGGGAAACACTGCAATCCATCTTGCTTGCTTTGTCCTTTAAGCAGGTCCTGCAGGTTTTGGTGCTACCACCTAAGAGACCTAGTCAAACCAGTTTTATCAAAAGGACCTTTTCCTGGTATGACACATACCATATTGTGTTCATCCAGATTTTGGAAACCTTACTTCATACTTGTTTTTGCTGTGTATGCTCCTGTTTTTGTACATCTTTCCAGAGATTCAGCATCAGTATCCTGGAATTGGTCTTCAAAAATATACAATATAGCCTAAAATTAATAGATAGAAGTGTTATGTCAGTAACAGAATAGAGTGAGAATATTTTTGTGGCCGAAATTAAAAAAGAAGTTTCTGCATACTTAATCTATACTTTTAAATAGATTTCTTATATTTTACCAAATAATAAAATAAAGCATGCAGATGGTCCACTAGCTGGTGCTTCCCATATTTATCTGTGGAGGGTTGTGATCTTTAAAAGTGAAAGACCACTAGAGCAAATTATTTTAAACTACTTCTCTTAATTGCTTTTTAAATCACACTGTGCTTGCTTTGAAAGCCACTGAAGAAAAGTGATTTGACATTTGTTTTAATTTTAATTTTTTTGTATGTAGGATACGACTTCTGTGCTGAGGACAACAAGTGCATGGAACATTCTGTGTGTATAAACTTGGAGGGTGGAGCATCATGCATTTGCAAAGATGGATTTCGAGCACTTCGTGAAGACAATGCTTATTGTGAAGGTAAACCATAATAGATAACACTGAATTTTAAGTTTTAATGTTCTTTCATATGTTACATTTAAGTCATAATGTTTATTGCTAGGTCAAATTTAATTGCCCTTACCTGCTGTGAATCTGAAGCCTCAAATGAAATAGGTTCCTTTTGAAGAAAGATTTCAGTAAATCAGTGGTGCAGCTGATTCAAATGGAATTATATGTGGTGCAAGTCTGTTATGATGTCTGAATATTGCAAAGCAATTTGGTCATTTTTTTCTAAAATTAGTTTTGGTGGGAGAATAAAGGACAACACAATTGTGAGTTATTACAAAGTAAGAGATCCAATGGTTGCATGTTGCACAATTTACAGGGTCTAAAGGAGCTACCATGATGCAGAATGTTACCTCGGTCTAACAGTGATTTCTCAAAATAATCAAGCAGCTTTTCTACATCATGGACTAATAGAATAAACTGACTTGTTAAGCAGCAAGTTGTCATATTTACAATAATTGTGTTTTTTAGTTAAAAGACCTTGATAAAGAAGAATGGCAACACCACTAAAAACTACAATTCATGACCATGAAACACTGTGTGTAAATATAGTACAAAAATTCGCAGTGAACCTTTTTAGCTTGGGACAAAATACATTGCATTTGTTATAAGAAATATTTTCATCTGGGAAAGGTATAATACTTAGCAAATATAAGATGATAAATTTCTTTAATGGACTTTAACTGGTACTCTCAAGTCATCCTCAAACCCACAGTGACCCCATGGAGAAAAAAGGTGTGTTACTGGTGTATTCATAAATAAATAATACGTACAAGGAAGAGAATGTGAGGAAGAACTCAAAGAGTTAAACAAGAGGGAGGACAATGAACCTACTGCCTGTCTTGGCTCTTTCTAACAGGTTCTTGAGCCTTTCTCTATCAGATAGTTTTGCTGTCACACTTACTCATCTCAATCACAGTCCAGCCTCACCATTTGCTACCTCCATCGTCTTCTTTCTGGTCTCCTTGCTTTCTTTTTCTTCAGCCAGTTAAACCTTAGTATGACTCTCCTCCTGACTGTGCATTCAAATATACTACTGGATTCTGATTATGTAAAATAAGAAATAAACTAGGGTACGTTCTTTTAATAAAGTTGTAGTAATTTTAAAATGTTGAATTTGAATTGTGTGATGTGCATAAAATGAAGAGCTTCAGCATGCAAAAAAATTCCACTATAGCACTTCACATATGACTCTTAATACAGTAAAACTGCCAGAATTAAATTAACACTCTCCCCACATATGCGCTTTTAAGGGTTACTTTTACATTTTAAGTTATTTTAACATTGTCGATTTTGCTGTAACTTTTAACTGTATGCACAGGTTCCTTGGGCTGTGCTGTGCATTGTGCTACAGTATATGGTTGAAATGTAATTTAAGAACTGCATGTTGTCAAATAAGTAACTTTGCAAATTATACAGTTTGAATTGTATTTTTGAAACATCTGGTTTGCCTTTTTATCGTTTTATTAGAGGTTGCAAGATCTTGTCAATGTGTGTTTACATTTTAAAACATAAAAGTGCTGGCTTTGTGGTACATTTGAAAACTAACTTTTATGACAACTGTGGATTTAGTAGCATGTTTAATCAGAAGTGAAAGATTTTTGGAAGTCTAAGCTTTAAGAAGGAGAAAAAATCTAAACATATTTGTGAGATGCAGGGATTAAAAAAAAAAAAAGAATGGTTGTGCAATTCACCTCATTGCTCCTCGCTGTTCTTGACAACCTTTCATCCCCAGGGCATGTGGTTTTCTCTTGCATATCTTTTTCATCTTGAAATATCATCTCCAACCACTGTTTCTGAACTTACTGACTTTTGATGTGAATGGCTATTTTCTGTTCTATAGATAACTAGACTAAAAACACTGAAAAAAATGTTACACTTAAAAATATTCAATTTTTTCACTACATGTTGTGAAGAAGATCATAGACAAACCTGAAAAACTTATTTCAGTCATAGACTACTGCATCTACAGTGGGGATGATTGTGAATACATAATGATTACTGCAGGATATGAGATGGTACAGCAACAGCAGAAGTGTTTGAAAATGCTATAATGATTATTAAAAATAATTCAAAGTTTATTAGAATATCTATGAATCACAATATCTGCTCCTTTGTGTGAAGAGGAACAGGAGGATCACTTCCAGAGCCCTACAAAATGACCTCCAGCTGGCTACTAGTATGCATGTTTCTAACCAAACTGTCAGAAACAGACTCCATGAGGGTTGCATGAGTTCCCAGCATCTTTTTGTGGGACCTGTGGTTACACCCTATCACAATGCAGCTCGATGAATACTTACAAGTGAATACACAATTAGCAGTTCTGCCATTGGCACCCAGTTCTCTTCACAGATGAAAGCAAGCTCACACTGAGCACATTACTGCAGGGTAGGACATGGGATAACACCAGCAGCAGTGATTGGTACATACAGACATGAAAGAGTCTGGAGACATCATGGTGAATGTTATGCAGCCTGCAACATCATTCAGCATAACCAGTTTTGGGTGTGGGTCAGTGATGGTCTAGGGAGACATACCTTGGAGGGTCACACAGACCTCTATGTCCTAGGCAATGGCAACCTGACTGCTGTTAGGTACCAAGATGAATTCATCAGAGCCATTGTCAGAACTCACACTGGTGGAGTGGGCCCTGGGCTCCTCTTTGCACAGGACAATGCCTGGCCTCAAGTGGACAGAGTATGTAGGCAGTTCCTGGATGACAAAGGCATTTATGCCATTGACTGGCCCACACATTCCCCATACCCAAATCCAATTGAGAAACTTTCGGATATTATTTATCGGTGCATCCAACGCTGCCAAGGAGCACTACAGACTGTCCAGGAGCTCACTGATGCTCCAGGTCTGCGAGAAGACACCATCTGCTGTCTCATCAACAGCATGCCCAGACATTGTCAGGGGTGCATACAGGCTCGTGGAGTCTATACACACTACTGAGACACATTATGAGTTGCCGTGAAGAAATTCACGCAAGTTGGATTAGCCTGTGATTTCAGTTTTTGACTTTGATTTTCATTGTGTTGTTGAATCCCTCAGTGGGGTGGTGATTTTGATTTCCATTGACCGTTGTTACATCATTTTGTTCTCAACCAATTACACAGTATTACTCGGTAAAGATTTTCCACTTGAATAATTTGTTCATCAAGATCCAACATGTGATTTAAGTGTTCCCTTAATTTTTTCTAGCAGTATACAAGCCACAATTGTAAAGAAATAACTGATTAGAGAGATATGGAATCTTTTAATGTAGGTTTTTTAAAAGTTTAATTAAGTGTAGACATTTTGTTGGGCTTTTTGTTGGGTTATTGAAGAAAATATTAAAATATGGTATTGTGTTTTTATTGTTTTTTGAGATTTATAAACTCAGTATAATTTATTTCAGATCAAAACCAGGAACTTTAAAACAGACATTTACTTTATTTTTTAAAACTGAGAATTAGCTAATGATTTAACTTGGTACAATAGATATTCAAACTGTCAATCGAAACTTACCTGTACCCATTTGCCCTCAAAGGAAAATGTTGCCCCTCACTTCTGTCACTCTTAAACTAAAGCATAGGCAGGCATCCCCTTAATAAGTAAACAATGAAAAGGACATAAATATCATTGTTTGTTCCATTTTTTAAAGTACAATTCATACTAGCATTGTCATAGCTGATATTCAGTTTGTTAACTTGTGAAAACCTTTGGTTCAAATAAACTCAATTATAAATACCACCGCTCATATTATTATATTGTTCCCACTTTTCCTTCATATATTGTATAATGCTCCATTGCTGTTTACTTTCTTACTAACTGAAATCCAGTCTCATATAAAGTTCAGAAACAATTCTTTTTTATCCATTTCCAAGTAGCATGGCAAAACATTACCAAGAGGTTAAACTCCTTGAAGTGTTGCCAAAAAGCCCTAGGCAGACTGTAAGCCGTAATGTTGCCTCTTTAGTATGCACACTCTAAGAAAAGCCATTTAAAATGCCAGTATTTCAATTGTGATAATATATGAAGAGTACTTTAAGCATTACTTCTAAGTATAGAAAGCTTGTATTGCAATGTGTTTCATGTGAATGAGGGCAGTACGTTGATGGAAAGTATCTCAGCACACAATGACCACAAATAATCATTTAATGCTTCATTTATTCCTTTCTAAATGCTACATTTTCCTAAACCTTTAAAACAAGTAAAGAGTCTCTGGATGGTTATTATCTTTGTTAACACACACTAAATATTGCAAACATTTGAAAATTTTGTTAAAAATTAAATCCTGACCAGAATTTAATGAGATGCAACATTTTGAAAACAACCTGTTTCTGACAAAATATATCAATTCAACAATTCTGATGGAAGTACTTTTAATTAGTTCCATGTTAATACTTCAGTTTTAAATCCATTTACAGTATTTATTCATTTATACTTTTAAACTTTTTATTTCATCCAGTATCTTCAGATGTCAAAATATCAGCAGCACAATTTATGTACTTACCAGGAAAAAAACGCAACCATTTTTTATGAATTTTGACTATGCATACTTTAACCTTTTTCCATTTTTAGAGCACAGCAAGTCTAATAGTGAAATTAATTTCACTATTTATCATCCATTTGAGAGCACAGTTCAATTACAGAGGCTTTAAATCTGCTTGTTTCTACTAGCTGTTGTTAAAGGGTATATTTTTTCTGGGTACCCTACTAAAATCTCTTTCTCTGTATTTGAGGAGATCAATAGACTTCATGCAAATCTTCCGGATGACAACCTCAAAAAGCAAGACAATAATATGAAAGCTCGTTTATCTTAACTGTGGTCACTTTCTTCCATGTCTTAGCTTGGCAGCTGCCGCAGGCAATTATAAAGCTTTAGAACGTCTGTTTAATTAAAGATGCTATCGTTGTCTATTTTTCAGTGATAGTGTAGTTTGTCCTTTTCAGGGATCTTATTACCAAGGGCAAGCAACAATCATCTAGCACAACTCTAATGTAAATGATCTTGACAACAGCCAGTAAACTGTTGTGGTTTTAGCCATACTTTTATGTATTTTATAAGCAAATCCAAGCAACTTGTGGTAAATGTGACCAACACCGGACAAACATAGACAAGAAAAAAAAAATTGTACCTTACATTACTGTGCTGATCTTATGTTCTCACATGTGCTATGGCTGCTGCATTTGTTTCATCATGATTCTCACGTAGTCATTGAGAGCTTACATTTTAAACCTATATTTATATAGAGCTTTTCTCAAAGTCTTTGCAAAAACATAATGTATGGTTGTATAATATTGTGAAAGAGGCCTCCTGGATTAACTGTGTTATTCAGAAGGATATATTGTATAAAATTTCATAGTATAATTGACGTAGCAGCTTGACGTCAATAATGTCATAGGCAGGTTATTTTCTGAAGTCGAACAAAGCCAAAAATATGCTCCTGTCCTGAGACTAAGCATTGCTCACCATTTTGATTTTGTATACATCAAGGCTGCTTTTGATATTGTTGTAAACTTAGGGGTCCCAAAAGCACACAAGTCCCATAGATACCTCCAAAAATTGCCCTCTAGTGGGGGATTACCATCCAAACCCTGACTAGGTACAAAAGGGAGCCAAAAGAAACTTTATAAAATAGCCTCACCAAGTACAAGAAGCCCCTTAGAGCACAGAAGGAATTGCCTGACAAGTCAAGGAAATCCCAAGCAAATACAGTCACAATACAGAACCACAAGGTAATGTCAAAAACAGAGCACAGGTTCAAAGATCCGGGAAATTACAGTAAGCACAAAACAAAACACAAGTAACACTTCACTCCTTAGTACAGGGGTCCCCAACTCAGGTCCTGGAGGACCCCAGGGGCTGCAGGGTTTAATTCTAACCCTTATTGTTAGACCCTGTTTTTGCTGCTAATTACCTTTTTTGAATTAATTTTAATTGACTTAAGGTTTGTTCCCCTGAATTTCTTCATCTTCCTCTGATTTGCTTCATTTCTTTCCTTAAATGGCACCCAAACAGAAATTAAATGACAAATGAGTGAGCCAACAGAAGACCAACTAAGTCAGGGCCTCAAACTCCAACCAATTTCACTCCAACTGGTTGCTTAATTAGGCACCGATTCTTGTAGTTAATAAGCCCTGTTCTTTAATTCTGTGGCTTGTTGCTGCTCTCACTGTGCAATAACATACCTACATCTTTTCTAAGAGCAGTATTAAAATGTTTTGGGGACCTGAGATAAGCATTCCTAACACCATCATCTTTCATTATTTTCAGATATTGTATGGTTGACACAGTTTGCTGGTCATGTTTTGGTTCATTTTGTATCTCATTATTGTTTGGCTGCTAATTAAGGAAAAATAAACAATTAAGAGCTCTGAGTCTTCAAGAGCAAATCAATTAAAATGAATTCAGAAGAAGCAAAAACAGGTCACTAATTAAGAAAAGGGTTAGAATGAAAACCTGCAACCGTTGAGGCCCTCCAGGACTGGAGTTGGGGACCCCTGCCCTAATGCATTTTAAATTAACTACCAAGAACTATGGGACAATCTCCAGATTTATAGGGTGGGGGGGATAGGGGTAGTTCCTGGCAGTGATTGGCAAGTGGCCCTGCCTCTTGGGGAATCACCCACAAAATACTTTTAGCATAACCAAGGCATTTTATAGTAACAGATAAAAGCACAGAATAATGTATATAATAAACAAAAGAAATATTAATATAAACAAATGGCACAAAAATGGACAAAACAGACAAGAAACATGCCTTTGAACCCCAGCCAAGGGAGAAATGCTGGCTGAAACGCAGCAAATATTCTATTAAACTTTGCTGTACCAAATCATTTGCCCTATCCCTTCAAAACCATTTTCTGAATTCTCATTTTCCTGGTAAGTCTGATGTGTCTGGTCTTGGAGAGCCGTATAATATTTTTCTTTGTCTGTCCGAAACACTTTTAGGTTGCAGAGGTGAAAAACACAATCAATTTCTGCGAACAAGCATAACTCATATATAACTCTTTCAATGACTAAACCTAATGGTAGAACATGCATGAAAACTGAAAAGCAATCAAGAAGTCAAAAACCAAACAAATCAAATCACAAGACTTTAAACTTTTGATCAGTTTGGAGGCTAACTTTGAACATGTTTATCAGGAGGTCCTCAAAATGGTTTTGGTGTGGAATTTGATGTCGCTTTTAAGCATATTGAAGGTAACATAACCCCATGTGGACACATGAACAACAGAAACACACATTCAAAATGAAAATGAAAAGAACTACATGACTTTTTCTCTTGACCATGACCTTGTAGTGTACTAAGCAGTGCACTGCACCAAATGAATCATTCAGAACCTGAATCAAAAGCTTAGTGCACCTCACTTTCTGAATACTTGTCCAGAACAACGGAAGGGGGTGTTGGAGTGTGCAGAAACAGAACACTTGACACCACATATTTCTACTAAAATGGACACTTAATGAAATGAGAATGATACATTTATAAGTAACTTTGCCCACCTACTGATTTCTCTTTCCAGATCTGGGAAGGGAGGCACTCAGAATTACTTTCTGTTTTGTATAAAACTCAGTGTGCAAACATATATAAACACTTGGTTTGTAATCAGCAAACTTCTTAGAGGAATAATTGCCATACTCCATATTTTTATGTGCTTTCACATTCTACTTTTACATTTCTCATTAAAAATTCATAGCTGTAATTTTGACATCTTTAGTATTTCATAACCATAAAATATTTGGTGGTGTTTCTGTCAGACTGGACTTAATGTGAACACTTTGGCCAAATGTAATTTTTAGAAATCTAATTGGTATATCAGATATCACAAATGCTGGGTACTCCCAAAATATCCCCCACTCACTATTCAGTGGATACTTTTTAAGCTATACAGCTTTAAAGTATGTGTATACAAGCAAAACAGACAAAACACTTTTTGATGGAGCAAATTACTAAAAATATGTTAACAGTCTGAAAATGTATTTTTGAATGTCATTTAACTGCCCATCAAGCCATCTTCATAACAATACAGTGAAGCTTACAGATGTTAAATGAGGATAAAACTAAATGAACTCATACTTACTTCAGAGATGTAACACAAAATAACAGGCTTTATTATTATATAAGAACAATTTGAATCGGGGAGACAAAATGCATTGTTTTTAACCATGAGGCAGGGAAAAAGAACAGATATTAAGTGTGTTACAACCAGGACTATAACTTAAATTGCAGGGATGGCCTTGTGTGCATAGCTCCTCTCCTTAAAATTTTGTCCATCAGTTAAGCTGCCATCTGCTGCACTGTAAACACATTATATAATTTTAAGACAACATTTACTTCATTCAGGTTTACAACTGCTATGCTGATCCTTATGCACAGTCAAAAACCTCAGTCCTGTCAGTCTTTCCTCGGTCAATGTGCTTTTAAAGTACAGTAGTTCTTGATAAATACACTCTCTACCAAAATAGCTGGAGAGCTATTGCAACCCCCATTAATACCAGGCAAAATAGCTCTCTGCTTCAAAGATAAAAGCTCAGTTGGGTGTTTAATTATTCCATCTTCAGATTTCTAATTCATTATTCAATATGCTCCTGAATGATAGTACTTGGTGAGGAAAGTGTGGTGCCAAATTAATTAATCTATATATTGTAATACTAGACATCCTCTCTGGCATCAAGCCCTTCTACAGAAGTCATAAAGTGATGCCATTGCACTATCATACTCATTCTGATGATGTGAGTTTTTAATTGATTAAAAAAAAATCTTGACACATAATATAGTTAAAAGTCATTTGATAGAAATGGAGTATGTATTCATTGTAAATATACAGTAGCTAACAGTAAGTGTAAGTGTGAAAGGCAGAGGTACCATGAAACTCTTTGGAGCTCCTAAAGGTCTGAAGTTGTGTAGTGTTACTGAAAAGAAAATTGGAAAACATGTTATAGTGTTAAAAATCATGCAGTGCCCTTTATTAGGTTTGTAAAAAAAAGTAGTATCCAACAGATAGCTCTTCGCATACTAGCCAAAGCTGTATGCGTGAATGGCAGCAGCCTATCCAGCAGGGTAGGAAAATGCATCCTTGTGACAAAAAAAATAACTATCATTTGCTGACAGTGTTTGCCTTGGTCTAAGTGAAAAATGTGATGGTGGATACCAGAAAGTGACAGAGGTTGCTGATACCATGATATTCATTGTGTTCATATTGAAGGAGAACCCTGATTTAACCTCACAATAACCTGCTTCTACTTTCTGTGGTCTTAACAAAATGGACTTGCTACACTACTCGGTGGTAGGGTGGAATTATGCTCTTAAGTGTGTAAGTGTGTACTTCTCATGTATAATAGCTGTCCTACATGATTCTGGTTAACAGGCATGGCTTTGTTTTTGCATTTTGTGTATCCGTATATGTTATATATATCCTAACATTATCTACAAATAATTTATTGTGTATTTTATAGTACCAGAGTAAGATTTCATTGTTCAGCCAACAATGGCATAGTATCAGGACCACATTGGTTGCCATAGTGCATTGGACATTGTTGTATGTGTGAGAGACACTGTGGACAAGATCAGTTTTGATGAAAAAATTGGAAACAGCATGGTAGAAACGTACTTGGGTTATGGGATGAAATTACAAATTCTACACAGCCATTGATTAGACCTAGATCCAAAGGTACTGTCCTAAGGCAGCAGTAACCACTACAACACTGCCACCCTAATACCACCATGATAAACATGTAAGTTTACAATGGTGTTAACAGTTAGGATAATGTTTTCAAAGTTGGTGAAGGACCACATCAGTGTACATCTGGCAAAGGAAGTAAAAAGATTATTCCCTATGTTGCTAAAAAGAAAACACATTTAGAGACACAACATTTCAGATGTGTAGCCTTTGTTCTACATTATACTGTACATGTACAATTGTATATGAAAAGCTGTATAGACTTAAATACAGATTAAAACACAGAGGGTGTTCCAATGATGATGCTCCACTAAACTTCAGCTCCTGATTTTAATATACCTCCTATTGTTTTTTCCTATAGTCTGTGGATGTTGAAATAATTTGTGTCCTACAAAAAGTATAATTTGGTGGACTGGTTTAAAATCCGCAACTACTAACTCTCTTTGTGGTCTTGAACAAGTAAATAATTTGTCAGTGCTTAACCTATAGGAATGTCTATTCAATATTTCAACTTTAAGAAGGCGTTCACTGTAAAGCCCCCTACAGAATGGTGAATGACCAGAATGACAATAGATTTCAATGTAATTATAACAATATAAAGTGAAGTAAAAATTGGTATCTGCTTAATTATTTATAAAGTAACAAAAAGAACATGTTAAATATTTCCAGCTTGAAGGTACTCTTAATCCAACAATTTCTGTCTCTGTCTCTCTTCATGAATTTTCAGTCATTCAATATTATTATTTATCTGCTTTCTCTTTTTCCCTCTAAATGGCCCAGATTCTCTTATGTTAAAATACGAAAAAGTGTCCCGCCTCCACCGACACGACTGCATTACGTGGTGAAGAGAAAAATGATCAAATTTGGTACTCACATTTACAGAAGATGCTGAAAGTGATCTCCTTGTGCGTCAATACATCTCTGTGCCTGTTTTTGGTGGCAGACAAGACAAGAGTCATCTCGGTGGAGGCGGGCCACTTTTTTGTGGGCCACCCAGTACTTCAGAGTTATTTCTCTGTTTAGTTGTGAATCGTTTCCAAATCTTTACCTTGCTTGCCTGTCACTTCAAAAAACATATTAGTTTGTCACTTTCTATGTGTTAGTATTCATATTCCCAACACCTGCAACCTGCTTTATTCTATTCGATTTTAGTCTTCACAATTTAAAATGTACATCTTAACTACCTGAAGCAATCGGCGTTGCCTAGGTATACAGTATTCATATAATGGGTTAACATAGGAAAGCAAATATTTATGTTTTCTTAAATGTTGACCCCTTTATCCTATCTGACTGAAATGTCTCATCCATCATCTACATTACCTGTCTAATACTTACCAGTTTACCTGTTGTCATGAGTCCACAATTTTTCTTTTTGTTTCTGATTGGATTCCATAATTGCTGTACCTCCTTGCTGGTTTGGAACCATGAATGCTACTTCTTTGTATTTCCTAGATTACTCTGGTTTCTCAAACTGATGTTTAAACCCAAAGTAATAAACTGGATGGCTTGTTGAATCATGACATATACGCTGGTAAATGTATTGTATTGTTTTTTGTGTGTTGTTCCCTCTTTTTAACCCCTATTCATGATGAGACTTTTTTGAAACTCAATAAACTCTACATGTTAAACTGGGATAAATGAAACACACGTATGAAATTTCCTGAACATCCACTCTGCTGTTTCGGAATAATGCAAATTTATGTGTTGTTGGCACTTCCATTATGACAGATCAATGAAATTGTTCTCACTCTGTAAAGACTATATCTTAAAATGCATGAACAATATTGTAAATACAAAATTCCATGAAATCGATTGTCATTTTTGAGTGATGCTTGATTTTTGTGTTGGTCCCCCATCACATTACACTCACTTCCCCCACTGCTGTTTCCACTGAATCACTGATGTGGAATGTAGCCTTCATTGTTAGTTAGGCCAGTTGTAAATAATGCCACATTCATTGCCACCAGCTGGACTGTTTTGGTGTTATAACACACTTTTTTGTTTTGTACAAGATACAACCACAGCACCACCATTTACAACCCGATTTCTACATGGAAATTTTGAAAGGCCTTAAAGTCTAGATTAAATGTTGCATGAATAGTAATATTTTTTCTTGATAATGCTACTTTAAAGTAGGCAAGCAGCTAGCAGTAGGAGAATTAAAGATTAAAGTACACTCATATATACTATGCTGTTACATTGGAACCTCGGTTCACGAACGCCTCGGTACACGTACAACTCGGTTTACGACCAAAAAGTTCGCCAAACTTTTGTCTCGGTTCACGACCACACACTCGGTATACGAACAAAGCCAGTTTCCCTTTCGGTTTGTGCGCACTGATGATTTCCGCACGTGTTGCATTGTTCTCGGTCAGACGTGAACTGCTGAACTGCTGCAATGTAAGAGAGAGAGAGAGAGAGCAGGCAGGCTCGTGTGCTGATGAGAGAGAGAGAGAGAGAGCAGGCAGGCTTGTGTGCTGATGAGAGAGAGAGAGAGAGCAGGCAGGCTCGTGTGCTGATGAGAGAGAGAGAGAGAGAGCAGGCAGGCTCATGTGCTGATGAGAGAAACAGAGAGAGAGAGAGAGAGAACAGGCAGGCTCGTGTGCTGATGAGAGAGAGAGAGAGAGCACGTGCAGCTGAGAGCGAGCCTGTACGTGCAGCTGAACAGGGAACCTGGGTGTTTGTCAGTGTTATTCAATGTTTTTACATTAGTTTACTATTACACTGTGCATTCTATGGTGTAATTAACTATATTTGTGCTTAAAAATATTTTTAAAAATATATTTACATACAGTTCGTACGGTCTGGAACGGATTAATTGTATTTACATACAATCCTATGGGGGAAATTGCTTCGGTTCACGACCAATTCGGTTTACGTCCAGAGGTTTGGAACGAATTATGGTCGTGAACCGAGGTTCCACTGTATATGTGTTGAGATATGTTTAACTGAAACAATAACCATGCTAAAGCGTTACAGCTGATGAAAGAATAGGTGACCTCACAAAATATCTAGCTACAGACAGACTAATGAAACCCACCATTGATGAAACAGGTCAGCATCTGTGTCACATGATGCAGTGACTAATTCAGGCATATTTGAGAGCAAATGGGAGACCAACTCTGTATGGCAAGAAGTAACAAATAAAGTATGTAGGGCTTGATATTCTTTGGGATTTATCTTAATTATTCGTTCACATATTCCATCCTGTTTATAAACAATTATGATTATACAGTTTTTCACATTGACCTTAAAGTCATGTATGTAAAATTTTTAGGTACACATAGTTTGGTTGTCTGCAAAATGTATACTTTTTAAAAGCTTAAATTGATTGTTTCTAGTAGCATTACTTTTGAGTATATTAATAATACTAAAGTTAAAAGCAAACATTCTTCTTTTTTCAGATGTTCCTATGTTGTCCACCTTAATAAATGGATGACAGTCTGTGTGTTCATCAAGTTGATGTGTCTCTGTCATTCCAATAGATGGCACATCACAAACATTATAACACTGTTTTTACATCCCATACCAAATGGCATATAACTAAGACTTAAGCATTACATTGTGCACTTCAAACAATAACGCTTAGGTCTAACATCGATTACTTGGATTTCAGCTTGTCTTCGATGAGTATCACAGCTAGTTTGTGATAAATGTACACTGTAAATTAAGCACTGCCAAGACAAAAGACTAGTTGGGGCACCAGATGGCATTCTCCGTTTAATATCTGGGTTATTGCAAAAGCTGAATGAAAAAAAAGCAGGTTTCACATCACTCGTGATGAAATTAAGGGTGCTCGAATTCTAGGGACTTCTGTCTTCACCAAGCTCCTGGGCAAGACCGATGAGAACTTGGAAGGTCATTTGGTCTTTATGAAGGCCGAAGTGGAATAGGTGGGATGATCACTGGTCCCTACAGAAGATCTGTACTCTGCAGATAAGTCCTCCTCAATTCTTAGACAAGTGTTATAAATAATAATAATAATTCATTCTTTACATTTATATATTGTGTTTCTCATTACTCAAAGCGCTTTACATAGTGAGTAGGATGCCACTTCAACTACCACTAATGTGTAGCATCCCTCTGAATGATGCGATAGCATCCATTTTCTCACCAGTACACTCACCACACATTAGCTGTTTGGTGGGAAGTGGTGAGAGATAGCGAATTGGAGATAGGGGATAATTAGGGGGGCAGAATGACTAGGCCATGGAGGGCAATTTAGCTTGGACATTGGGATGCACCCTACTCTTTACAAAGGATGCCCAGGATGCTTTTATGACCACAGAGAGTCAGGACCAGTTAACTGCAAGACATACACACATAATACTGGAGCCAGTCTGCAATTCCTAACACACATCTCTTTGTTCATAACGTTAAAAAATTTCAGTTCTATTTAATTTTGTTTAGGGTCACAGTAGAGGAAATCTGGGCAGTTCTGAATGCAAGACAGGAAGCAGCCCTCCATTACAATAAACACTCACGCTCACAACCTCATTCAGATAGGAACAATTGGAATCTTCTTCTTACACAAATATCTTTGAGGCTGTGGAAAGAAAACTGGAGTTCTTGGAGTAAAACCCACACGGACATTTACTCTATTTCTCTTTATAGTTCTATCAATAACTTTTATTTCTCTCCAAGTGCCTTCATGATTTCTGCCAGACAACCTTCGGTTTCTTCAGCATTTCCCATTTTTCACTCTTACATCGCCACCTCAACTTCAGCTTCTGGTATGTCTAATTCATATTTTCATTTAACAGAGTTTTCTTTTGTTCCAATTCAAATTAATTCTAGGTTTGATATTCTTGTCATATTCATTACATCCTTGACATATTCAATCTTCTCCTTTTAATAATACCTAAGCAACACTCTTTTTTGATCCTTAAACTTGCAGTTTTTCTATCTCTTTAATGTATCATGTCAATTCATTTGTATGAGTGGCTTCTTTCTTTTCTTAAAGATATTCTTTACCATACCATCCTTCCACTACTGTCATCTTTTAAACTTGTTTTAACACCAAGCGTTATTATAATCCTCCTCCTAGTAAGTTTACTGTGTTTATTCCAATTCTATTATAATTTCTTCTTTTATCCAGTTTGTTAGTTTAGACTTATATTTCTTATAAGGCAAGCCAAGTGAAAATTGTATATTTCAAGATATTTCAAATATGTTCTTTTGATATCTCAGTCTTTTATATATTTTAAAATATCTGGAACTGATACTGAAATATTTCAAAATCAGTTTTCCTTATTTTGTATTCTATAGGACTTCCTGTCTATTTTAAGATATCTCAAAATGTTTTTAAATATTTCAAAATAGCAAGGACATCTCCAAATACATTTCAGATCTCAAAATTATGTTCAGTTATCTTGAAATAACCTCTTGTGTTTTAAAAAGAAGTCCACTAATGTAATTCTAATATCATGAAATCAAGTATATGTTGTTTCAAATAGATGAGAAACACACTTTAAGATGTCAAAAAATGAAAACAGACCATTTTATGATATCTTGCATGCATTTTCAGATTTACAATACTATACCATACCATTGCCTAATCCTGCTTAAACCTGTGCAGGTTCGGGGGGGTGGGGTTTTTGGATGAGGATGGGGCCTATTCCAGCAAGCACAGTGTGCAAGGCAGGAACAATCCCTGGAAAAGATGGTGATCCATCGCACAGTGAACACACTCACATACAAACACACAGCACACACACACAATTTAGTGTCACCAATCTATTTTAAATAGATAAATAAATATTAAATGACTCAAAATAACTTCCTG
Source organism: Erpetoichthys calabaricus (assembly GCF_900747795.2). Lineage (NCBI taxonomy): Eukaryota > Metazoa > Chordata > Cladistia > Polypteriformes > Polypteridae > Erpetoichthys > Erpetoichthys calabaricus. Next base: position 198,819,486 of record NC_041394.2, read on the forward strand.
TGCATTTTGAGATTTTGAAATGTATTCAAAGATATTATAAAAAGCTTTCTGTGTAATTCACAATGTTTCAAATGCATTTTAGAGTATTTTAAAATGACTCTAAGCCCTATTGAAAATAAATTACATTTTACAGGAAGTCATTTTTGAGAAATGAAAATGCACGAGAGGTTATTTAAAACTATCTCAATGTACAGTTAAGATATTTTAAACTTACTAGGATATCATTTGGAGGTGTATTACTAGATATCCACAACTGATTTTTATATTTATAAAAAGCATTTCAGGTTATCTTAAAATGCATTTTCAGATATCTCTAAATGTTCATTTTAGCTTGCCATATAATTTATTTCTGCTTGCTTATGTCTTACCTCCATTCTCTATTCTGATTAACCTTTGCTACATGTTCTCTTGGAATTTGTCTCAGGATTCCATTTCAGACATTTTGTTTAGTTCCTTTCTTCTCAAATTTTCCTTTGTTTAGATACAATATGCAACAATACCACATTCTGATCTAGTCTCTGCCTCTGAATAGCTGCCAGTTCTTATTTCATGGACTCTGGACTTGTGTCAAACCAAAATAGTCAAGCTGTCATCAAATGGTTTTGTTTCTTTTGTTTTTATTGTCTTTCTCATAAACAATAATTAGCAATTGTCACAAAAACTATTTTAATAAAGCAACATTGCTGTGTAGACTCTAAGTTTAGAGTTTTAATTTCATATAGTTGTAACATTCTTGTGTTCTTCGTAGCTAAATAGAATTTTAGGTAACTGGATGATAGAAATATTCAGTTGTGTATTTTATGTTCCTTTCTGTTTTTAGTTTAAACCGTTTTGTACATTTTAGATTTGAAATTATTAATAATTAAGTGCAATTTCTCATATATATATAATAAATTGACACCACATCATTCACTGACTTGTAGTTTTAAATCTATTTTTCTTTCTCTGAAAACAGAGTGTAGTTAATCTTGCCTTTGATTATTATCAGACAGCTGTCTGTGGCTGTCATTTATATACATTTACTTCTCAATGTGTGCATATGTTAATAGTATGAAGGTAATTAATTACCTTTGCACAAAGATGTTTATTATGGCTGCCATAATTATAATGAAAAATAATATTAGTGAATAATAAAATGAATTGATGAGTTACAGTCTGTCTTTTGCCATAGCCATGAAAAACAGAAAAAAAGCTGTTAGTAATTTGCATTATAATTTTGAGGAAGACCAGCCATGAAAAAGCATTCCTAAGTTATTTTTCTTTTTCAGTTTACTGTATATTCACCTTAAATGCAGCTTCCCCTTTGTTTTGGCAATATACAATGGACTACTGTAAGCTGTAAGAATTTTATTCTTAACAGGAGTTAAAATATAATTAATTCACAAGGGAAGTGTAGTAATTAGGGGTAGTTTACATAATTGTCAATATATTTTTAAAGAAAAGAATGTTTTAGACTGTCAGTTTTTTAGAAAAATCCCTGTTTCATGTGATTTTATTTGTGTATATGCTGTTTAAGACTAATAAAAGTCAGGTCTTAGTGATTTACATGAGCAAACAACTGAACTTATTAAGTTTCTGTATTTAAAATATTATGCTTACTGCATAAATATTCAAGAGAATAAAAATAAGAGATAAAAGGAAAAAAAAAAACAAGTACTGAGAAATTCAAGGGGCTAACATATGTTTTAAACCCTAATAAATGTAACTATTTAAAATTGCTGTTTGGCCTTGTATGGTCTGAAAAACTATGAAATATTCCAGTCAGTTGCATTTCTTAAACTGATGAAAATCTGAATATACTGCACTCCTAGTGAATTTGGTAACTATGTATGTAGAGGTTTCATAGAGTTTTGCTTTATTTTAAAAAGTTTTCATTCAGTTAATATTATCTGTAGCAAGCCCTTGGTCATATGCATAGTGTTTATTTTACAAAGAACATTTTCAATTCACTGCTAATAAAAAACGTATATCAGACTTTTTTTACATTGTTAATCCCAATTATCCATTTATTTAGACAATTTCTGAAATATTATATGAAATAGTCACAACCTTTTCCCTAAGAGTGCAGAACATAAATATTTAATTCTTATTTTTAAAAAACAAAAATAACCAAGGCTGAAATAGAGGCCAAGGTGAAAATTAGGGCTTGAAAAATAGGCAGTTTAAAAGAACAAATGCATTAAAGTTTGGTTGAAAGCCAAGAAGTGGCTAATTGCATAGTACAGAGCAGGTGAGACCCATTACTTCTAACTGAACATATTTGAAGGGCTTTCCACAAAACTGAGAAGGTGAGAGCTGCATACGTTACTTGTTTCTACCATATTCAGGCGTAATGCACATAACTCCATGGAAGCCTTTTTTAATCACTATCTTCATTTATACTTGCACAATTATGGAGTCCATGATACGTAATTAATTTTAGCTGAATCTAGGTTAGGCATGGCATGGTGACACAGATGTTAGAACTGCAACATCATGGATCCTCTGTTTAAAATTCTATGCGTGATCATTGTATCAAGTCTTCAGATTTTTTTACTATGGGGCATTTCTGTTTTCTTCCCACAAACTATTGCACACAGTCCCCTGTATAGGCATGATAGTAAGCACTGTTTTGGACTTGAATTCTCTCCAGATTCTTTTCTGCCTTGTGAGCCACTGCTGTCCAAGAAAGGCCCCAGACCACATGCAACTCTAAATTGGATTATATGCTTTTAGGGATGTTATGTTGCGATGATAGACTGCAAAAGAAATAATACTAAAATTGGTCAGTTATTTGCTTAGCCTGGTATGCTAGCTGTTCTTTTCCAGTAGAATAATTAGGCTATTTTCTCTTTAGAAAAAATATTACTTGGCTGTACAAACAAGACTTCATATACAGTATATTTCCTCTCGCTTTTTGCAACATTCACAGTTATTTTTTCTGTATCTTTTTTTTCATTCTATACGACTTTTACACTTTGTAGATAACAAATCCTTGTCTAATATAATGTACTACATGGTAGAAGTCTGTTGTTTAAAGATTAGTAAAATATATATTTTTTTATTTTCTTGTTTCTAAGCCATTCTCTTGATTTAGTCAAGTTCTCTCTTAGACCTGGCAACACAGTATCCCTTAGTCTAGTATTGCACTACACTTATGCTGGTGAGCCTACTGTCAGTGTGTGAGTTGCCGTGAAGTTCATCAATGTGCACCAAAGAACAACAGATGTGTGGCACATGATTTTTGTTATATTGTGTTAAAAGAGCCTAAGATGTACTCCCTTTATAATGGTTTACTTTGTTGAACTGTCTATGGGAGAATAAAGATGTTCAAAAATTATTAGAGAAATATCATAGATATAGAATACTTGGGATGGCCTTCAACTGATTGCTAATAAGAAGTGAAATGAAACTGAGGTCATCATTCTCACTAACAGAAAAGTGACGATAGAGGTAATTGGCAACAGAAGAATAATGATAGAGATCATCGCATTACAACTAGGAGAAGTTGTTGATTTATAGGCAATGACAAACTGAAGGAAGAAATGCATACCTAATTTTGCACTCAACCTAAAAACTTTTTTGTGAAGTTCTTCAGAAATGTGTATATTGCAGGTATAAGTGAATTGAGAAACAAAAACTTTATTGAAAAGTAATGAATCTAAAATGTCTCAAGCATAAATGCAAACTGTTTTACCCTCACATATTAGTTATGCTGTGTGCATGTGCACATTATTTGCCCATCTACCTGTTATCGTGGTTGCACTGTGTGACAAAGATAGAGGGCGTAGCAGCCACTCAACCGACAGACGTAGGAGGCACACTGATAAAATACAAATGTTTTATTTCTTTATCTTCATCTGTGGGCAACATGTTCCCCGTTTCCCACAGGCAGAACGCAGTCCCAAAGCACCAACACCACAATACTTTTCTTCTTTCTCTCTTTTCTCCTCCACTTCTCCTTGGCAAACTTCATCCACCTGACTCTGGCTCACTGAGTAGTCTCTGCTGGCACCTTATATAAGTCACCCAGAATGGCTCCAGGTACTCGTTACCCCACTTCCAGTTGCACTTCTGGGTGTGGTGGAAGAACCGCATACACGGAATCAGGAACAGCTGTAGTACCCCCTGGCGGTGCCTCTGGAACCCAACAGGGTTGTATCCAACTCCATCTCCCATGTGGGAGTCTGATGCACTGCTGCCATCTAGCATTCCGTTGGATGTAATGCTCTGTCCATGCTTGTTCCTCTGGACCATACAACTGTTAAAGGTCATTTGTAGTAAGATGACAAACATGGTTCTGGGATAAGCTAATTGCAAAGTACTATACGGAGCATTTATGTGTTTTAAGAGTCATTTTAAATCTCAAGATGATTTAAACACATGTAATTAGGCATCACGGCTATAGCTCATGACTTGAGGCTTAATGAAGTCCTTCTCCTCTTGTACATCCATTTCTGTCATGCTGATAATTCATATTGTCTTTCTAAATTCACTGGGCAGCTTGGTTCATGCCTTGGGCTTAATGATGCTAGGATAGGCTCTGCTTCCCAGAGGCTGGTATGAAAAAAGAATTATTGATTGAAAATTGAATTTAATAAAAGATTTTAATAGATTTCTTATAACAAGACACTTCTGTAAACAAACATTTTAACAAATTTTTAAAAATTACAGGATTAAAGAAAAAAGAAAAATATGAACATTTTAAGTCTATTTTAATTTAAAAAATAAATAAACAGCTAGCTTGAATCCTCTATGGTGTGCCAATTAATTTTTATGGAATACTTATTTACAAGCTTTTAATAATAAAAAATACAGTACTTTGATCAGCACCTAACTTGTAGGACAGTTTTAAAGTAAAGTTCAGTTGGAAAAGCTGAGGTGTCCCACTTTTAATCAAGGCTTGACTTAAGTCAAAATGTTTCATAATGCATTCTGAGAAAAGCACAACATCAATGGGATCACTGCAGTCTGTAGTTTTAGAATGAACCGAGACTTAAACGCTACACTCAATAAAATTCAAAGAGTTCAAATGAAACTGGGGGGCGGTGGAGTAGTAAACTTTGCTACCTTACAGCTTATGGCTGGGTGCAGTAATCACAGCTCCACAAGAAGAAAAATTTGGAGCGCAACTAGGTCATCCCACTTAATGTTTGTAAGTCTAACACAAATAAATGCCTTGGGCATACTAGCCCTCCAAATACTCAGGCAGAAATAACCTAAATAAAGTGGCTTGTTAGCCACTGATGCTTATTCCATTTCTTAGCAGCTCTATTTGGTGGTAAGCTCTTGTCAAAAGTGACACCTCCATTCAGGAACCCCAAACTTTTATGGAGAGTGAACCGGAAGGGCCACTCAATTGACGGTTTCTAGACACTTGACAGAGAAGGAGATGTTAGAGACAGCACCCTCTCTCATCCCAGGATGTTATCATGTACCTCGACAAAACCTCATAGGAGATCCTCCGATGCACATGCATGACACGCTCTTGAGTCCAGGTTCAAATCCTAATTTATTGCCCTTGATTTAATGACTGTGTGCACATTTTGCCTGTAGCTGTGTGGTTGTTTCACTAGGTATTTTGGTCTGCTGTCCAGCACCAAAGGTTTTGTGCATAATTGTTGGTAATTCTAAACTTGCTATATGTCTGTGAATGTGGATATACAGTATGTGTAAGTATGCCAGGTCAAGGATTATTTCCTGTTTTGTACCTGTTGCTGCCCAGGTAGGTTCTGGCCCCCCACAAACGTATAATGCAAACAGTTGAATTCAGAAGGAATGAAATGAATGAATGAAAGCACCCTTGTTCCTTTTTCCTGAACCACTGTAATTTTGGAGAATGTGTGTTGAAAGTGTTGTTGAGCATTCCCAAATGTGCAGATGCTTAATATACAGATGCTATGATTATACTTTTAGAAATACTCAGAAAATACTGTGCACTCAGTTAATTCAGAACTTCCCCTAAATTTTACACAGAGAATTTTATAAAGTAAAAGGTCAATGGTCAGAAGGGGATAGCATAAAAAATGAATTTAAGGATGAAAAGGCTATAATGCCTGAATTCTGCATCTTGAAATCTTGGCTGTATTGCAACCATTTGTTTTATTTTTTTCCTAAGTTGCAACAGCCACTGGTCTACATGTAAATGGCTTATTACTTTCTGGTTTATTTATTAATGAGTAAACATTTTTATGAAAAGTAACTACATTTTGCTGTTTTGGATTTACATTTTCACTGAATGCTTAAGTTACTCTTAAAGAAAGGTATACTGCATATTTTTATGAATGTGTGGTTAGTGAGGGCATATGCTGTACTGTAAAGCTCAGCAGTGGTTCTTCACCCTGACTTTACCAGATATTACTAGATGGTTGCTAAACTCGAATTACAGAGAGGAAGAGTGGCAATGTAAAGTTAGTGCAGCTAAATACTGATATGCTTCACTGAAAAGAGAAACAGTGGAATAAAAAACAAATAAAAATATCTGAAGGTGAGTTTGAAACAGTCCTGAAAAAACTCAGCCATAATGGTAAATAAAGGTTATTAACTGTGCTGCCTATGGCCTCCAGGGCTTAAAGTACTTTGCACCAATGGGATCTGAAAAATCCTTTCCCAACTTACTATAGTACATAATAAATTATTATATACTTGGAAGAGACCTTTCTCCAAGGTGACTTACCAGATCAGGACAGTTATAATTTTTTACATTTATTTTTTTATATTCTGAGCATAGGCAGATTGAGTATCATGCATATAGCCATATGGCAAATCATTGGCGTAAACAGAACCAGTAACCTGGTATTATACAGAGCATTGTTTTAGTACTACACCTCAGTGTCTGCTTAAAATCAGGGAAGAACTGTTATCTCCTAAATTGATATTAACCTAGTCTCTGTGCTGTTTACCATCAAACAACTATCATGGTGACCCCCTTCACCACCACCCCTACTAACTTGGATCCTAACACATGCCTCAAGGCAGACATTATGTTTCTGTTGATCATAAGTGAAATGCTATCACTGTAACAGGAAAGAAATACTGTAAAGAAATGTTTCATTTCTGACCAACTGAACACAGTACATTTATAGTTCTTTTTACAGTAGCAATTAGCACTCTCTTTGACCCTGAACACGAATCAGTGAGTTTCTGAGTGTTATATTATTTACAGTAGCAATTAAAACAAAATAGCTTGAATTAAACTAAATCCTATTTTCTTCTTTGTATGATAAAAATATTCCTAGCTACTCATTAAAAATAATATGCTCATTATTCATATTGAAGATTCTCACAGTACACTTGTTTTCAAGCACTATCTCTTTCTATCTGGTGTTGATGACTTCAAAACAATAGTCTTTTAAAGCTGAAGGGAGAAAGGAAAAAAAGTTTCTCAAGGTGAAATAGACACATTTGAAGGCTGATTTGCGAAATGAAATTAAATGAACATTGAAAGCAAAATAATGTTAATGCAGCTAAATACTGAGATGCATCATTGAAAAATGGAAACAGCAGAGTCAAAAAATAACAATATCTAAAGATGAGTAAGTTATTATTTTGAACATCCATCCATCCATCCATTTTCCAACCCGCTGAATCCGAACTGAAAAAAACTCTTTTTATGCTGTTCAGTGCGTTTACTTATGTCATAAAGCCTTATGAGGCAAAACAAAATGATAACATATTGATGCAGATTCCTTTACAAGATTTAGGTGCAAGTGATTAATAAAAAAACACTCATGTCATGTCTTGTTTCAGAACTATTAGTTTATCTGTGTATAGCAGAGAGATATGTACATCAGCAAGAGTTAATTCATTATCAAGGGTTCTTCAGTAATGATTTTTAAATAAAGTAGTTTTGTAGATAAAACTGATATACTGTATATCCTTACTGCTTATAAAAAATTCTTGGAAAAGAGCCATTTTTCTGAATGTCAGCTGGAGAAGAGAAGGCTCCAATGGCAGTGTTATAATCTGGCAGCAGGAGAGGCAAAATGCCACAGGCCAGATGTCAAAGCAGTGAAGGACAAAAGTGCTGTAGTCACTGCTTCTTGCGCATCAATTAAGCAACATTTCTTGTGCCAAGTAAATGCAAAACAATGATTAGAAGAAAAAAGAAAAAAGCTCAGGTTCATTAGAGCCTCTGGCTTTTACAGAATATATTAGAGAACAGTTCTGCAATATATTAATAAATAAAACTCTTCCAAAAAATACCAGAAGCTGGCAAAGTGGGCTCAAAAAAGTAAATTCTAAGACTAATAGATTTTAAGATGGTGTTGCTTTGCCTTAGACATTTGGAATCAATGCTGTTTTTGGATTCATGATAACTATTTTTAAAATAAGCTGCAGTCCTTAATTGACATATTTGTTTAATTTGATGTGCCATTTGTACTTTTAATCTGCCATTATGCAATTTACTATTCAAAAAGTTTAGGAAAAATCTGTAATTTTCATATTGTTTTCAGAACAAGTCAGCCCATTGTTCTTTACATAGGTTTAACTGTTATTTTAGTTTCCAAGATTGTTAGACTTCATCACCTGCATTGTACAAATAAATAATAAAAGGCCAATATCACGACTAAAACCTCTTTGCATCCTTTCTAAGACACCATTTTATGTAACAGTAATTTTAAAATTGATTTGGAGTAACTGTCATTTATTTAAGGCTTTTATTATAAAGCAAAGAAACATAGACAATATCTTTCTTACACATTAATCCAAACAGATACTGATATATAGAAATACAAATTGTATGCTTAAATTTTACATTTCAGGAATTCTCACTTTTATTGAATGGATCTATAGGAATAAAACTCTTATAGAATCCTAGCCTATATATACTAAAAATCCTGCAGGTAAGATTTGCTTACTTCTAAGACCTTTAATATAATAATCTTTACACTTCCCACACACTTATAGGTTTACACCCCTTATGTCCATAAAAACAGTTTTGATTGAGTGTAAAATTACATAATAGAGTGTTAAGTGCTACTTCTATTTGCTGATGGAAAAAATTGTGAATTAAATATATTAGAAGACATGCTACTACAAGGGAAGAAGGGAAATACTGTACATCGAAAGGGAGCAAGCATATGAAAAAGAACACACGCATGGCAAAGATGCAAGTGTACTTTAAGGTTTTAGTTTTTCTTTGAGTGTTCATAAGAACATGTTTTACACATTTTATGGCTAAATAAATGTTATATTGGTGAGGACTATAAGGAATTGCATGACAGACTTGACAGTGGAGATTTGGGGCTAGACCCTTAAATTTAACCCTCTAAAGCAATGCTATGTTTGTACTTATATTGGGTATAAGTTGGTAAATATCTCTGTGAACCACAGCACACCCATGCATTTCTGAACCCACTTAACAGTTGAGGAAGTATGAGATACCAGTCTGTCATAGCCATTTGGACAGCTCCAGTGTCTACTGCATATCTTTTAAACAGAATTTAATCATAGTCTCAAAATAAATGCAGTTTATGAGGTAATGCCTCTTTTTATTTATAGAAGCAACCATATGTTCACTGTCGGTGCAATGTATTTGCTATGCTAGCTTTGGAATAAATCTCAGCATGCTTAATGTTTTCTTTACTAATAATAATTGTTTCTTTTGTGAGGGTTCATTTGATTAGTTTGATGTACACTATGCTCTGAGTGTTCTTGTAGATTCCTCACCTTCCTGATTTTGCCCCTGCTTCTTGTAACGATGTTGTCTTTGTCGACTCTCGTTAAACTTTCTTCTTTCCAAATCAAAAAACTTGTCAAACAAAAGTGAACTTTCTGCTTGGCAATTCACAATAGAAGCTATATAATGCACTTGTGAAGCCTCATTTGGAATACTGTACAGTTGTGGATTCCCTATTACAAAAAGGACATAGCAGCACTAGAGAAAGTCCATAGAGCCACTAGGCTAATTCCAAGACTGCAAAATATAAACTATGTGAAATGACAAAAGGAGTTGAAATGTCCAGTTTAAGCAAATTAATATTAAGAGGTAACATGACCGAAGTGTTCAAAACGGAGCAGAATTAATACAGTGGACCCAAGCTGTTACTTTAAATTATGTTTTCCAACAAAAATATGGGAACACAAATGGAAACTTATTAAGATTAGGTTTTGCAGAAACATTAGAAAGTTTTTCTTCACACAGAAAACCGGAGACATATGGAGAAAGTTACAAAATACTCTGGTAGGTCGTAGGATTTTAGGGACTTTCAAAATTCAGTCCCATGTTATTTTGGAGAAATCAGGTGATAATATTTGACAGACTTTGTTAGCATTAATACCAAAATTGTTATAATTTTCTAATTTATTAAAGTATGGTCTAATAATAATAATAAATAGACTGGAGGATTGAATATTGCAAAAGTTTAAATCAATTTAGCATATATGTACTGTATATTGTCTATCTAATAATAAGTGAATACCTATCTGCTTTATTATAATAATAAATATTCATATAGATAGGTACTGTACACCACGGGTGTCGAACTCCAGGCCTGGAGGGCTGCAGGTTTTCATTCTAACCATTTTTCTAATCAGTGACCAGTTTTCACTGCTAATTAACTCCTTTTCCCTTCATTTTAATAGCCCTGTTTTTAAGGATTCAGTCCTCTCAATTGATTTTTTTCTTCATTAAATGGCAGCCAAACAGAAATGTGACGTGAAACGAGCCAACAGATGACCAGCTAAACTGGGGTTTCAAACTCCAACCAATTTCACTCCAACCAGTTTCTTAACGAGAAGCCAATTCTTGCTGTTAATTAAACCGTTACTTAATTCCTCAGCTTGCTGCTGCTCTCATTCTGCTACAGCAGACATTTACCAAACTGTTGATTTTCTGTTTCTGATTATTGACCTGAGAGATCAACCTTACTGAGACCCTCATCTTTCTTTATGTTCAAATAATGTGGTTAGCTGATCACCTGTTTGCTCATTTTGTGTCTCATTATTGTTTGGCTGCTAATTAAGGAAATAGAAGGAACTTAGGGGTTTGAGTTGAGTTAATTAAAACTAAGGCAAAAGAAGCTAATTAGCAGCAGAAACAGGTCACTAATTAAGAAGGTGGTTAGAATGAAAATCTACAGCCATTGCGGCCCTCCAGAACCGGAGTTTGACACCCCTACTGTACACTCATTTTGAGAGATGTTTGTAAGAAATGTTTAATTTGTTTTCATGGAAATATGCAGTGTATAAAGTCACATTTTGTGCCATGTGCAAATCTACATTTTTAATAACTTAATTCCTTGTAGAATATTAGGATATTGTTTTATATTATTTTAAACTATATTAATATAATATTAACATAATTTATTTTAAAAAATAATATTTTCAATTGATGCTGTAACAAATTAATCTGCAATTGTATAGTACAGCACACAATTTATTTTCTAGTCATTTTCAAATTAAGTGTAGTCTTAAAAGCTTACTACATTTTGAAAATGGACATAAAAGAGAATAAGAAAACTCTTTTAACTACATATGTTTTTGTTATTTATGTGATGCCCCTGTGGGAACACTTAAATATATATATATATATTACATTGGCCAAATGAATGACCAAAATTATTTTAGGCTGGAAGATTTATTCTAAACACGTTCACCTTTGTATCCCATGAAGTCCAATTGTGTTATCTCTGGTGTCCAGTAGTTCATTTGACAAGCAGCCCAAATTTTAGATACTATTTTTGCTGACAGTGAAGCTCATATTTTTAGAAATGGATTTTGAACATTTTTTTATCCACAGTTGTAGACAGACGTTTAACCTGCCAAAGCCAGCCAAATCTATCCATATTCCAAATGAAACAGCTTTAACAGAAAGCACTCAGATACTAAATTTTATTAAATGCTGCAACAATAATGTACCCATTGCTGTAACATTTAATACTATTTGATATTTCAGTGCAGTCTAGAAGAGTTCATTCCTGCAGAATTGTGATTTAAGTGGAGAAGGCATGAACATACCAGGAAACATACACCATAAGTTTCTATAAAAAGAAGTATTATTGAATTCTTGTAAGTTCATTGTTACATCACATTAGCTTAAATTACACAGGTATAAAAACAGATTGAATTTTAAATTATTATTAAATTGTGATTTAACTGAACAAGGGTTAAAAAAGCAGTAGATACAGTTTAATATAAACATCTAACCTGTAAGCCACATGTGAAAATATATAGATATAAAAATGTACAAAACAATCAATAGGGCGACACGATGCTGCTTCTCTTGGAAATCCTCAAATCCTAGTCCAAGCCTTCCAGTCCATGTGGGCCTTCTGCAGTTGCTCTGGTAGACTGTATAGTTCTAAATATATCCTCCATGTGTGTTAATATAAGTCACTTAGAAAAATATGATCATATTCATTTGTTTATATTTTTCCACTACCTTGCACCTGATACTGCTGGGAGAGGCTATGGCTTACTGTAACTCCAACATGAAATAAATTCATTCAGGAAATAAAAGAATGTGTGGCTGAGAAATTGTTATCTGTCACAAAAATCTTCCTGCAATTTTTGAAAAAGTAGTTTGTACATAAGAAGCTTTGTTATGAGGAACAGAATAGTTAGAAGTTTAAGGTTAGAAGTTTCCTGGAGTATTCTCTGTTCCTATAAAATGTAATGACTCATGGGAGATTTCAAACTGCTGGCTATTATGGTCATAAGATTATATCTAGAAACTTTGTTGTATTAAACTCTAACAAATACTTTATTACGCATGGTGAATTAAAATGAGTTTTTCCACTGACTTCTCTGGGTTTTCTACCAAAATTTCAAAGACTGCACGTTAGGTTCTTTGGACATTTAAAATTGGACTTGTAACAATGGTTTTACAATATCTTTTTTTCAGTTTGAGACTTGATGTACACTTATAGATTGCATTTTGTAATACATTATTATATGATATCTTTTTTTTTATTCCGTTGTTGCCATTTTTGACAATATCTGCATGGCCGTGGCTGTGGTGTTTACTATTGCTATGCCCATTTGTCTGACATGTGACATGATAAATTGAGTCAACATGCTCTTCCTATAAAACTGCTCTGACATGTATCTGGAATCCCCTTATGATTAAAACAAACTTCTTCTAAAACAAGATAGTGAAAGCTTTGTTTCTTGACTATAACTTGTTGTCATTCAGTCTTCTTTCTGACTTCTGGTATTTCTGATCTCCTGCCTATGTCAGACATAGCTGCTGCTCTGCCCTACCTTCAGGCCATTTTTCTTTCTCTTTAGAGTAGAGAAAGCTGAAATACTTTCCATATTGTGCAAGTCACTTTGGATAAAGGCATCAGCCAAATATTGTCATGACTAAGATGAAGTGGTCTTAGAAAAATGGGTGGAAGTATGAAACAAACTAAAAGCTGAGAGAAATGTAGGAGTCACTGAGAATGGGGCTGAGCCCTTTAAACAGATTTAGCATTAACAGGCCTCATATTTGACAGTGATGCATTTAACTCTTGTAGTTGTTAAGACTGCTGATCTGGCCATTTGCAAATACTTGTGTATTTCCTGACAGCTAGAAAAATAAAATGAAGATGAATTTAATAGAGATAGAAACAAGCCATAAAATGAAATATAAAAATAAAGTATAAAAAGATGAAAACATATGATTCAGGAAATTGTAAAAGCCGGATTTAAAGAAAATAATATTGAGAGAGATGATAAAACATAAACTAAAACATCCATTCAACTCAATCAAAATACTCAATGTTACATTATCATAGAATGCATCCATGTTCATGTAAACTTATGGCACTGTACTCCATGAGCCTTGTTGACTGTGGAGTTGTCAATACCATTTAATCTGATGGCATAAAAGTATAGTTATTAATGACATATTATGACTTTAAAGTCATGCAATATTCATACCTCTGTAAAGTCAAAGGGCCCTACATAAACTTATTTATTCACTAGAAACTTCACTCTTATTTCTCTTTCAGTTTTGTGCCTATTTAAATCTCTTTACAATTCTCCAGGGTTGGCATTAAAAGCATGTCTGTTGTATATTAAAGTACATTATAACTGACATGAATTGTAGTTTTAGTAGTACTAGTAGCAATAACTTTAAGAATCAATTAATATCAAATTCTATTGAAAATTTTAAAATATTTATTATACATAATAAAGCAATTCCATTTATAGTTATTGTTCAATTACTCCCCATGCGATGCAATATATTTGTCCCAGTGCTTCTCCCATTTTTGGAAATATTTCCTGTACTAATCTTTTGTCACTGTGTCTCGAGCCTCTTGTGATTTTTTTTCTATATTGTTTCCTTACAATCTCAATTTTAATTTCGGGAACAAAAAAAAAAGTCACAGGAAGCAGAATCTTGAGAACTTGGGCGTTCAAAGAAACAACCTCATTAAATCAGAAACTCTCAAAACTTAAAAAAGAAAAAGGTATCCGGATGAAATACTGAGACAACTTAGTTATTATGTAACAGGCTTGACAGACTCGATGGTCTCCACTCATTTGTAAAACATATTATATTCAGTCCCAAGTGATTCTGTCAGTATTTGGCTTTTATTATATACAGTTTCTTAAAAAAATATTTTTTCAGAGGTATAGGTTAATTGGCTTGGTCATTAAACTGAAAACAGGAATTGAACTGGGAAAGGCTTGAAGTCCAGTGATTAAACCACTAACCATTAAATTTGGCATCCAGCTAACAGCAAACATTAGCCTTTAATTTAAAAATTGTATAAAATACAGAAGCTACAGGAGCTGTAAGGACCAAATTCCAAAGAAAGAGAATGGCATAGGGACTAAAAAAGTCAATACATGAAGTCAAAAGAAACCATGTTGGTGGCGTCCTTTGAAACAACAGTGTGCATTGAACACACTCCTCCGTTAATGTGTCTCAAATAATATGATGCATTCACCTTTTTCCTGATACAGTAGCTGTTTTAAACCTTAGTAATCAAAACCATGGTGGCTGTATGACTTTTATTTTTTGTGTACTGTAACCCTTCATGATGTCAAAGCACAATTCCCAAGCTGGAAAAGGATAAGTCTGCACTGGAATCTGCCCACCTAGCAATCTGAGAGAATCAGGTAATAATGTAAAGTGGAATGGTACAAAATAGAGGGGGTCAAGTGACATTCCTAGTTACACAGTCCAACAAACAGGTTATCATGTACTAATCATTTTGTATTGTATCTCATTATTCAAACAACAAAGAATAGACCTTTAAAAAATGTGATAAAATACTGTAAATTGCCTAGTGTTTATTTTTTCCACTGATGTCCATCTGTCAATAAATTGCATGCATTCTCTCAGCTTCTACATCTTTAGTCTTGAAGTGTACTACTCATAAGTCACAACATTTCTTGCTTTAGCAATGTGAATCAACACAATATCATAAAATATACATTATTAATAATACACTGAGCAAGTTTTAGTACCTAGACTGAACAATAAAGACAAAATGAATGTTGTCGTCGTACTTTGTAAGAGTATCATAATAGAAACAATTATGTCTTCATTTTCTTTATACAGGTCATATCCCGTTATAGCGAATACCAAAGTAATGAAGTGTTCAGAATAACAGGTACTTTTTGTGGGCCCGGGCAAATTTTCATTGACCATCATATTAAATTAATCTCATTTTAACAAATGTTTTTTCGACCAAAAATGGCCATGGAAAATGCAAAAAATACTTAATGCCAGGCCCTAATTTTTGCTGAATCTAATTCTTCTTAGACCAAAAGAAAGTGACAGTCTGTGGCAAAAGTTCCAGTCTTGGTGAGGCTCAGCGAGAGTGTAGGCATGACATTATACATATAGCCAAATTCTGAGTCAGTGCTCCACCAAGCCTCGGCATTGGTAGTTGTGTTGTGTGCAGATACTGTACTGTTCGAGTTTCACAGCGCTTCTCAAAGTTTTCTTTAAGATGAACAAATAAAAGTGAGAAACCGCATCAGTTTATGCTGAAAGAAAAAATTAACAATCCTGGAAAAAGTTGACTCCATCTAACATCTAACATCTCATTTTCATTCTATATTTTCATACCTGTCTTTCTGAGAAGTACGAAGGGATTTAAGGTGGGCCGGATTTACGAGATTTTTCGTAGGCTTTGGTAATTCTAGTGTTAAGTGTAGGACGAAAGCAAATCGAGTCTTCTCTTGTTTGTAGACATTGGAAAAGATAGGTCTACCTCCCAAAGTGCGTTCTTGGTTTGGCTAAATGTTGTGAAGGAGTTCTTCTTCACCAAGGACAGATTTCTGCATTCATCCAGCACAGTTGTTTTCTGTGGCTTTCCAGACCTTCTGGTGTGGCTAAGTTCACCAGTGTGTTCCTTCTTTTTAAGAATATACCAAATGGTTGATTTGATCACTCCTGGTGTTTTTGCTCTCTCTAAAGGATTTGTTTTGTTTTCTCTGCCTAATGAAGATGATAATTTCAAATGCATTTTGGTGGCTTACAAAGCCAAAATTATGAAAATTGTGTCACTGTCCAAATACTTATGGACCTGACTGTGTGTCCAAAAACAATGTAAATAAATAGATCAGTTATAATGTGTGAACTTTAACTTTTTTTTTTGTTTATATGTAAGTTCAGAAATTACTTCATTTGCATAATCAACAAACTGACTTCTACCATAATGGTGAAATTAACAAGTGAAATAGAGAGTACAGTTTGTGTCAAAGTATATCTTTGTCAAATCCAGTTTTTCTGCATATTTTAATTCTTAATTGTCTGCCAAAATTCATACTCTTCTTTTGCCTTTGCTGTTCACTCCGCATTCCTATATTAAGTCCTTGTCAATTTCATTTTAAGCTTCAATTATTTCATTTTTTTTAAACTTTTTTAACACTGTTAGACTTAAAGTATTTTTAACAGCATATTCATTACTTCTTTTGAACTTTTATAAATAAGTCAGATTTACTTAGATCAGAATTCTTCATTCTCACATTTTGAAATAGTTACATAATGCTGCATTCTACTATGCAGTGATCTTAGCTCCTCTGTTCATAAATTCATCAGTGGTGCTAATTTAACATGCAGTTCTAAAGTGGTTGTACTTGCACATCTTCTGCATCACTGTCTGTGCATGCTTTAAACAAATATTTGACCATTTACTTTAGTCTTACATTGGGCATTTTGTATCCCCAAATCTATAATACTTTTTACCTGACCTCAGCTATTTTAAAAATCTATTTTTAATGTCATGTACATTTCAGTTTTTATTGATGTGTTCCTTATTTATTACTTATGATATTTTCAACATGCTAATTGTAAGATTGAATTTCTCATCCATTAACTGATGAAATATACACTCATCTTTATTGGAATTATCTCAGATCTGTATGGCCAAGGCAGTGTGTCATCCAAGGGCTACTCCTGAATCAATATTATTCAAATTTCAAACACAAAATTGAATCCTGCAAAAACTTTGGTAGGCCATTGGAAAAATCGAAAGTTTTTTCATGGTGTTAAATTGAACAATAAGCTAATACCATTCTTTTTTTTCTTTAAATGACTGCCTTATAATGATGTTTGAAAAATAAAATGTTTCTGTTCAAAAAGAAAACAAGGTATTGATTTTTATTTCCCTTTTGTGGTAGTATATCATGCACTATTGTGTGACAGGCCAATTGCCCAATGCAGTGAGTTAATGGAGATGGAAATCACCACTTCTTCGCTGCAACCCATTTAAATTCAGAAGCCAGTAATCCAAATAGTGACAAGTTATAACATATAGTTCAGCTAGTCTGACTAACTGTCACTGGTGACGAATGGTAGCTGCTAATAGCTCCTAAATCAACTCTCCTACACCAGTCAGCTGGAATTTCAGATAAGTTTAATTTTAATACACTAGCACCATTAGTGAGTCACCTTTGAACTTTTGCTATAATGAAGTCAAGCAGCAAGTGCGAGTTATGTCACCAAGTAGTTGGTTTAATTACTTTTTTGTATTTTAGTTGTAAAAGTCCAAGTAAGGTCCATTAACACAATCAAAGCACTCAGAAAGACAAGCTCACTTAACCTAAAGTCATGGCTGTGGTTTGTGTAATAAAAAGTACTTATGTAGCACTTACAATTGTCTGTGTCCGATTATGTTAGTATTTATTGCAACACGTTTCAGCATTTAATACACTGACAGTTTTAAAATAGCCAATAACTGGTGTTCCATGTTCATAACTGAGGTTCTTACTGGTCTTCATTTAAAATCATAGGGTCATAAAATGTACACTTTTGTCAAGTTCTCAGAAGATGATCAAACACTCTGAAGTTAGATGTCTAATCATTTCTTTACTAACAGAACCTCTGATTTCCTAATATAAAGAGGGTTAAACTGTGCACTAAATACTGGAAAGTATCATTTTTATACCTGCTTAATTTTATTGATCGTTAGAGTTAGGTTAGCTTGCCAAATTGTTAAACATTGCAATGTTCATGCAGTAGCATATGTATTTATTGTAATGGGGTGTTACCCTTATTTTCCAGACTTACAACAAAATGTGTACAGAAATAATATTATAAGTAGGCATATACAAAAATGGGAGTGATGAACAAAGGGAGAATGCAAAAGTACTCTTAAGAAATTTTGTTATGGCTATTTATGCGATGTTATCACACCACCAATTTGGTTAAAGTGTACCACCATTTTGAGCTTTGTTTTTCCATGGAGTCACATTATTTATAGCAACCACACCCATCGATAGTCACATGATCAGGATTACCTTGAATTAGTTTTAGCACTTTTTCTAAATAACCTTGCAAAAATTGATAACACAGTGTCTTCAAGGAATATCTCCTTTTCTGGTTAAAAAATGGTCTGCTATAAATGGTAATGTACTGTATATTGGTGTAAAAAGGAAGAGTTAATAGTCCCAAATATAGATAACAACAAATTCTAAAGATCTCCAGCAAATACTCAGACAATATTTACTAAATAGACACTAAGCAATAAACAAAACTATGATTACAATTAAAGCCATTCATGGTAAATGTGACTATATGTTGTACAGGAATACAATTTTGAAACAACTTGCTAAGAAACTTTTTGAGACTCGATAGAATTCCTAGTTTTAGGTAAAAATGAGTGGAGTTTAACTGCTAAAAACACCTTAAGAGTTTTATGAGTACTTAAGTGTGTTTTTTACTATATTTTTAACAGTGATATTGGAACAGGAAGCAAGACAGTTATAAATAATTATTATTTCATCTGTCCTAATATACAAATGCAGTATCATTTGATTCTCAGAATACCAAGTGTCCAGTTTTAAGGTATATTCTGAAATCAGTTGAAGATTTTTCACAACAGCTGTCAGCAGATTTGCATTTTGATAAAACATGTGTGGGAGTATATTATATAGAGTTGCCCGCAGCCAGTTAATGCAGGAGATTGAATCCTGCAGAGCACAGCATTGCCGCAGTCCAAACATAAAATATAAAGCCATGAATCAGTCATTGGCAGTAACAAGGGCCAGCGATGGATGTAAATAGCATTTGTTACAACGAGGAAAGGCACTTGCTCAAAAGTAAGAAAAACATAAAAAGAGGCCTGGAGAAATTCACAGTACACATCACAGCCACAGAAATAATGTCCAATAATTGATTCTTACATGATTAGTTGTGTTAGCCAAGATATAGGAAATTATCTTTTTGTACTGTGTTTATTGGAAATTATTGTCCAGGCAGCTCAAAATCTGCAAACATCCAAAGGAGGGGAGTTCATGGATGTCATTTCAAATTTTAATAACAGTTGGTTCTGAGTTTTGTCAGCAAGAGATTAGAAATGTACTTTATACCTTATTAGAAAATTACAAACGAGCAATTAAAAATGGTGAAAAATAATTACAATATAGCCTATTCTTGAGGAACACCGCAATTTGAATTTTAATAGTAATACTGCAAAAGACTCATTATTTTGATCAAAATGGCATGATCAATCATGTCAGGCTAACATTGCATAACACCAATAATAAACACATTCAACAGTCAGATATCATCAGTAAATCATTGACGGTATCTCTTTATTTTCTATAACTCTTTCACAAAATTTACTTAACAATATGGTTTTAAATTTGTGAAAAACTACAGTCATGAAAAGAAATTATAAAATTGTTTATATAGTACAGATCTGTATAGAGTTATTATTGTCCGGAAATAATTATTTTGCTTTCATGAATGTCCCTGTAGCATTTTAATATCTTTCCAATGCATCTCACTAAATATCAATACGTTTTTCTTTTTTAAAAGATTGGACACAATTGTAATTTCATTTGGAATACAATTGGAAAATAACACTTGAGAAATTTAAAGTAGATGTGGAAAATGGCCTTGTCTAATTTTTAGTTCAACTACAAGGTTTCCTAAATACTATACATATTTACATTTACATTAATTTGTTTGGAAGATGGTTTTATCCAAAGCGACTTACAAAAGATGTAACGTAATCGAGTAACATTAGGCTAGGGCCTGTTTGTTCAGCAAGTGTAGTAGTGCATGTAACAAAAGTTGATTGCCACAAGTGAAAAGATGTAATAACTAATACATTTACAATTATAGATTATCAATCGATAAAGCAATTAAACTTAAGGTAACAAAAAATCAACCAACGATAAGAAAGATCACAGAGTAAAGTTTTTTTTCTCTCTTTCAATTAGACAGATATTCACAGAACAGATGGGTATTCAGTTGCTTCTTAAATATGTTGAGGGAGACAGCAGTTCGGATGAAGGTGAGCAGCATGTTCCAGGAAAAGAGTCTGGATTGAGTTGACACCACACAGAGGTGGCTTCACCAGACCTGAGTGGGCAAGAGGGAGCATAGCACTTCACCAGTGTCTCTATATACTCAGGTGCTGACAAACTGACTATTCTGTAGGCAAGCATCAGGGATTTGAACTTAATGCATGTTGCTACAGGGAGCCAATGTAGTGATCTGAAGAGAGAAGTGACATGTGCCCGTCTAGCCTGCTTAAATACAAGACAGGCCGCTGCATCCTGGAGCTTCTGCAGCAACTTGATAGCATATGTGGGTACTCCTGCCAGAAGTGAGTTGTAGCAGTCCAGATGCAACAAGACCAAGGCCTTGACCAGAGGTTTTGCTGCATAGTCCATCAGATAAGGTCTGATCTTGCGGATGTTGTACAGTGTGAACCTCCATGAACAAGAAACAGTAGAAATGTGATCAAAAAAGACAGTGGCTCATCAATCACCACCCCAAGGTTGCGTACTGACTTGGCAGGTGTTAGTGACAGTGAGCCAAGTTGTACAGAGATGGGAAGTTGAACAGACTGGATGTGTGGGATCACAAGAAGCTTGGCACCTTTACAAGACAATTCTGTATTTCCGCTATCCTTAAAAAACAGGTGGAGTGCTGGCTCTGAGGCTAGGGATCTGTGCCAGCAGTCAGAAGGTTGCTGGTTCAAATCCTGTAAATGCCAGAAGTGATTCCTTTCCATTGGGCTATTGACCTCGAATTGCTCTGTCCTGGGTATGACATTATCCTGCATCCAGCCCTGCAAGCAGGTCCTCCAACTTATGGACCACTGTAAAAAATCCCACATTGTTCCATTCCAGCTAGTGTGGTACTGAGGTGTCACCTGTTGCATGGCTGCGGTTGGGTTCTAATATGGGATCCTGAGGTGGTTCGTCGTGTGTTGGGTGTGGCAATACGCTGTGTCAGTGCATTCTCCCCACCTCTTCTCTCTCTCTCTTAAAAAACATTGAATAATTTTATTGTTATCTTCAGAGATTTGATATTTATATTATATTTGCATTTTCTGGCTAACCATAATGCAAATATAAACTTTAGTCAAAACATTTCAATTTCTACAGCACATGGAGGTTGGATATTTTGTTAAAAGAAACCAAACAAACTTTCCCCTCACAATCTACTGTACCAGATATATACTTTCTAACTGTGATAAAGATTTCTCTCTGTATATACTTAAATTTACATTTATTTGACTTAGCAAACATTTTTATCCAAAGTAGTTTACAAAAGAGATCACCATAATTGAGTAAATATCAGACTGGGGAATTAACAAGGTAACAAGATTAATCATCAAAAGTGAAGAGCACAAAACAAAATGCAAGTTAGTTACGCTTCTTTCACTGCAAAAACTTAACAAAGCCAGTATATGTTAGACATAAATTCACCAAACAACAGTTCTTCAAACGCTTCTTAAACATATTATGGGAGTTAGGACTTCAAATGAAGGTGTGCAGCTCGTTCTACCATGCAAGAGCTACACATAAAACAAGTCTGGATTGAGGTTTGATGCCAAGCAGAGGTGTCATTACCAGACACTGTCCCTTCCTTGGCTGGTTGAACACCAGATATATCACAGCCCTTTGAATCATCTGCAGCGAGTAGCTGCCACATGCCAGTACTTCTGCCAGCAGAGAGTGGCAGTAGTCCTAATGTGACAAGATCAGAGCTTGGACCAGGTGTTGTGCTGCATACTCTGTCAGATATGGTTTGACCATTTGGATATTGTATAGGGTGAATGTGCAAGTCCTAGAGACAGTTGCAACATATTCAGTGAAGGACAGCTGGTCATCGATCAGTACCCTAAGCCTGCGTATAGACTTGGCAGTTGTTAGCGATAGTGAGATGAGCTACAGAACAAGTAGGACCACATTTGCCAAACTGAGCTGGAGGATGTTTTCATAATAGCATGATGAATCATTGCTAACATTTAGGATTTTTCAATATTTCTAAGTGAGTATGTTATGTCACATTGCTTCTATCTGTGCTCTTTAGATGGGAAATGGAAAGGGGACGATCTGAGAGAGCTTGTGAGGCCAAGAGAAAGAAGGAGGGCTGATGTGGGGTTTAGCTGTATTTGGAGAGAAAAAGTCAAAATCCAAGCTCTTTCTGTAAATAACAGAATTTCACCAGGTTGTCACCACTCAATTTTAAGTCCTTGTTTTGTAGGAGAATAACAAAGTTACCTTTTTAGAACAAACAGAAAAAGAAGTAGCAACATCCACATGTTTTTTATTGCAATGGAGGACATCAATGGCTAGCAGATGGGATTCTGAATTAAACACATGTCAATGTAATTATAATAGAGGGAAACTATCAGATATGAGTGCCTCTTATCTGAATTTAAACCTGGATTTTGTACAAAAAAGCTTATCCATAATTAGTTTAAAAAGGAAGTTGACAGAAGAAAGAATATAACCACAAGAAAAACAGAAACTCCCAGAATCCCATAGCTTAGGCAGCCTACCAAAACATCACCCATATCTGCCCACCAAACTACCCAGCCCCTATCCCTAAACCCATCCAGCCCATTAGCCACCCCCAGCAGCTGACCCCTGTAGTATGTGAAATATGAGAAAATTCCCAATAAATGAGAACTAGCAAAGAGCTCCAAAGCCCTCCACCTCACAATCCTTACCCTATAATACAACAAAAACAGTAACCAAAAATTTACAAAAGTGTACAAGACATAACAGTTAAAGTGATAACAAAGAGTAAATGTCTAGAGGAAGATGATTAAATATTGCAAAATGTGACAATAAACCCATGTTTTTCACTATAAACATGCAATGAATTATACTCAGAAATTACATGGAAATAAGTATGTAGTCCAGCTTACGGTTCCTGGTTGGGGAAGATCTTCCTCTTGACATTTTACTTGAAAATAAGTGAACACTTTCAATCCCTGACAAAAGATGGCATCATTTTATAGGATAAAAGTAGACGACAATAAAGAAGAATGTATTGTGGCTAGCAGGATCCACTCTTGGTTGTTCCCAACTCAAAATAAAAACACCAGGGGCCTCATGTATAAACGGTGTGTACGAACGTTTCCACGCTCAAATTGCGATGTATAAAACCTACACTTGGCGTAAAGCCACGCACATTTTCACAGTGGCTCCAACCCTGGCGTACGCAAGTTCTCCGCTCGGTTTTGCAAAATGGCGGCACCCAGCGTCAAAGCAGTGCTACCGTTCCTGTATGGTTACCCTTTCTTTTTTAGATCCACATCCCTGATGCAGCTTTATCATATACACTGAAACTAACTGCATATTGTTTATTAGTTTAAGGCATCTGATTGTAATTAACTCGTAACAATATAATGGTCCACAGAATGGCCAAACTACTCCAAATACCGTAGCTGCTTTAGTGTTGTTACTCTCACTGCACCTTCTTCTTCTTCTTTCAGCTGCTCTTGTTAGGCGTTGCCACAGCGGATCATCTTTTTCCATATTACTCTCACTGCACCACTCTGAGTATTTATATCACTATATCTGAATGGGGAATCACAGCTCTACAGCAGCTGATTGGAAAGAGAATTATCGGTATACAGCATCAAGCACACGCTGCCTCAGCCATGCTGTCTATTTGAACTGCTCTCACACGGCAAACTCTTCAAAGCCTTTCCTGTATGGACCTCACGGTTCAGAAACAGTTTCATCCCAAGAACTATAAACGCACTCAATCAGTCCATCAAGTGCTCCTTGTAGAACTGTTTGTACTTATAAGCACAATTACCTCACTGTAAACTTGCACTACAGTTATAATATTGCACAACCTGAGCCACTTTATAAAGCGCATATTTACATATGATGACGATATCATTTTTAAGATGAAATACAGCAAAATATGTTTATTATATTATACAGATACAACTTTAACTTCATTTAAATAATCTATATTGTTAATAATTAAACATGTGAGGACACGGTGCCGCAGTGCTAGCGAGGACCTGGCGCTCCATTCACTTGATTGTTCCTGCCTCACGCTGTATTCTTGCTGGTACTGGTGTGAAACTGGATGGATAGATGGATAGAATAATTAAACATGTACTACGAAGATATTTCAATATTCCTTAAAAGTTTTGAAGAATCAGTGTTCTAAGCTTACAGATGGCTTAACGTCTATTACAGAGATGATTGTGGGGTGATTGGGTATTTGGAGAAAGAAAAGTAAGGACAGGAATTGGGGGTTAGTACGTTTGAAAGAGACAGTACTGCTGCAATAAAGTATTTCATTGAACGTTGCGCACAATCACCGCGCCACCGTTTAATAATATGCTTTAACTCCTATCATTATGAAAATGATATCACGTATACATCTCAGTATTTTAATTATTCAGAGAGCTGTAATATTATCAATGTAATGGATTCTGTGTCCTGTCGGAGGAAGAGAAAGCCCGGAAGCACGTAATGATTCACACACAAAGAGCACATAGAAGATCAAATACAAAACAAAGCATTTAACAAGCTACTTTAGTTACAATGGGATTTGAGAAACTAGTAAATTAAACGATTTTAAGATGAAGTTTATGATGTTCTACTTTAATGACAAAATAAACTATGTGATTAAAGAGTAAATTTCAAGATTAAAGTTGACATTTTGTGCTTTTTTCCCACTGTGTGCCTTTTTTTTCTCTGTACCCTAATAAGCTTTCATATGACACTCAGACGGTGGGCTACGACTCGCCTTTTCACTGCGACTTTGATATGTGACAATTTCTTTTTTATTTCGGGCATTGTGCGACTTTGTGAACTTGAGCTTTCAAGTTTCTCAGACACGCTGTCACTCGATCAACTTCCTTTTGTTGATTATACCACTGTTTAAACCAACAAATAGTAAGTTTTTCCTTGCCTCCACTTGGTATTCGCTGAAATTCTTCTATTTTCCCTCGTGCTTTTGCCATTGTTTTTTCACAGAAGGCTGAGCTTAAGGGCTATTTATATTGATTTGCATATTCAAAGAGGCATAATTCTGGAAGGAGTTGGGGCCAGACAGCATGCACGTGCGTTACTTTTCACTCTGACCGGGATTTATGGAGCAGAAGAACATGGAAGTTGGTGAACGCACAGATTTATGCATCTGGATTTTTTTGAGTGTACGAACATTTCTGCTTTTGGGCTTACGCCATGTTATAGTGTGAGATCTATGCACGGCGTTATACATGATGCCCTAGGTCAGAACATCACCCAGAGACACTTGCTGTCTCTGCAGTCCATAATGGTAGAGCCCTATTCATAACACCCGGCTACCTACTGTACCCAAATTGACTGAATCTTATAACATTGACACCAAAATAACTTAAGGAAAATCCATAAGGATAGATTGTGACAAGTATAAGCCTTAAAGGTGAATTCAGTCTTTAAGTCTATTGTATTGAAGCTCGCCGACATCAAAGAGTTATACAAGATAAGTAGTGTAGACAGCTACTCAGAATTGTTTGTTTTCAAAGCTTTATATATAAGCAACAGGCTTTTCATCATGATTCTGAAACAGAAAGGTAGCTAGTGTAAATTAGGTTTGTCATTCAAGTGTTTAAATGTTTAGGATGCTTGACACATGTAATTAAAGTAATATTTAATATTATATCCATTTTCATTCCCCAAAGACTGACCAATACTAAGTACTCTGTTTATCTTGCAGCACCAGACACTAATTGAGGAAATTAAATTTGAACCAAAATATGAAATATAAAGTAGGCTTGCACAGAAATACAGTACAACACATTTTATAATCGAAAAGCATACATTATTCAGTGACTGCTTTTCTGTAGGTTTTTTGGGTGACTGCTGTTAGGTCTGCTTCTAGTATTGTTGAGAGTGGTAAGAAAATGTGTTGGTGAGAATAATGAATCATTTGATTAATTGATCCATTATTTAATTGTAAGTTGTGCCTTTGATAATGCAAATAATTAAGTATTTTATTTTTCCTTACCTTTCATTTTAAGTAGAGTTTCTAGTCATTACATTTACGTGAAGGTGACTAAATCAGACTTATTTTAAGAAACAGAATGACACAATTTATTGATAAACATAAGGATTATGTAAATAATAATGTACCTTGTTTTCTCATTTTCAGATATTGATGAATGTGCTGAGGGACGACACTATTGTCGTGAAAATACCATGTGTGTGAACACTCTGGGATCTTTCATGTGCATCTGCAAGACAGGTTACATTAGAATCGATGACTATTCATGCACAGGTAGGTAAAAAATTATCTATTTATTTATATGGCATTTCACTTTTTCAAAAATTGGAATTTGCAAAGACAAGTTAAAATCAAATCAAGTATAATTTAAACAAAACATAATTGGTAGCACTCATTAAAGTAAGGTATCTAGCATGTAGAAAAGTCAAAAGCTAAATCAAAACAATATGGAGATTTTGCTCTAGAATGATTAAGTGTAGAGATGGGCAGGAACCAGTCTGACATGTCCGCTGATTTTAAAATAAAATGGTACCATGGTAAAAAGCAACGTGTCAGATCTTTGCATAAGTCTGCTCTCCTAAAGCCTCCTCTGCAAAATACTGCAAATTTGTGTATCATATCTATTTGGCTAAATAGATACCTTATAATTACAATCTAAGAAGCATATTGCCTCCAGGTGCCTCTTTCTGCTCGTTTCCATTATATTTTGCAGTCTGTAAATGGATTATTTCAGAATTATTGTTTATTCATTTAACAAGAAAATATTATGCTTTTTCTATTATGTCACTCTGGGCTATATTTTGTTTTGATTTTCAGTTAGATAATGGCAAACATTTGAGGTACTGTATAGTCAAAAATAAACTGAGCCTAGCATACTGTGTAGCAGTTGTGAGTGTTACAACAGATCCTTAGAAGTGCTTACCTTTTTTCATAAATAGGCTTTTCTTTCTTTTATAAATAAAATGTACAGTGTCTTTTACATTATAACAACACATGGATGGGATACATGTCCCCAACTGGGCAAGGAAAAGATGTCAGTGTATATTACAGGGATCATGCCTTGTAAAGTTAACTTTAAACATTGAGTAAAACTTACTAAAACCTTTGAATCTGATCGTGTCCGATGTCCTCCTCCATTTGAGTGACTATGTTTTAATTTTTTCAAGTAGCAGGTCTGCCTCCTTTCAGGTTCTTGTGACATGTGTAAGCTTGTGTGCTTAATGCTTTCATTACCAATGTTTTTTAAAGCAATTGAACATTCTACTTAAAGGTATTTTGTGGCATTTTATACAAAACTTCATTTTAATCAAATTGTCACTTTGTGTCATGTTAGGTATCCACCCTCAAACTGCCACTGTAATTTTTAATCTGCAAAGCACACTGCATCTTTTGCTGCAATTTGCCAGCAGACACTGAGTTCTTTCTTTTCAGTGAGGCATTGCAGACATTACTAAAACAGGTGTCAGACATTACTAAAGATTTTACTAAAACAGCTAGGTGACATTAGTTGTCTTCATTGTGGTACGTATAGTTTGGTTTATTTTTGTCTGTCACTTTGCACTTGCTGCCGTGGGCTGGCGCTCTGCCCGGGGATTTGTTACTGCCTTGCGCCCTGTGTTGGCTGGGATTGGCTCCAGCATACCCCCTTGACCCTGTGTTAGGATATAACGGGTTGGATAATGACTGACTGACTGACTGACTTTGCACTTGCATGATAATATATCCAAATGAACAGGTAATTTAAATTCATCCATTCCTAGAATAGTGGTTTTACTAAAAGAGTTTTATGAAGATAAACACAAAAAATGTGAGGTATTCAGGATCTGGAATTGTTCACATATGGTATTTAAGTATTGGATATCTTTAGAAAGTAAATTTAAGATACTCAAATACAGTATACAATTTTTGCTACCAAAATCTGGCATATAAGAAGGAATGTTCTGAAACAGTAGGTCAGTGTTTGAAAGGATTTTGTTAATGAGATTTATCGGTGGTTATGTTTTGCTCTTGTTGCAACTAAGTGAAACCAGAATCAATGCATCAGCTTTAAAGAATAAATGATCATTCAAAAACTGTGATGATCTGTGAGTAGGAATCTTGAGAAAATATTTTTTTTCTTTTTATAAAAAAGATAAAAGAACTGGTGAATAATCAGCAGCTGTTGCATAGAGTCTCTGTTCTAGTACTCTGACATAGGATTTCCCAAGGATGCCAAGGAGTTTGATCCCTCAGTAATTGCAGCACACCCTCTTTTCTTCTGTTTTTAAAAACAGGGACCATCACTCCAATCTGAAAGACCCTATACACCTTTCTCCACTTGTCTTACAACACTGAAGAGGCTTTTTGCCAAAACACAATTCACAATATCCAGTGCATTTGCCATTGTGGAACTTTTTAATCATTACAGTGGCATCCGCCACAGATATGGACCCTAATCTCTCCCATGTTTCTAGCACAACCACATCCAAGGAAGGTACATCCACCAGGTTTAGCATTTCGTCAAAGTACTCCTTCCACGTCTCAACAATATCTCTAGTTGTGGTCAGCTTTTTCCAGGCTCGGTAAGTACAGACTGCCAAATGATGTTTCAGGACCTTTTAAGGCTTCCCAAAACTCATTTCCATGGCCCCACCAAACTCCACACACACCAGGGCTATTTTGGTCACTGCTACCTTTTTGATGTGCCAGTTCCTATCAGTCCGATCTGGTCATCATCCAGCTAACAATGAACAGAAACTTCTTTCTTCATCTTGATAGCTTCATTTACAGCTAGTGACCATGAACAGGTCCTACCTAAAGTTGCTGACATATTAGGCATTAACAAATACTTCCAGCTGCCTCTACTACAGAGATCGTGAAGTTCACCTATTCAGACTCTGAGCTTCTAATGTCTTCTGAAATAAAGAAACTCAGCTGGAGGTGAGAGTTGATCTCACATACGAATACTCATTAGATATTCATTAGATTAGAGGGAGCTTAGAATTGTAATTCTCCCAGCTAAAAAGAGATGAAGAGATGATAATCTATTAACATCTTGTTTTATTCTTTCCATCATATTGCAGAAATTAAATTTGAGCAATCCACCTATAACTCCCAGGCAAGTGATTTAGTTTAGTTTGATATACAAGACAATTCACTGAGTAAGGTATGCATTCACTCTTAGTTTAGAATCCAGAGATCCTACGAAACCTGCCTACTAGATTTATAATAAGTGCTACTGATGAATTTCTCTTCATTAAAAAGAGTTTTCAGAGTATGTAGTCTTGCATTGTTCTGTTTGGTTTAGAGCTCTTCACTTGTGATAATGAATTTTGCAACCTTTTTCTGTACCACTTGTTTCAAAACAGCGTTCACGCTGATGTTACTCGGGTGATCACCTTAGCAAGTCAGCCATTTTGGATAAAAGCATTGGCTAAGTCAATAAAGGTAAAAAAGTAAATAATATATATGTGTGTATGACCTCTGACTGTTTCTGGAGATGGGTAGCCAACAGCAATTGCAAAAAGTACTGGTAATAAATTACAGCTCTCTCTGGCTATGTAATCTAATATGTAGCTGTGTATTGTGTATACTGGGTCCAAACCTTATTGTTATGTAATACAGTAAAATGATATATCCACTAAAATCTATCAGAAGCCTTTTCAACATCCAGAGACTTCATGCCCTCCATAAACTGAGACACTCTTGAGTATGTGCTAAATTGAACAACTGTCAAAGGTTTTAAAATAAATGCCTTTAATAAATCAATTTTCATCCTGTTAAATTACAGAAGGAATCATTTTCTCTGTTCCTTTAGCTAAAGCTTTTGCCAGGATCCTAACATTATTATTTAGTAATGAGACTGGTCTGTAGGATGCAACCTAAACAGCTTTTAGTCTTCGAAAGCCAGTGAATGATACCAGACAATGTGTTTTGGTAAAATGTTATCTAGTCTAGCTTCTTTAAACATAGTTAACATTAACAGGTCTAATTTAACTGACACAGTTTTATAAAATTTTCTGCATAGCTATCTGGAACTAAAGCTTTCCTACTTTGTAAAGAATGTATAGCATCTTCAACTTCAAAGAGTCTCAATGGTTTGCCTAGTTTCTCTACAAACAGTGCCCCCGCCTACTGTTATGATCATCAGCTCTGTTGAGTTTTTTCTCTGTGTTCATTGGGCTTTTAATAACATTTATATGAGTACACTAATGTTTTGAAGCTTAAGTGACTCATTTCTCATGTTTGCTTTTGCTTTGAGTTTAATCCTGTTCTCCCACAATAACATTTTGTTTTTGTTGGCGCTACCATTTTGGAAAGTTGCTCAAGTGCTGATTTCCAGCAGTGTAAAAGTCAGAACTGTTCACAATTAATGGTTGTTTAAGAGTGTGGATGCACCCAAACTATTTAGCTTTCATTTAGTCTTATTTTGTTAAAGTTCTGCCTAGCAGTCCTT
The DNA here is from genome assembly GCF_900747795.2 of Erpetoichthys calabaricus. Classification (NCBI taxonomy): domain Eukaryota; kingdom Metazoa; phylum Chordata; class Cladistia; order Polypteriformes; family Polypteridae; genus Erpetoichthys; species Erpetoichthys calabaricus. The sequence goes on from NC_041394.2 coordinate 198,850,562, forward strand.
GCTTTGTTTACTAATGTCAATTTAGCTTTTTTTTTTTTTTTCTGGCTTCAATTGATGGTCTACTCATTTCAATATTATTTCAGTATTACTGCAGCTGTTCCCTTGGAAGAGAGTACACCTGAAACACTTATGTTTTATTAAGGATTTTTTTTATCATAAGCTTCATGTTTAATACGTATAAAGATAATAATTTAATATTCTTGAAATGTGTTAGTTATTTGTTTGTGCTTGCAAACTTTAGTTCGAACTGTATTGTTAATTTCCACAAGTATGTTCCAGTCTTCCTTTTTGTATATTTGTTGAATTGAAATCTTATTAGCCTTTTCTCTATGTTTATGATAAGAATGGAATGACTTAAATATTAGTTGCTCAATTTCATTTCTAATCAAAAGATTAAAGATTTATAATAGGACAGCCTTTTTGTAGAGTATATAAATTGGTGATCTTGTATATTCTTAGTCTTACAAATATCACAAATTATTTCTGATACCCTTCTGGTTTACAATCATTTTTATGCATTTTGTAATATAAGAAATGATTAAATCTCCCTAACATATGCTTTAACTGTCCCTGAGTGATCTCACAGATGTCTCTGGAGATGTGTTTGTCTGTCTAATTTAATAAAATCTTCATCTTCTCCTATCTGCCAGTGGCAGTTTTTATTAGTGGAGTATAATGACTTAAGTTTTGGAATAAGAGGAGAGTGTATATATACTGTATATATATATATATATATATATATATATATATATATATATAGATAGATAGATAGATAGATAGATAGATAGATAGATAGATAGATAGATAGATAGATAGATAGATAGATAGATAGATAGATAGATAGATAGATAGATAGATAGGCAAAATAAGTTGCAGAGTTGTGAACAGTACTGAGTCCAACATTGACTGACTGAAAACAGGAAGTGGTCTGGGTTTTAAGGTGTCTGTCTGGAAGTGACATCTTCGTGGTCGGAACCGGAAAGTGATGTCCTCATGGTCGGAAATGGAAGTGGCATCTTCGTGTCCGGAATCAGGCAGAATTTCCCATGTTTGATCTGCGGGGATAACAGAGAAAGGATTAATGCTCCCCACCACACCCTGGCTTGGCATGGAATTACTTTCATTTGGTCCTTTTAGCTGCCTTCCAAGCACACATGTGTGACAATAGATAGATAGATAGATAGATAGATAGATAGATAGATAGATAGATAGATAGATAGATAGATAGATAGATAGATAGATAGATAGATAGATAGATAGATAGATAGATAGATAGATAGATAGATAGATAGATAGATAGATAGATAGATAGATAGATAGATAGATAGATAGATAGATTTTTGGCCTTGGAAAGTTAACGTGTTAATTTGTTTGATTAATGCTTCCTGTTTAACACGTTTAAAAAATATTGTCACATCCAGACAATATATATAGACTGTATATTGTAGCAATATATTTTTGTAGATGAGTACAGGAAATGTTTCCAGGAATGGAAAAAAAAAGTACTAAGACAAGTGCAATTTATCTCAAAGGGAGTATTTTGAAGGTGACTGAAAGTGAAATGCTGCAAGTTGTATAACAAAGAGGTTTTTATAACAATTCTGTGAATTTTTGGATCCCCCTTTGTAGACCATTATCAGGTATGATAAATACATACAACTGCAAATGGACAGTCACTTAGGTTTTAAAAAAAGTTCTTGATGTATAAAATGTTAGGATGAACTAAAAAAAAGAAGTCATTATAAAGCACCGACATGATGACAAGATCCCTAATAAAGGTGCAATATAATCTAAAGCTTGTCTGATTGTTATTCTTAACCTGATGTTCTTTTTAATGACCTACAAAAGTGAAATTATCCAATATATTTAGTTGAAATTCAGTAAAATTGTCCAGTATATTTAGTTCACCAGCAGATCACCATCTAAAAAAAATATTAAAGGATATGGTGTTAATAAGAATGACTTATGAATGCTTTGAAATCACTTCCGTTTTAATTGTCCAGCGCCTCCAGACTCACAAATATAAGAAAACCCTCACATAAGACAAACTGCTCAACTCGTCTTGGTGTCTAGTTATATAGATTTTGGCCAAAAATTGTGCATGCCACATCAGCTAATCCCAGGGGTTTACCCCCTAATAAAATATGAGGCATCAAAGTTACCTCTTTTCACAAAATAATGAAAAAAATGGGGATCGGTAATATAGGCATTTGGAGTGTCATTTTATGCAATTTCAAAGTTGCTGATCTGGTATTATTGATATTATTGATATTGGATTCATTAATGGTGGTTCTAGACCTCTATCAACCACTCCAAGAAGGTTAAAAATGACAAATTATAAAAATAAACATGTGGAGTATTTAGACTATTTCAAGGTCAGTGATTACAAAGATGCTGTTATATTTGATCCTTTACTAGGGATCTAGCCCTCTATGAACCTCTATCAGAAGGTAAAAAAATGACAAATTTCTATTACAATTGAAAATAAACTGCTCAAAAAAATTAAAGGAACACTTTTTAATCAGAGTATAGCATCAAGTCAATGAAACGTCTGGGATATTGATCTGGTCAGTTAAGTAGCGGAGGGGGTTGTTAATCAGTTTCAGCTGCTTTGGTGTTAATGAAATTCACAACAGGTGCATTAGAGGGGCAACAATGAGATGACCTCCAAAACAGGAATGGTTTAACAGGTGGAGGCCACTGACATTTTTCCCTCCTCATCCTTTCTGACTATTTTTTCACTAGTTTTTCATTTGGCTATGGTCAGTATCACTACTGGTAGCATGAGGTGATACCTGGACCCTACAGACGTTGCACAGGTAGTCCAACTTATCCAGGATGACACATCAATACATGCCATTGCCAGAAGGTTTGCTGTGTCTCCCTGCACAGTCTCAAGGGCATGGAGGAGATTCCAGGTGAAAGGCAGTTACTCTAGGAGAGCTGGACAGGGCCGTAGAAGACCTTAACCCATCAGCAGGACCGGTATCTGCTCCTTTGGGCAAGGAGGAACAGGATGAGCACTGCCAGAGCACTACAAAATGACCTCCAGCAGGCCACTGGTGTGAATGTCTCTGACCAAACAATCAGAAACAGACTTCATGAGGGTGGACTGAGGGCCTGACATCCTCTAGTGGGCCCTGTGCTCACTTCCCGGCACCGTGGAGCTCGACTGGTATTTGCCATAGAATACCAGAATTGGCTGGTCCACCACTGGTGCTCTGTGCTTTTCACAGATGAGTGCAGTTTCACCCTGAGCACATGTGACAGATGTGAAAGGGTCTGGAGAAGCCACGGAGAACGTTGTGCTGCCTGTAACATCATTCAGCATGACCGGTTCGGTGGTGGGTTAGTGACGGTCTGGGGAGGCATATCCATGGAGGGACACACAGACCTCTACAGGCTATGACTGCCATTAGGTATTGGGATGAAATCCTTGGACCCATTGTCATATCCTATGCTGGCGCAGTGGGCCCTGTGTTCCTCCTGGTGCACAACAATGCCTGGTCTCATGTGGAAGGATGAAGGAGTTGATACCATTGACTGGCCCCCATGCTCGCCTGACCTAAATCCAATAGAACACCTCTGGGACATTATGTTTTAGTCCATCCGACACTGCAATGAAATTTCGGCAAAATGGACTAGCCTGCCACATCATTTTCTCACTTTGATTTTCAGGGTGTCTCTGAATTCAGCCATCTGTAGGTTGATAATTTTCAATTCTATCAAACGATGTGGCATCTTTTTGTTCCTAACACATTACCCAGTTGATATCAGTATAGATATACAGCATGATTTTTTTCGCCATTGAGATCTGATGTGTTTTCAGAGTGTTCCTTTAATTTGTTTGAGCAGTATATTTAGAATTTAAACATTTAAATTGTATCATGCATATTAATCTTTAAAATATTCAACTCAGCTATTCTTGATTATTGTGTACTTCTACCTTACAAAGTAAATCATTAAATTTGTTGTGAACACCCAAGTTAAGATGGCTTACTCTGATTCACAATTTTTAATTTCTTTAACAAAGCTCTATTTTAAATCGATTTGTTAATATACTGCATTGCTAAAATATAAGTTGCTTCTCACGCTATTGTTGACTATAATTCATATATGTTTATGATCATGTAAAACATTTCATCAACAACAGTCATAATAAAGTAATAAAAAGTGTAACTAAATTCAGATAGAATTGTGCATGACAAATGTGGGAAATGTTTAGCACTGAATCACCACAGCTTCATTCAACTGATTTTATTTAAGTATATTTATTGTAGACTTCCTGTGTGGATGCTTTCCCTGTGTCTGCATGGATTTTTGCCCATTCATTGTGATTAGTTCCAAAATCCAAAAAGTAGTACATGCTAGATTGATTGGAATTTCTCAACAGGCCACATAGTAGTGAGTGTTGGCATGTCCTGCAACATACATGTGTCACTTCCAAAGATTCATCTTGCTTTGTGGCCAATGCCACTTTGCTATGCTTCTGCATTCTCTGACCTTGTAATGAAATAAATGCAGGTTCAGAAAGTGAACTGATATTATTGATAACTGATAATTTAGCTAATTTGATTCCTTCTAGGTTATTAGATTTAGATAAATGTTATGACTGTACCAAACTATTAGTGTCCAATATACTGACATTATTATACTATATTAGACAACTTTGCTGATTGTAAAATAATTATATTCCAGGCCCATTTCTGCATTTTTGCCAGTGTCAAGTATTTGTATATCCTATATTTATCTGTTTCTATCATTCTATGCGGATATTATTTGTATCCAATGTTATATATGCCATGCTATACTATCTGAGACACTGTGAAGTGCCTGGCTATACAGTAATCCCTCCTCCATCGCGGGGGTTGTGTTCCAGAGCCACCCGCGAAATAAGAAAATCCACGAAGTACAAACCATATGTTTATATGGTTATTTTTATATTGTCATGCTTGGGTCACAGATTTGCGCAGAAACACAGGAGGTTGTAGAGAGACAGGAGCTTTATTCAGACACTGCAAACAAACATTTGTCTCTTTTTCAAAAGTTTAAACTGTGCTCCATGACAAGACAGAGATGACAGTTCCGTCTCACAATTAAAAGAATGCAAACATATCTTCCTCTTCAAAGGAGTGTGCGTCAGGAGCACAGAATGTCAGAAAGAGAGAGGAAAGCAAACAAATCAATAGGGCTGTTTGGCTTTTAAGTATGCGAAGCACCACAGCACAAAGCTGTTGAAGGCATCAGCTCACACCCCCCTCCGTCAGGAGCAGACAAAGAGAGAGAGATAGAGAGAGACAGAGAAAAACAAACAGTCAAAAAATCAATACGTGCCCTTCGAGCTTTTAAGTATGCAAAGCACCATGCAGCATGTCGCTTCACGAAGCAGCTGAAGGGAAGGGAGCAATGTGAAGATAATCTTTCAGCATTTTTAGACGAGCGTCCGTATCGTCTAGGTGTGCGAACAACCCCCCTGCTCACACCCCCTACGTCAGGATCAGAGAAAGTCAGCGCAAGAGAGAGAGAGAGAAAAGTAAGTTGGGTGGCTTCTCAGCCATCTGCCAATAGCGTCCCTTGTATGAAATCAACTGGGCAAACCAACTGAGGAAGCATGTACCAGAAATTAAAAGACCCATTGTCCGCAGAAATCCGCGAACCAGCAAAAAATCCGCGTTATATATTTAAATATGCTTACATATAAAATCCGCGATAGAGTGAAGCCGCGAAAGGTGAAGCGCGATATAGCAAGGGATTACTGTATAAATGAAATGCATAATAATAATAATAATAATAAAGTATCCAGATCTGGACCTGGAGGGATGCCCAAGAGTTTTGTCTCTCTTTACCAGGCTAAGAGGTGAGTGATGTGGTGTTGCCAACTTCACAACATTGTTGCTATATCTAGAAACTTTTCAGACCTCTTTGGAGACTTTATTTTTAAAAAGAGCTTAGTGACTAAACTAGTGACATTTTCAGTTGACCTAAGTGAGTTTTCTTTTCTCAAGTCACTGACAACAGCTGTTGTAACAACTGATTGCTATGCAGTTCGACAGAGTGCAGTAAAAACTGCCGGCAGTGTTTGTTCTGAGTTGCAAATGAGCAGCGCTTGCATGAGACACAGTGGCTAATGGTCAATCATTAAATGCAACTGTTGGTCCACACAAGAAAGTTCCTTATTTTTTACTTGAACTTGAGACAATTTAGCTAATAGTGAGGCAATATTTTTCAAATAGTCAAAAAAGAAGCAATTTACTTCTTTCCTATTTCAATATATTCTGCACATCAAGTCAATAATAACTACAGATGGCCCATTCTTAATGCACTACACATAACCAACACATTTAAAGAGCAGTAATTGTTTGGTTGAAGATGTCTCATTCTAAAGTTATATTTGCAAAAGTATTGCAAGGAATGATTCCAGGGCATACTGTCTTTACTGCTAGACAGACTTCTATGCTAAATTGTGTAACATGAAAAAACACTCAAAAACACATTGAAAAATCAAAACCATATAATCCTTAAAGTAATCCACACTCATAACCAAAAAAGTTGATTTGTCTATATATTAGTTTGACTTAATATGTACTGAAACTTTTTTTTAACATTCCCCAGTTTGTGATATATATTATTGTGATTTTATTTTACTTATTTTACTTTGTATAGCACAAGAAAAACCAGCCATACAAACAACACAAAACTGGTGCAAGGACAGTGTAGAAGAAATGCAGGAATGCTTCTCCAGTACGAATTGGGATGTGCTGATATCCTCACACAGTCACTGAATGAGGCCACTTATACTGTCAGCGAATATATGAAATTCTGTGAGTCTATGATCATTAAGGAAAAAACTGTCAAGTTGTACCCAAACAGTAAGCCATGGATCACTAAAGAGGTTAAAGCATTACTATTGGAAAAGCAACATGCACATCAAGAAAATAAGACATAAGATAAGCGAATTTTAAAGCAAAGGATTAACAGGTTAATTAAACAAAATAAAAGATGTATGGGGAAAAAATCAAGAGGTGGTTTAATGATAACAATCCAAAGCAGGTCTGGAAGGGACTAAAAACAATTACAGTATTGGGCTCTAAAAAGAATGTGAATTTTCCAGCTGACAAAGACCACAAGCTTTTAGCAGATGAACTGAATAACTTTTTTGCCAGATTTGAAAAAAGTGATTTCAGCACCCAAAATACAGAAATAAAGGAGATGCTTTATAAAAACACCAGAAATTCTGCTGTGATGGGGTTCAGTTTAACTGAAGTGGAGAAAGGCTTGCGGCAGGCCAAAACAAACAGTGCAGTGGGACCAGACTGCATATCAGGTCGGCACTTAAAGTCTTGCTTTAAGCAGCTCTCTCCAGTTTTTCATTTGCTTTTTAACTGGTCTCTGACCTGTGGTATTGTACCTAATCTGTGGAAACAATCAATCATTACCCCTGTATCTAAGGTTTCTAGGCCAAGCTCTTTAAATGACTACAGACCAGTGGCACTTACATCTATTCCAATGACATGCTTTGAACATTTAGTGAAAAACATTTTAATGAGAGAGACAAAGTCTTTTCAAGACAACAATCAATTTGCTTATTGTGCAAATAGAAGTGTGTAAGATGCTCTGCTTGTTATCTTACATCAAATCTACACCTTTCTTGATCAGCCTGGTTCATATGTCAGAGCACTATTTTTGGATTTTTCTTCAGCGTTCAATACTATACAGCCTCATATACTGATTGGGAAATTAAACAGTATGAATGTAAACTCATTTATCACACTATGGATTCAGAACTTTCTTTTAAATCGTTCACAGACAGTTAAAGTTCAGGACACTTTTTCAATAGCCATTCATTCAAACACAGGAAGTCCACAGGGGTGTGTCTTATCACCATTACTGTTTACTCTGTACACCTGAGACAGAACAATGACCACTGCTCCATTATTAAGTATGCGGATGACACCATGATCATAGGATGCATATCTGGGGAGGATGAAAGCCACTATCTAAATCAAGTGGACTGTATGGTAAACTTTGGGGTGGAGTGGTGGCTCTGAGGCTAAGGATCTGCGCTGGTATCCTGAAGGTTGCCGGTTCGAATCCCCGTCACTGCCAAAAGAGATCCTACTCTGCTGGGCCCTTGAGCAAGACCCTTAACCTGTAATTGCTCCAGGGGCGCTGTACAATGGCTGACCCTGCGCTCTGACCCCAAGGGGTATGCGAAAACTAACAAATTTCTAATACGAGAAATCGTATAAGACGAAATAAAGAGCAAAAAAAAAAACTGGTACAATAAAAACTCTCTCACTCTGAATGTAAAAAAGACAAAAAAAATTATATTTGATTTTAAGAGACATGAATCTGTATGTTCACCTATTGTGGTTCTGGGAGAGGAGGTAGAAATAGTGAATGAATATAAATACTTAGGAACTTACCTAGATAACAATCTTAACTGGAATACAAATACAAAAAAATTATTTTCTAAATGCAACCAGCGCTTATTTCTCCTCCATAAACTCAAACTATTTAAAGTAGACAAGGACCTCATGTTGTTCTTCTATCGCAGTATGATCCAGTCCGTGATCACTTTCAGTTTCATTGCCTGGTTTGATAGTCTGAGAAACCAAAACTCAAAAAAGCTCCAGCAGATTACGAAGTATGCAGCTAAAGTTATTTGGGCTGATGTAGATGATTTGACTAGTGTGTGTCAGAGGGCAATGCTAAAGAAACTGGAAATCATCTCAACTGATGACAGACATCCATTACATGTAGAACTAAACTTCAGTAAATCAGGAAGGATAGTTGCTTTGAAAACCCACACAAATCGCTCCAGAATCTCCTTTCTTCCTAGTGCCATACAACTTTTCAACAAGAAATATCGGAGATAATGTTTAAGGTTTTGATATATATCCTGTTACCTTTTTTTTTTTTTTTTTTTTTTTTTTTTGGTATAAATATGTTTTATCTAACTGCCTTACCTTAACCTTTCTTATTTCTATTTGTCTGTTTTATTTCATTCTGTCTGTTACCTGTTATTAGATGCAACTGAGAAGGCAAATTTCATGTTTTCCTGTGTAAACATGACTAAACAGCCTCATATACTGATTGGGAAATTGAACAGTATGAATGTAAACCCATTTATTACACTATGGACTCAGAACTTTCTTTTAAACCATTCACAGACAGTTAAAGTTCAGGGGTGTGTCTTATCACCATTACTGCTTACTCTGTACACAAGTGACCTGAGACATATAATGACCACTGCTCCATTATCAAGTATGCGGATGACACCATGATCATAGGACGCATATCTGGGGAGGATGAAAGCCACTATCTAAATCAAGTGGACTATATGGTAAACTGGTGCAATAAAAACTCTCTCACTCTGAATGTAAAAAAGACCAAAGAAATGATATTTGAATTTAAGAGACAGAAATCTGTATGATAGATAGATAGATAGATAGATAGATAGATAGATAGATAGATAGATAGATAGATAGATAGATAGATAGATAGATAGATAGATAGATAGATAGATAGATAGATAGATAGATAGATAGATAGATAGATAGATAGATAGATAGATAGATAGATAGATAGATAGATAGATAGATAGATAGATAGATAGATAGATAGATAGATAGATAGTTTATTAATCCCAATGGGAAGTTCACCTATTGTAGTTCTGGGAGAGGAGGTAGAAATAGTGACTGAATATAAATACTTAGGAACTTACCTAGATAGCAATATTAACTGGAATACAAATACAGTGGAACCTTGGTTTGCGAATAACTTGGTTTATGAGTGTTTTGCAAGTCGAGCTAAAATTTTTAATAAATTTTGACTTGATCAACGAGCGAGGTCTTGCAATACGAGTAGTATGTATACGCTCTGTCTGCTGAGCGTCATGTGATCACAACTAAGCTGATGGTTCTTCTCTCTCTCTCTTGCTGTGGGATTGTGGGCAATTGTCTCCTATTCGCTGTCTGAGTCGGTGTGCCTCACTCATATAGTCAACATCCGTATGAGCGTATACTGTTTACTACAGCATTGTGACTGTGTGTGTGTGAGTGTGTGTGTGTGCTGTGATGTGCGAGTCCCCGTCTTGCACCACAAAACACGAAGCTGAGTCTCAGTACTTTAGCAACACCAGCTTTATTCAGCTTGAAGCAGCAACAGCGCAGTTATTAATTGTAGCAGGATCTGCCACTCTCCTATACACAGACACAGCAGTCAGGCAGGGCCGTGGCCAAGTAGTACTGTGCCCTGCGCATTTATAATGTTCCTTGTTCCTTGTATAACCCATCGACGGAAGGTGCTTATAGTATGTCTGCGATCTTTTCGGATTCAACTTTTCAATAAGAAATATCGGAGATAATGATTAAGGTTTTGATATATATATATATTTTTTTTTTTTTTTGGTGTAAATATGTATTATCTAACTGCCTTACCTTACCTTTCTTGTTTCTATTTGTCTGTTTTATTTCATTCTGTCTGTTATTAGATGAAACTAAGAAGGCAAATTTCATGTTTTCCTGTGTAAACATGACTAAATAAAGAAACCTTTTTTTTGTTAATTTCATGTAATTATAGTTGTATGCACTGTGATTTTTAAAAATTTTAGCAAAACCTTTTTAGGGTAGTCTCTTTTAATAAAATACAGCAGCAGAAACGTAAAAATCAAGGATACAGACTCACAGGACAAATAATGCAGCCAATCAGTTAATCAATTCTTAAGTAAATAGATAAATGAAAATGAACTTATCAAGTACATCAGGATGGACACGTTGAATTGGTCAAATCTAATCTATTATGGATATGGAAGTAAGATGATGATGTCATTTAGTGACTTCTGGTAAAAGCATTGAAAATAGTTGTCAGCATTATGTGGAAGGAGTGATGACCTTAGGGCCCATAAGGTTCACTCTTCAGTTCCAGATCTCTGGTCCAAGCACCTAGTGTTCAGGCTCTAACAGGTTCGGTTCCTGGTTATAGGCCATTGACTCAGAGGCATGTATTTAACATTCCTAACCCTGCTTAGTCATTCAAAGAAACCTCAAAGATGACACTCTCCATTCCCACCTGAACCTCTGAGACTAGAAAAATGTAAGGATTTACATCAAATTGATATTAAAACAATTGAGCTCATTTATTGAATCACAAAAATCAAATACAAAGATAAAAGATTACATGCAAAATATAAATAATAATAAAAATAATATTCTCACAACAGCTTCGCAACGATGACACAAATTCAGACCTTTCTCTATATCTTCTATGATCTACCCATCTTTCAATTCTCTTTAGGCTTGTATCAGAAATTCTTCTTTAAATATGATCCTACTTCCTAACTTCTGTCTCTCCCTGGATTTTCCATTGTTGGATTATGTAATACTTCTTCTGAAATTACAAGTTTCTTATCATGTCTGTCAACGTATAACACATAATTAAAATTTGCATTTATTTGCATGAGTAATAGACTTTTTACTTACATGCATTATAAGCTTCACACTTGATATTATCTAAAAAGCATATTTTAGATTAAATAATCTATAAACTATTTAAAAGAATAATACTTGAGTAATAAAACAGTTCAAATCTTTAAGCAGATTGTAGCAGAAAAAACACCTTAGTTCAAATATTCATATCTTGGAACAGATCTTGACAGGAAAAATGATAAACTGCTTTTATTTAAAAATTTTTGATCTTTAAGCAGATCTTGATAAGAAAAATAGTGTCACAAGAATGAGTCAAAGACATCATGAAGGTTTGGGGCAGCCACCCATATATTGTTCCAAGACTACAAAATAGATTTAAATTATGTTCACAGATCCGAGTCCAAAGCAGAACTGAGGGTATAGTAGAAAAAATGGTGTCTTTTTTAGGCAGTACAGGAAGTGATGTCATCGGCGCCGGAACCAGAAGTGATGTCATTGGGGCACCAAAATCCAGAAGTGACGTAATCAGCAGCAGGATTTCCTGAGAAAGGTCTACAAGGAACTGAGAGAGACAGTCAGCGCACCCCGTCGCCCCCTGGTCTGCCATGGAAATATTATTACTCAGGCCCTTTAGCTGCCTCCTACTCACATGTGTGTGACAATAGTTTTACAGAATTTTATCCTGATGTTCAATTAACTGCTTTGTTTTCAAGTTTCCACAAGCCAATTTCACATTTTCACAAGTCAACCTCAATACTTTTGCACCTGAGTCTCTTCACTTCATTTCTGGTCTGTTAGTGGGCCAGGGTGGTTTATTTTCTTGAGACAAAGCTTTCTTCCTGAGCAACATGTCTACTTGCTGTAATTTTAAATATTACATAATAAAGCAAATTTATTGTAGTAAAGAATGATAGCATTTATCACAGCACATATATCTTTAAATCTATCATCCACATTACAAAAATGTCATTTGAGATGAATCATCAAAAATGTCAAATGACATACATAATCAGAAATGTAAGTGAAAAAGAAACTGGCTCCCAGCAAAACAAACAGGTAAATAAAATTTGTCTTTTTTAAACAAATTAGATCTGAATCACAGAGACAGTTTGTTCTTTGCCTAGCTATGTTATGCTGAATTCAACAGTGTGGTTCTGAGAACCTGTTCTTCATATTTTTTTTTTTACAAATGCTTTAATAAAAAGCCAAGCCATATTATTACAAATGCCAATGCAAGTTAGAAAACCCACTTATTACCATCATGTTAAATTGAATAAATTTTTGATCAAATTCTCATTAGATGTAAAAGCTAATAACAAGATAAGGTAACATGTCAAAGAGTGGAGCATTATTTTCTTTGTTTCTGACAATGTGTACTGCAATACAATTACTTCTGAATGGATGTGACGTATTGGGTTTACATTCACTTGGCAACCAATACGTAGAAGTCTGCTTAAATTCCAAGGTAACAATACTCTTAGTACATAAGGCAAGAAAAATTGAAGACAGTGTTAGTTTTGAGTTTTGATCTCTGCCTTGATTGTCCAACTTGTACATTTAATTTTCCTTAAGTGGCCTTTTGTTTGCTTCATTCAACAATGCTTTTGCCTTTTCCAATGTCCCTTAAAGTGTATCTGTCTTGAAACCAAAAAACTCTTAATTCTGGAAAAAAGTCCTTTATATCCAGAAACTTATTCTTGTCACTCACAAACACTGTGTTATTTTGCAACAGTTATTATTTTGCAAAAGTATGTAATATATTGCCTGCTGCTGTCATTATCATCATACACACGTGTGCTTCAATAGTCTAGTGACAGCTGCTGACTGGGATATTAAGCACAAACTTAGCTTATAATCAAGTGATAAGAACGGAACAGAAATGAGAGGTACTGTATGTATTTAGTTTTAATCAGGTAAAAGTTTAGTACAGATGTTTTAACACTGGCAGAGTGGTAATGCAGAGCTGTCATTCCTGCCTCGTGGGGTTTGAGTGTTCACCCCGTGCATTGGGGATTGATTGGTAGCAGTGAGTGTGCTTAAATGTTCATGATTATCTGAATACTATAAATATGTCAATAATAATTCTCATTGAAGAAAGTACTGTACATTTAGTTCTTCATGTTCTGTAAAATAATTAACATCCATCCCCTATCTCAATCCACAACCCAAGCTTCATGGTATGAACACTGTGCAACAGTGCCACCAAATCACACTGTTTCAAAACTGTCTATCTATTTTCAAATAGCCGGATTAAAACTAAACAGACACATGCGCATGCGCACAGCTCATTTTTTTTGGATTGGTGGTGCAAATGTACCCTGCAAAAGACTGCCGTACAATCGATCATGTTTGCTTCTTGCCCAGTGCTGCTGCAATAATCACTGGCTCAAAATGGCTAAAATGAGCAGATAACATTTACTTCTCAGCACATACAGCATTAATGTAATCTTTATTTAGTTACCCTTACTTGACTTCACACTATGTACATGCTTTATCGCAATGGAAGGCCGGAACACGCACTTTCACAATGTTATTACCAACTGCAGCAGGCAATGTCTTTGGCCAGTGCTCAAACCTTGAATCTTTGGGGGCTCAGGTTGGGAATGGATAAAGGGGATGGATGTTGTTTACTACACAACACATGAAGGACTAAATGTATTTTGTTAGTTGAGAAGTATCACTGAGACATTTTCAGTATTCAATGTTTAAACAGATAAGCATATGCAGTTAACACAGTAATTTTATTGCAAGTTTCACACGTGCTTTAATTTCCCCCAAATACCCTTTCCATTTTCGGTTACTAGACAATAAAAGCAGCAGTAGCAGGTAATATCTTTTCTAAATAACACAATACTTTCACCAAATAATGCAATAATGTTTATGAAATGTCGCAGTACTTATTTACAAAACATAAGCTTCTAGGTTTAAATGAAGTATGAATAATCTTTAAAAAAATCAATGAATTATATTTTTAAATAATGACACAAAAGTAAGCCAGCTGGAATGGATTCTTTAGACCAGGGGTCCTCAGTCACAGTCCTGGAGGGCCTCAGTGGCTGCAGGTTTTTGCTCCAACCCGATGCTTAATAAGAAGCACTTATTGCTCAAGTAAAACTTCTGCTTCACTTTAGTTGTCTCGCTCGTTAAGATTTTGAACCCTTATTGCTTATGTTAGTCTTAAACAGCTGTTTTCATGGTTTTCAATTGCTCCTAATTTGCAATAACATGCAAATGACAAAAGAGACCATCATTTCTCCATTTAGCTTATTACCATTTACACATGTGTGGATTTATCATGCACTATTGGGTTTAATTAAATACTTGGAAGGAAATAAAGAGAAAAAAGTGAAGCACTGAGAATTACTCATCCGTTTTAGACTTCAAATCATTTGGAAGATATTCTTAGAAAAGGGAAGAAAATCTAGGATATGAGAATGACTTAACATGAAAGAGTTAAAGCACTAGCAAGCCATGAAATTAAATTATTGGCAAGAATTGCTTTCTAATTAAGTAACTGGGTTAGAACAAAAACCTGCAGCCACTGCGGCCCTCCAGGACTGTGATTGAGGACCCCTGCTTTAGACAAAAAAAACCTTTGCAATGCAATGACAAGCTCACACCTTGTGGCAGCAGGTGGACAAAGTTAGTGAATTCATTCAACAAGTAGTGTCCTCCAACAGGAAACTTTAGAACAGGACCACTGAAAGAAACTTCGGAACAACTGAATGAAAAATAGTTTACTAAAACTTAGCAAAGTAACAAATTGATCATTAGTTTTGTGTTTTAAATCATTGGCCAGCTTTTCACAGTGGAACAAATAGACTCCAATCGAAGCACTTTAAAATGTCTGAGAAACTAAAGAACAAGTTAGCAGGTTATGAATTGTGTGTCAATGTAAATTCACCTGTGAAAAACCAACTCCAGATTTCAAGTGAAAAATGAGAAATGAAGGAATAAATGGGAAAGACAAGTCTGTAATCTTTAATTGATTAATATTATGATTAAAGAAGACATGCTTTATTAAGCAATGTAACTAGAGCATGTTCCCATAACATTTGAAGAGAGTAAGTGATGAATTAATCAAGGTTTATGCATCTTCTGTGGGACTTCAGGTCATTTATTATCCAGTTTCAGAACAATTCTTTTTTTTCTTCAAGAGTCACAGGATATTAGTACCTATTCTATCAGCAACAGGCACTAAACTAGAACCAGCTCAAATTTAAGTTCATTAAATAAAACGCTCCTAGGCATGCTGACAGTTACTCAAACCAGGCCAATTCATCAAACATAAATAGTTTTGAACTGTCAGATAAAATCATAGCATCGAGGTAAATGCAAAAAAAGTGATGATTATTTTAAAAGAGTTCAATCATTTTTCTAAACAAAGGTAAAATGTGTTAACTAAAGACAATAGGTATAAGATTTGAAGTAATTAAGCTTCATAATTTATAAAAAAGAAAAAAAACATAGAGCATGACAGTTTCTGCAGTTGTTCATTTTAATGAAGAGAATTTTGTTTGAAGCTGTTTGTAGGTTTGGGTGCATTGAGATTTTTTTAAAGAATTTAGATTTTGCAAAAAAATTACAAACTTTTAGCTGGTAGTCTAAATGCTTGAAAAATTATTTCACTGCCATCTAAAGCAATTACTGTTTCTGAGAGAATTCAGAGTTGACATGTTTCATGTTGATCAGCATTCTTAATCATCAAAAGATTTTTGAATATTTTATATAGCGCTTTTCACAATTGCAATCACAAAGATCAGTACATAGAATTTGGTTAAAAATAACAAATGAAAGACAACACTGAGAAGTCAATATTTGTATAATAAATCCAAAAATGAGTTGGTTTTGAATAATTACAAATAGCACAAGGCAACCTAAAATGGGAAAAGGTGTGATTTCAAGTGCAACTTAACATTTAACAAAAAGAAGACTTAGGGATGGACACCAGTCCATTAAAGCTTTGCCATTTGTGGGAACTAGAGGTGTCCCAAAAATGAAACATTATTCTCAATAATGACTTAACATGATTGAAAGTGAGGCGCCCTTTACCGTTAAGTGTGGGATTGGAACAGCTCCTAGGGTATCTGAGGAGAAGACATAAAGCTGAATAAAGCCCTGGCTAATGAGTGATTCCAAGTTTTAAACTTTTCCAGATTTTTAGTTACATTCTTCTCTATATCACTGATATAAGTTTTTTTTTCTTTTGCCATTTTTTCATAAAATTTTTTATAGTCACTGATAATTTAATTTAAATTTGCTAGCACTTATACATTTGGAATATACTGTACATGACTATCTACATATCCAAATTTTCACGCTAGTCTGTTTCTTTAAGACATTGCTGCAGAATCTCCTCACTAAAAGTAAATTTGTCAGTTTTAGTATTTGTATATATACTCTGCCATAACACTGTGAAAATGATCACATTATGATGACTACAGTAGAAGTTCAATACTTTTTTGTATTCTGTCTTGATTATTACAGAATATTAAGACTAGGTTATCTCAGTTGTAATTTGATGTATTGGCTATTGGCTTAAAAAACAATCATTAGTTACCTCTCTGAACTTTTATTTTCCCTTGCTTCATTGTTGATTGGATTTCCCCCACTTACATTTGGGTAATCAATGTCCTCTATTACTGTTATATCTCCTTAAATCTTACTTTACTCCTTCTGATATCTTCTTACTAGTTCCTAGGTTTGTATTTTCAAACTTTGCCATTGTTCATGGTAAGATTTTGAAATGAAGATTGACAATCACACTGGCATTGTCTCTATTGCCAATGTAGTTAGTAAATACTGTATGTGTCAGTACAGTACAGCACAGCACAGTTGATAAAAGCACCTGCTCACACATTTCCACCCATACACGCACCTGTATTTTTATTGTGAAAAAGCCTTGTTCTTTTGTAGATATAAAAACATCAACACCCTACATAACCTTTCTAAAATAAAAAAACAAGCAAGCCATATCTGATAAAAGTAATTTTTGGAAAAGAATATGAAGCATCCTAAATGTCCCATTATTGTAAAACAAAATCCCTTCTCGGTAAATTTGAACTTTTATTTGTAGCTGTTGGTCGAATTATATTTTCGTCATTCATAATCTTTCCTCCCTGAACCAAAGTACATGAATGTTAAGGTGATTAGAAAGTCAAAACTGTCCCAGATGTTTGAGTGCTGGTGTTTACAGGAGTGATTGGCAGCCATTTTGTTTATGTCTGGATATTGTAACATCCACCAACATCCTCATAACAGAAGAAGCAGATGGTGGATTTTTATTACTCTTTACTTTCAAAAGGTTGATGATCACTAATTGGTAACATCCCTACATATTATATTAAATTATTACATTGCACATTAAAACTGACAATAAGCATGTTATGGTACAAAGAGATTTGTGTTCTTAAACTAGTGCGTAGCAAAACTATCCATTTTATAATCTACAGCATTACCACTTTTTATTTTCTATTTCACTTTGATTTTCAACAAAATGCCTTTCTTTTATATTTAAAAGGAAAAAAAAATATTTCACTGTAAATGAATGAAGCAGTGCATTGACTGTAATAAAATGAGGACAATTGCCAAATGAGCCAGAAATATCGAGGTAAGATGTCTGGTAAAAATGTAAAATCAATGATAATGGACAAAAAGAATAGGATTCAAATAGAAGAATAACCACAGAGATAATGACATGAATTCCTAAATAAGTGAAGTTCATATTTGTTTAGATCCAGCATAAATAAAATAAAGCCTGCAGGTGAAAGCAGAGTAATAATATAGGACACAAGCTGGAGCAAGACATGGGCATGCTGAGCTTGTGGACAAAATCATACGGATATGTGTGTCCAAGGACACAGCAAGACAACTAGCAAACTGCGAAACTGCACACATTCATCAGTAGTTATTGGAGTGAAATCGAAAGCTGTTGAATATTACTGTAAGTGTTTGGTAGGTACTTGGTGTAAAAGGCATCCTAATTACTAACATTTTTCTTTAAATGTTTTAGTAATTACCAAACATGATTTACTGTATCCATTTTCTTAAAGACTGGCACAAATTGCACACCACTCGGACTGTGTGTAGATTCCTGGCTGGCATAACTTCTGTGTAAAATGTGAATGTTCTCCCCAGATTTCTCCTACCTGTTGTGATTTTTTCCTACAGTGAAAATGTATCCCATTTACACTGTCTGATGAGTATAAATAAGAAACTAATAATGATCAATGTTTATGCTTCAGCAAGAAAATCTAAATTTATGGCAGAAGTTTCAGGTTTGACCATTGTTAATATCTTATTTGTATCTCTCAAATTCCATCAATTATTTTCCTTATGGCTGTCTTTTTAATACTTTTCTAATTATTAGGTTGGTGTTGGAAATAACTGCAGCTTTGTGAGATTTATATTTCCAGTGTCAGCGTTGTCTAGACAATGGGGACCATTTTTATCAGCTTAGCCATAGTGAACAGCTTGCTTTGATGGATTTCTCAGCAGAGTTTGCAGTCCATCTGTTCAAAAATCTAGCAGTAACATTATGAACCAGTTGAAGTCTGTTAATATAAAATGAAAGCAACCCTGCTTCTGAGAAAGAGTGGTAAGATTGGCCTCTGTGGATTTTTTCTTGGACACAAAATGAAGCCTCCACTAATGGTAAGACATGTAGGGCAAAATATACACCACTGTTGCTGACTTCCATCAGGCTGATAACAGAGGAGTAATTAAGTACGTTTTATGATTAAAAATTTAATGAGCCAAGCTCTGTGAGTTATGGCAAAAGGCCTCATTCATTATTGCTGGTATTAATTTTTGAGAAATTCGATGCCAGACTAGTTGGTGTCACCATCACTACCATGTAAAACATTTGCATGCTGGATTATATGGGGACCTAGAAGAACCATGGGCAGTTGATGACAAAGGGAAGTGGCCTAAACACATAATCTCAAGGAACACTATAGAAAAAGAGAATATTGGGCCACTTGCAAATGGTTTTCTGTAAACAGGCACCATTAGGTAAAAAACAGTACAGTACTAAAAAACAAACAGTAAAATCAAAGGTAGTACTAAATAAAAAAATGGCAAGATAAAGACTACAGAAATAACTTTTAACACAATGATTAAAAAAATTTTCCATAACTTAAAAATGACTGGCCCGGGTTTCAGAGTTCAGTTGTTTCTAAACTCCATAAGGATATCATGGCAGAACATTTCAAAGACTCACAGTAGTGAATAAAGAACATTGTAAAGAGTCAAGTGTCAAAGTGAGGCTATGAATGCAAGTAAGGAAATAGTTAAAGCTTTTTTTATTGAGCCTTAGAAATGTAATTTGGTTGAATATTTCAGTTTCAAAAGCTCCATAAGTCTGTACATGACTACAAGGATTTTCTTCATGATACTTTTAAACATTTACACTTTACCTCAACTACCAAACAAGTGCTAAATCTCAGAAGTGAATAGCAAGTAACAAACTTTTGGCCCCTAGTGTAATATTGCTCAAAGAATCTTGAGTTGGTTGTATTTCCAAGGGAAAAGTTTAAAGATATGTTCATTATTGCACATGCTTTTTAGTGGGAGTCACCGTATGGCTTCCCTACTACGGTAATGTTGTGCAAATGAGCACTTTCAGAAAAACTAATTATCCTGAGAATAATTGTAGGTCTATGCAAGTACTGGATTGCCATAAATTTTTTAGCTTATTTTCCTTATGTTATATAGGTCCCTCTCATGCCTCCAAAGCCACTCTAACCCATCAGAGCCAAGACCTCTGAAATTGTCCTAAAGTATCTGGCACCCAGGTATTAGCAGATGATCCTTTAAGTCCTGTAAGTTACAAGGTAGAGCATCCATGGATTAAACTTGTTTTTCCAGTGCATCCCACACTGGGGTCTGGAGAAATCGGAGGCCAATGTCAATACCTTGAACTCTTTGGCATGTTCCTCAAACCATTCCTGAACAATTTTTGCAGTTTGGCAGGGCACATTATCCTGCTGAAAGAGGGCACTGCCATCAGAGAATGTATGTGGTCTGCAATGATCTTTAGGTAGATGGTATGTGTCAATGTAACGTCCACATGAATGTCAGGACCCAAGGCTTCTCAGCAGAACATTACACAGAACATCACACTGACTCTGCGGGCATGCCTTCTTCTCATAGCGCATCCTGCTGCTATTTCTTCATCAGATAAACGATGCACACACAGCAGGCCATCTGCGTTATCTAAAATAAAACATGATTCATCAGACTAGGCCACCTTATTACATTGCTCAACACAATACAGTTCTGATGCTCCTGTACACAATGTAGGCACTTTTGGCGATGGACTATGGTCAGCATGGGCACTCTGACTGATCTGTGGCTGTACAGCCCCATATGTAGCAGGCTGCAAAGCACTCTGTTTTCTGACATCTTTCTCTCATGACCAGCTTTAAGTTTTTCAGCAACTTCAGCTACAGTACATCTTTTGTGGGATTAAATTAGACCAACTAGCCTTCACTCTCCACATGCATCAATGCATCATAAGTGCCCATAACCCTATGACCAGGTCACTGGCTGTCTTTCTTTTGATCTCTTTTGGGAGGTACTAACTACTGCATACCATGAACACCCCCACAAGACCTTTCATTTTGGAGATTCTCTGACCCAGTCGTCTAGCCATCACAATTTAACCCTTGGTAAAAGTACTTACACTTGCCCATTGTTCCTGCTTCCAACACATCTCCTTCAAGAACTGTCTCTTCACTTGTTGTCTAATATACCCCACCCATTGACAGGTGCCATTATAAAACAATAATCAATGTTATTCACTTCACCTGCCAATGGCTTTAATGTTGTAGCTTATTGGTGCATACTGTATATTCATCCCCAAATATGTTTTTATAATTAGATGTCTCACAGACTGAAATTTTGAAGATAGTGAATGTGAACCTCAAATTCTTTTTTACAACTCATCTCTCATTAAAAACAAGTTAATTTTTTTTATTTTTCCCAGTTACTTATTTTCCTGGACCATTGCTTTTTGACTACCTTTGACATTCAGTAAGTAATCTTTTTGGATAAGCCATTATTAACTTAACGTACATTGCTCCACTGCAAGCGTGAAGAAATCAATTGAGTCAAAATGTTCCATAGACATGAAATAAACCATCAAAGGTTTGGGGAGTTGTAGGGGAAGGACTATCTTCATATGCAAAATCCTTTAACTCAAATGTATGCCAAAATGTTAGAAAACAGCATTACTTCAAATAGCATTAGTAGGTTCTTTAAATGTGTGAAAGGTAGCACAAAAGAATTTTCCTTAAATCCGGTACAGCAAAAACCTATGTGATTAAAGTTTATATAGATAGATAGATAGATAGATAGATAGATAGATAGATAGATAGATAGATAGATAGATAGATAGATAGATAGATAGATAGATAGATAGATAGATAGATAGATAGATAGATAGATAGATAGATAGATAGATAGATAGATAGATAGATAGATAGATAGATAGATAGATAGATAGATGCTTTATTAATCCCAAGGGAAAATTCACATACTCTAGCAGCAGCATACTGATAAAGAAAATATTAAATTAAAGAGTGATAACAATGCAGGTATACAGACAGTAACTTTGTAGAATGTTAACATTTACCCCGCCGGGTGGAATTGAAGAGTCGCATAGTGTGGGGGAGGAACGATCTCCTCAGTCTGTCAGTGGAGCAGGAAAGTGACAGCAGTCTGTCGCTGAAGCTGCTCCTCTGTCTGGAGATGATACTGTTTAGTGGATGCAGTGGATTCTCCATTATTGACAGGAGCCTGCTCAGTGCCCGTCACTCTGCCACGGATGTCAAACTGTCCAGCTCCATGCCTACAATAGAGCCTGCCTTCCTCAGCAGTTTGTCCAGGCGTGAGGCGTCTCTCTTCTTTATGCTGCCTCCCCAGCACACCACCGTGTAGAAGAGGGCGCTCACCACAACCGTCTGGTGGAACATCTGCAGCATCTTATTGCAGATGTTGAAGGACGCTAGCCTTCTAAGGAAGTATAGTCGGCTCTGTCCTTTCTTACATAGAGCATCAGTATTGGCAGTCCAGTCCAATTTATCATCCAGCTGCACTCCCAGGTATTTATAGGTCTGCACCCTCTGCACACAGACACCTCTGATGATCACGGGGCCCATGAGGGGCCTGGGCCTCCTAAAATCCACCACCAGCTCCTTGGTTTTGCTGGTGTTCAGCTGTAGGTGGTTTGAGTTGCACCATTTAACAAAGTCCTAGATTAGATTCCTGTACTCCTCCTCCTGCCCACTCCTGATGCAGCTCACGATAGCAGTGTTGTCAGCGAACTTTTGCACTGTAGTGCTCCTGTGTTGCTGACCACAATGTCAGACCTGCAGTTCCAGAGACGCACATACTGAGGTCTGTCTTTAAGACAGTCCACGATCCATGCTACCAGGTATGAATCTACTCCCATCTCCGTCAGCTTGACCCTAAGGAGCAGAAGTTGAATGGTGTTGAAGGCGCTAGAGAACTCCAGAAACATAATTCTTATAGCACCACTGCCACTGTCCAAGTGGGAGAGGGATCGGTGTAGCATGTAGATGATGGCATCCTCCACTCCCACCTTCTCCTGGTATGCCAACTGCAGAAGGTCGAGGACGTGGTGGACCTGTGGCCTCAGGTGGTGAAGCAGACAGCCACGCCATGGTCTTCATCACATGTGATGTCAGAGCGACAGGCTGGAAGTCATTCATCTCACCTGGACATGATACCTTTGGGACTGGGGTGATGCAAGATGGTTTCCAAAGCCTCGGGACTCTTCCCTGTTCCAGGCTCAGGTTGAAGATGCACTGCAGAGGACTCCCCAGCTCCAACGCACAGGACTTCTGCAGTCGTGGCGATACTCCATCTGGACCCGCTGCTTTGCTGGCACAAAGTCTCCTCAGCTCTCTGCTTACCTATGCTGCTGTAATTGTGGGTTGGGGTAAACTCTCTCCTATGCTGGTATCAGCAGAAGGATGGGTGGGGGGTGAAGTACTCCGAGGTGAGAGTGGGTTAGGGTGGTCAAACCTGTTAAAAAAGATGTTCATCTGGTTTTTTCTTTCCACGTCTCTCTCGATGGTGGCCCCCCCTTCGAACTGCAGCCAGTGATGATCTTCATCCCATCCCACACTTCCTTCATGCTGTTATTCTGCAACTTCTGCTCCAGCTTTCTCCTGTACTGCTTCTTCGCCTCCCTGAGCTGGACTCGGAGTTCCTTTTGCACGCACTTGAGCTCATGCTGATCACCGCCTTTAATAGCCCTTTTCTTCTGGTTCAAAAGGCCCTCGATGTCACTTGTAATCCATGGAATTGTTGTTAACATAGCAGTGTACTGTTCTTACTGGAACTACAATGTCCATATGATCTTGTTGGGTGGCTACAGTGGTTCCTTACTTGGTCTTGTTTATGCTGGGGATGGTAATTTCTCAGTAAATCAGTATGTATGTCTTATATTTTAACCTCATTTCTCTATAGTATGTGGTTCTAGTTCTTTTCTCAGAAACAAAGATTATTTTCTTGTGTAAACATGAGTAAAATAATAATCTTAAAACTTGATGATGTGCCATCGAAAGAATAGTGTGTTTTTATCAATATAGATTAAAATGGTAATAATTGAACATGAACACATGCATGAACAGCAGGCATCCGGTGCTGAAACTATATAAAAAATAAATGAGTATTATTTGACAAGTTCAGCTGGCACATCTGATGGTTCAGTAATAATGGTGCCATTTGGTTACTGGCTGCCTAAGGTACTGAACTGAGAAGAAAACATTTGCCAGTTCAATTCCATATATTTATATCTGATTTTTTTTATAATTCTTTACCATTGCATATTTCTTAATATTTATTGTCTTTCTAATTGCTTTGCTTAGTTTATTTTTATTGTACTCTAACGTTTAATGAAAGTAAACTGAACTGAGTAATATGTGACCCTGAGATGTCACTTAACTTGCCAGAATTTCAACTGTAGAAATATAATTCTATATACAGTACATAGAATAAAATAACTATAATTATATATACTCAGTGCATGTCAAAATGTTTAGACCTTTGATCAATTCTCACATTTTGATGAATAACAACTTCTATACTAAAATGTTGTTCTTTTTAATCTTTATTAGAATGTACATACACAAAAAAATGAGTTTTTTAATGTGACATTTTTTACATTAGAAAAAAAATTATAAGAAAGGGGAAATATACTGTTTTTATTCAATTTCTATAACTTAGTTTAAATGTATAATTTACTGGAAAGGAACCTTTTCTTCAGTTCATCATGATAAGGTGCACATTCTTCCTTTTATATATGGATTAGCTACCAAGAAGGTGGAGAGTTTAAGTTCAGGAGGCCACTGACCAATGAAGAGAGTGTCACAGACCTGTCACATTCTGTTTTCTGGGATCTTGGTTCTGATTTAAAAGCTAAGGATGCTTATTAAGGATCATAGTGTTTAATAAGCAAGCATGAATATGAATATGAAAATGATTGGCAAAACAATAGCTGTTACAAAGCAAAGCTCATAGTATGCACACATCACCCTGTTATCAAAAGCAGAAAACAGAAACTTGAGCAAAATGTGTCTGTTGAGGGAAAATAAATTATACAAGTCAATTTCTTAAACCAGTGTAATATATCCACTTTTCAATGTTGCTAATGGTTTAGACAGAAGCCATTTATATAGTTGTAGCCTTGAAAAGAAATGTTTCAGTTTCAGACATTGGTCCTAGAGTGTATCTTAGCAGTAAAAGCAAAACCTCAGTTGAAGAAGTGCTTCTCCTACTCTGAATGTCATTCATTGGAGCCTTTTATTCATAGCACTAGTCAACCTCCTCCGATATTTGCTACAATTATTAGTGCTATATGAAAGCTGAGAGGAAAGTAAAGAATAGTCTTTCATGGGCTTGTTAAATCATTTACTGGAATTTTTTCTTCATCTTTACTCTTTGATAAAGATGCTATTGAAAATTTTCAGTATAAAATATATTAGCCATATTTCTCAGGAAGTCTTGTGACATTTGTTTTTACCTCTCCTCATTTTTATTCAGCTTCATCTGTAGACAGCTTTATCTCATCTACTCTAAGCACAAAAAAAGCTTGTTTAGATCATCTCTTTGGTTAACTCTTTTTTTTTACTTTTTCAGTAACATTCCTCTAATATAACATAACATTCTGAAACCTGCCTAATTCAATTCATGGTTACTGTGGTTGTTTTCATATAAGCACTGAGTGCACGGCAGGGCAACAGTGTGGTGACCAAAATTTCACACAGCACTTAAGTAAGGTTTCATTAATGTGTTTACAGCTTGAGTGCCCAGATGGCAACAAGGACTATACAAACAGAATCTTATAGTGATGTTGAAAATTCTAAACCTTTTAATTTATCTTTGATTCACATGTATTACTGCATTACAGATGTTAATCAATGGGGGCAATAACATGTCTGATAAAAGTCAGTGACCCATATTAGAAAAACAGGTGTACTAAATGGATAAATGACTTACTTTTAATATGCAGGGATCTATTAGAAGTGCAGATACTGTATATAAAAATCAAATGTTGCAGTACAGGATTCCATTCATCCCAGTCACAAACTGTTCTCATCTAAACAGTGCCCATCATTAAAACTAACCTCCCTTGTCCCAAAGATTCCAAAAGCAGAAATGTGATAAACAGGACACTTTTTTGAACTGTTATTTTTCTAACATGAGTATGGTTAAATCACTTAGAATTTCATATTTATCATTTTGTTTATTGCAGCACATTATATTGCTTTTCTTTACTCTCTGTTGCATGATACATTGTACTGTTCCAATCTCATTTTATGTAATTGTTTTCTATTATTTATTTCCTCCAAGTTTACTTTTATTACTACAAAAGAACAAGTGCAAATAATAATTCAAATGTGTTATATATGGTAAATAAAATGTGAAAATGAACTTGCAGATTCCTCTCCTGGTACATTTACTTCACAACTCCACAGAGAGCAGCAGTTATGATATATGGTAGCTGACCTCTACAAGTATTCATAATTAACATAGCATTTATTACAGTCAACTCTCTTCAGATAATACAAACTTGTATTAAGGGTCCTCCGTGACTCTCCATTTTTACAAGATTTTAAATTTTAATGTCCTGAAGATACATTGCTTGTAGCAGCAATGTAAAATAGGGCTGAACACTAGCTCTCCCTTGCCACCAGTTAAGTAAGTCATCAGCAGCCCTAAACCATTGCTGATTGCTCTGTGGTCATTCTAGGAGCTAAATACAGCAATGCACATTACTAAACAATATTAAAAATCAATTAATTTTAAAAAATTTTATTTTACCATGACAGTACAGCTTTACCAAACCTGAATAACAAAGTGAAATTGTAAGCAATTGTAGCAATTCTTACCAAACCAAACATCAGCGAAAGCAACAGTTTTGTGTTTTTAAAAGGTCAGTTCATGTTATAAGTGAGAATTGAGTTTATTGTTTTTTTTATAGATGATAAACTTTTACATAGATATGTAAGTACTTATCTAAGAGTATTTGATGTTCATTCAACTTGTTGCAGAAATCAAAGTTTACTGTATGATTTCATCATGACATTTGTAGAGCTATGAACTAAAAAAATAAGTATTTATAGTAAATCTATGTCATATTTCTTCAAAATTAATAATAAAACTTTTCTGAATAGAAGAAAAAACACCACCCAATTCAACAATTAGATAAATTAAATGTAAGAGTGTCTTATGAAACAGTGGTGCCTCAGGACTGGAGCTGAAAGTCACTGCACAGCCCCATTCAATGTTGTCTCCATGCTCAGTTGTTCTTTGTTTAGTGAAAAATAGACTACAGGTCTAACATGGGATGAGCAATTAGGGTTGTGGCTGCAATGTTTTGTTGCAAACAATTAATTAGAAAAATACTTTAAATATTTACTTGTTATCTTTCTAGTTATTTTTTATTTCTTGGAAAAATTGACACAATGGACTTTGCAGAATTAGAATCCCTCAATCTTTTTTTTTTCTTTTTTCCGATTATCTCCTTGATAAACATGCACACAGGTGACAACAACACTAATTTAGCAGATAAGGTGTTGTCACCCTTGTTAGGTGAGGTTAGTGGTTACTTGCTTTGTGTTTAATAAGAAAAAGTACAGGGGTGCGTTTCCTGAAAACTTCTGTAACTCTAAGCACCCTTTGTAACTAAATTAGTAATTAGTCCCATTGAGAAATTAATGAGTGAAATGACCCACTTGTTATTTTTAATATTCTTTCTGTGGATTTTTGCCTGTGATTCTGTCACAGAGACACAGATGTGCACACTGGTGCAGTAATTTGGACAATGGAATAACAACAATAGCAGCAGCAACAACAACAATAAAAACAATAATAATAATAATAATAATAGCTGTTGATGTTGCAGTATAAATATACCAGTAATGGCGTGTTGCACGATAACATGCAGTGAATACACTTGACTTGAGCATTCCTAGTTTTCATCCTCTTTCTCTGTACGTTTAGCATTCATTTGTTCAGAGGTTGATGCGCTTGCTGCTTCCTGAGCAGCTCTTCTTTTGTCCACCCTAGCAAACCACTTCTTCTCTTCTTTCATCGGCATCTTTTAATGTTAAAACTGATTAAGTCAGTGTTTGTGTTGCAATTAGTTAGTACGTTTTATTTTTATTTTTTATTTAAGCTGGCACTTAAGCCTTTTCAATCTGCCTCAAGAATGATTTAAGATATGAAGAGGTAGTGTAAGTGACAGCGAAGGTGGTAGGGATGAGAACAGCGACCATACGCAAGTGCCACACAGCCGCCATGCTGGCCACTGCCAAGAGTTGATTCTACAATAAAATAAAATAAAAATGAAAAGAGGAATAACCTTGTAGGTCAATCATCACCCCGAAAGCGGATAGTATACATCACGTAGTATATGTGTAACCAAATTTCAGGTCAATAGTTCAAATGGTTTGCAAGCTACAGGTGATTTAAAATCCTGGACAAAGAAATGGACAGTCATGGTAGCGTATTATATAAAATTTCTAAAAGTTCTGTTATTAATTAGTGTAAAAAGCGGCTCTCCGTAGCTTTAACATCTGTAGACAATTTGAGGTCATAATGAGTTAACTAATCAAACTCACTATATAATCGGTCACATCCTTTTAAGTCAGAAGTGACTTGCCTCTTAGTACCAGCAGTGACAGTGGCAGCTGTCCAGATAAGTGAACCACTCTACTGAGGATGAAATTTGAAACAGAAGCCAAGTCAAGAACTAAGGCAAACATGAACCCCTTGGACCATCTCAGTAATTAACATTTAATACAGGCTGCCCAGTGGTGAAATAACAACACTTCTTGATCTGGTGCAGGACAAATACAAAAGAGCAACATGCCGGAATTTTGCCCTCAGGCCCACTGTATAGCTTCTGACAGCTTGAAGACTATCAGTGATGCACATGGTCTGCGCAAAGCTGCTGTATCCAAGTCTGTGCATGCAGTGATGAGATTACTATTGTGCCATGCACACAACAAACCCTAAAGTTGTGGGTTCAAATTCCGCTACTGACACTATGTGACCAAAGAGCAATTCACTCCATCTGGAAAAACAGAAGAAATGCAACCAATTGTATCTCAAATGTTGTACGTTGCCTTGGACAAAGGCATCATCCAAGTTAGTCTAAACAATAATAATATAATGCCATGTCATTGCTGGCATACCTAGAATTGTAGGTGTAGTGGATGGAGCGATCACCCTTCTTCATACTCCCAGCCTCTTGAATTAAATCCATACCAGTCAAAAAGATTTCTCAATTTTAAATTTCCAGGTGACATGCAACCCAATGCAATGCAATGCAATCATTCAAGTGTTATCATGATATTTCCCTCTACTTATCCTTTACTTATTATCTTCAGAGATAAGTGTACTCATCACGTTCGTTACTTTGTTGGTTTACAGTCGTATCTTAAGATTAACACACACATACATAGAAATACGCATACACACAGACCCTAACCACAAAGTACCATATGAAAGACATATACACATGCATATTATTCTCTAGCACTTTAACCCAAACAAGTACTGTATGAATAACACATGCACAGTCTGCTTTCCCTAGTACTCCAAGATACTTACTTATCATAGGCACGAACAACGTACAATGTCTTAGATATATCTCAGACCTAAATATTACTTTTGGTCCACAAGAATATATTCAAACATACAAAGGCTTAACATCCTTGGCTACAGGTCAATTATCAACCAATGGATGTCTTACTTTAACGCACTGTTCATTATTGGACAGAGCTCTTTGTCCTCAGCTTGATAAACCTTGCAGCTTGAATCATTTGGCATGTCCTCACTGCTCCAGGTGCTCAAAACTTCCACACCACTGCTCTTGGAGCTCAAAAAAAAAATACCTTATTACTTCAATCACTCTACATCTGAAGACAAGGTATAGAAAGTTAAAAGCAGTGTGGTATTTATTACATGAATAATAATACCAAATAGAACAAGGAATAATAGAAAATAAGATTGATAATAAAGT
The DNA here is from genome assembly GCF_900747795.2 of Erpetoichthys calabaricus. Lineage (NCBI taxonomy): Eukaryota > Metazoa > Chordata > Cladistia > Polypteriformes > Polypteridae > Erpetoichthys > Erpetoichthys calabaricus. The sequence goes on from NC_041394.2 coordinate 198,880,553, forward strand.
CTGGATGTATATACAGGTAAAGTTCCGTTACAACGAACTTTCAGGGACCTAAAAAATATTTCACTGTAATGAATATTTTGTTGTAATGAGATTCTATATATGTCACTATAGTGCTTTCTTTAACTTACGTTCAGCCGTATGTAATCATTTCAATAGCTTCTTTCGCATTTATTTTAATCTTCTCTTGTCTCCAAATTATGCTGAGGAGAATTTTTCTCAGCATTTCCTAGCGATAATACACTTTCAGGGTGCGAATGATCCCCAAATCCAATGGCTGAAGCACTGCTGTGCAATTGGGTGGGAGGAATTCAATGTGGGAGGAATTCAACGCAAACATTATCTAAATGCGGAAGCATGTTGTGGGCAGCACAATTATCAACCAGAAGCCGAATCATCCTTTTCTTCTTCTTCATATTGTGAGGTTTATGAACTCTTTTGGGATCCCCCCTTACCCAACGGGAACGCCATGCTGAAGTGCGTCCCGAAGCATGATTGCCACGTCTGTGTGAGATTGTTTGTCCGTTGCCGGGGCATGGCAACAGCAGGCTCACAGCGGTGCAGTGAGGCACCACAGAAGTGAATACTAAAAGATCGGGGTTGCGCTATGTCTCTGTCTTACATGCCAAAACATGAGGCTGAGTCTCAGTACTTTAGCAAAACCAGCTTTATTCAGCTTGAAACAGGAACAGCACGGTTATTTATTGTAGCGGGATCTTCCACTCTCCTATAAACAGACGCAGTCAGGCAGGGTCGTGGCCAGGTTAGTGGCCAAGTAATCCTGTTCCCTGCATTTACAATGTTCCTTGCATCACCCATCAAGTTTGCTTTAGCGGAGAGACGCAGCAGAGCCCCGGCAACATTTAAACAGTCTTCCACAGACACAGTGATTGCACTTTGGGGCACTCTTTGGTGTGTTGTCCAGCTGGAGGAGGTCCCAAGAGTTTAGAAACCTCATATTTTCTTGAATGAGTGCCACATTAATAGGAATATTTCTTGAACGAGCATCACTGACCCATATAAAAACGGCTTTTTCGACGTCTTCAAATGCAGCAGTTTGCATTCACTTGTAACCCGAGATTTTTCTTCTTTTTTTTGCTTGGTCTTTCAAGAAAGTTGACAGTGTCAATGGCGAAATTCCAAATTCACTGGCAACTTCTTTTTTCTTTTTGCTGCAATTGAGAGCTGCAAAAATGTAATGTTTTTTTTTCTAATATGAACTGTTACCGTTTTTTGTATCCGCTGTTTTTATAGGAGGGTGACAATGAGTTAAATTCCAATGGATGTTTTTTCAAATGTTGACGAGCAATAAGCAAAAAGGTATCACTGAAAACCACCGAAAACAAAAACAGCAAAAAAAAACAGTATTAGCAAAGTTCGAAGAAAGAATTTTTTTACAATGTTACTGCTTGGGGATCGTTGTGCATAACTGAGCTCTGACCACAGAACTAACCGCTCTGTGGATGATTCATTCAGGCATTTCAAGGTCTTTTGGGCACTTCGTTGTACTGAAAGTATCTGCTGAATGTGCTTCGTAGTAACAAGATTTCTATAGACTCGTGTCATATGGGGAAACTGTCGGGACCATAAAAATACTTCGTTGTAATGAAACTATCGTTGTAAAGATATTTGTTGTAACAGAATTTTACCTCTAGTCTTTAGAAAAAGGCTTGCAAAAGTTAAAGATGTCAAAGATGAATGTCCCAGGGTGGCATTGATTCAGCAATCGATATTCATGGAATCCTTTAGATGACGATCAGATAAAAATGGTTGTACGTTGCCGGTGCCCTTTCCTGACGTCTCTCTGTCTTCTCCTTTTGACGCCACTCTCACACTCTTCTGATGTCACTGCTCTGTTCTCTTCTTGTTGTTTAGTCCATCATATTTATTTTTAAATTCCAACGGAATTTTGCAAAACATGATTGTTACATACCCCTGATTGGCTGGTTGTCAATATGAAGGATGAATTTGCTTAAACTCTTTAATCTGTTTGAGTATGTCAGTCTTCTCAAACAATAAAGTTTGTGATGTTTTGAGAATCTCCTGTCTCAAGCTTTAAACTAGTTTGGCAATTTCTAGTCTCATGGCATCTCCTTCTGTTCACAGGTTGTAAAATAATCAGATACAGCTTGAAGCATCAGCATGTCTTCCTTTCCCAGGCTGTAAACCAATTTAGTCCTGGTAACCTTCCCATCACAGGTGATAAAATCATCAATACAGCTTGAGGCATCTCCTGAATTTCTACTTAGTTCAAATAGATGTTACTGTGATTGTTCCTGGTACAATTCAGGAAAACAGAATGCTTTGATAGTAAACTGCCTATGCAAGTGTCCTGTATTTAAGTTCATCTTGTTTTGTCTTGAGCAAAATATAATGAAAATATTGACAAAATTTAGCAGATTTTGCACACCGCAACACATCAGAAACATTTTACAGACATTGTGGCCAAGCAGCCAGGGAGTACACATGATACTTATATCTGGTCCAACTCTAGAGTGTGTCAGATGTGTTTGTTGATGGCTGGTTACTGGGAGACAGTGGGCCTTCACGAATACCTGCTAAGATCAATGTTGAATCCCCAAACTGTGACTGAGGAGAGGTATAACACTGTGCACTAAAGCACACACACTGTTGCAGAGTGCACTCTGGAGTATCTGGAAGATACAAATCCAGCATCTGTACAAGTCTTCTGGGGCTTCCACGAGCCTTGGAAAACAACACTTAATTTTTTGCCACTTTCTCCATAAGTTGCTATAACTCTTCTTTTGTGAAGTGTTGCTTCCTTTTCCTATTGCTGCTCACCATTATTCATTTTTGCAGGGAAGCCATGTCATGTTGTAAACCCATTTATAAATTTTCACCCAATAGGTTTTCTGACATGGACGCTGGGGAAGAGTCCAACAAATTCACATGTTAAATGTTGGATAACAAAGGGCTTAGGAAAGCATTCGCAAAACTCATTCTTCATCTATAGAATCTCGTTTGTCATCGTTTTTGGGAAACACAACTCAGAACTTTAAATTCTTGATAAGTGACTTAATCAAAATTAATTGAAAAGGTAGAAAGTTAAAATGTTCTCATTGCCCCTTAAAATATTGGCAGAAAAGTAATCTTCTCAAATTTCAAACTGAAGTAAAAGGTACAGACTTTTTTTGTAGGCAGATAACTAAAGCAAGTCATCTGATTCAAGACGGAATTAAATGAATAGTAAGTTTGACATTAAAGTTCAACGAAAACCAGTAGACACTGTTGCCCTAAAGGACCAGGATTGCTGATTCTTGGCATAATACAACATTTTAAGGTTATGAAGTATTCTTGCTTTATTTTAAAGCCAAGTCTTGATAATAAGGCAGAAAAATACATATAACGTAAATTTTACTTGATTAAAGCTGTATTAATGCATCTTCAGTATAATACAGTACAATAGAAATGAGGTTAAGTCTATGAATGTGACTTTTTTTTTTTATCATCATTGGTGTTTTTCTTGGAGACAATGTACTGGAGTGTTTTGTGCTGCTGTCATGACTACAAATATCTTAAATGCCAGCCATTTTCTAAACATATACTTAAGTAATTTATTCAGACATTCCATTCACCACAGTGAGTCCAAATGGACTTACAAGTCTCTTTTTGTATCCAAATGTGATTTTAAACTCTTGACAGTTTAATATGAATTTCATGTTTCACATGCATTTAAGGCATTGCAAATGGGTATAAACATGCATGTAAATTGGACTTGGTTGGATCCATGGAGGCTGAAAGTCAATAAACCTGCCAAACAGCTATAGAAGAAGATTACAAAGCGACCCATTTTTCATCCATTCTATTAATTTGTAATATTTTTATACTAAAACTGTAATATGAATAAAACTGCTCACTCAACCTGATTTACAATTTTAATTCAGCTCGCTTTAGTTTTATATAGTTCAGTTCTTTTTACAAGCCCTCATTGCTGTACACATAACAAAATATACAGTAGTTACATTTAAACACATAGTTGAATATTTGAAGAAATGTTTAGGTGGAAATATGCAGATATATAGATTTATATATTTTGGTACCTCAATACTAAAAATTTTAATAACGGTTCAACCTCTAAACATGTCAAAACAGTGAATACATTGTATAGGCTAGACATGTATTCTATAAAAGAGTTTACAAAGTTGAGGCATCCTCAAACAATTGATTTTTCTAGTTTTGCTATTTTTGTTTAGGTGCTATCTTCAAATTTATCTGAGCACTGATAACAAAACCCACACAGATGCATACAAACCTGAATTGAAGAAACTGCTCTTATTGATTTTCTGTGCTGTCTCAGGTACTCTAGTCCCTTTCACATTGCTTTTTATAACAACCAATCAACTGCTGCACATGCTCAAGTGGAGGGGTGATCTGTTTTGTCACAAAACTATGTCTCATCTGAGCAAATTTAATTACACGACAACAGCCTGTTCACCTTGTTACAGCATTCCAACATTCACTGTGTTACATTCACTGGAGTTATCTCATTTTTGCAGATACATAGTGTGCCATGACATCTGGTAATCTTATCACTGATGATAAGAGGCAATGCTAGTATGAATTGCTGTTTGGCATAATCCTATAGCATGCATCCTAAACGCAGACCTTTTTTTATCACAGCCAAAACAGCAGCACACATTGTCCACCGCTGCACATTTTTATGGTGTTATTCTTTTGCCATTTAACTTAATAGTTAAATCACACCAGTGGCAATTTTAAAATGCTGTTCCAAATGCCAGCCTTGTGTGTCTTTTGTAATGTTGTAAGCTCCTTTTTCACAAGACCACTTGTAATCCAATTCAAGGTTGCAAAGAACTGAAGCTTATCCCAGCAGAATTGCACACACGGAATTTGCTCAGGTCCACAAGTCTATCATAGAGGATTTAAAATTGAGAGTGTGAAAGAATAAATTGCAATTTATCATGGATTTGGTATTTAAAATTGATTGTATACAATTCGCTGTTCACAAACAGTGATAATCCACCTATTTCATTTTTTCATTTCTCACCGCACAGGCATTTAGTTCTTGTCTCACAAGAATTGACAGTATAGGGAAGAAAGCAGTCATAGACACCCATGTTTACTGCTACCAGGCCCCATTACACATCACCAGTTAATCTAACCTTCACAACATTTTGGTGAAAATCAGACTAAATAATGAAGGAGCATGCATACATAAAAAGAACATGCAGACTAGGGGCCAGTCAGTCTATGAGCCAAAGCCTTATACATTAAGCTGAGCTAAAAGTGCTAAATCTCTATACTTCCAAAATATATACAAGTATTAGTTACAGACAGCATGATGATAATTATTATTTTGTTAATTCTATGCTAAAATTATTATATGGTATTTCCAAGAAATATTTCACTAATAACAATTGAAGTAAATCATAGCATGCATTCAAACTTAGAGAAACACTACTTTTTAAAATATGAGGACAATGACACTTTGGGGGTTACCTGACATTTTAAGACATACAATCTTTTTTTAGGATACTTTGGCTTGTTTTTTTTTTCAGAGGTTGCCTACCCATATACTGTATTTATTTAGTTTTCCTTTATTACTGTATAATATTGTGGGTAGAGGAGACTCATTATGTCTAATTTTGTCAGTAAACACATGACTGTGGAATTATATACTGTGACACTAGGGTTCGCTGTTTCCCTGTGAAACCCAATAGACAGACTTCCAGACCTTCAGGTAAAAGCACCAAGAAATATTTTTTAATTATTTTCTTCAATAATGTGCACAAAGCACCTCCACAATACACAATAATCAATACAATAATAGCAATAATCAATCCTCCTCTCCTCCCAGCAGCTCTGTCACACTTCCTCCCAACTCCGGCTCTCCCTGCTGGGTTTCCCACAGTCCTTTATATAGTCCGTGACCTGGAAGTGTTTCTGTCCTTCAGTCCATGTGATTCCATAGCACTTCCGGGTCAGATGGAAACTCTTATTTATCTTCAGCCCGGAAGTACTTCAGTTCTTCCGTCCCCATGACTAGGGAGTACTTCCGGGCTTTAGGGAAAATAGCAATCCTTGTGCCTCCCTGCAGTGTCCTCTGGCGGCACCCACGATATCCAGCAGGGCTGTGAAGCCGAACTCCATTTTCCATGATGCCCTGCGGGAATTCGGCGCACCTCCATGTTGCAGGGAGGACTCCATCTAGCGGCCTGGGGGTGCTGGCCGGAATAAATTGCCAGCCATCTCTCACAATACATTATTTTTTAGCACCTTCGGTAGAATTTCAGATTTATTAAATGAATATTTAAAGCTACTAAAAAAAAACCTTAGGGTTTAGAAATGGATACAATTAAATGCTTAACAGGGAGTTTGCACCAGGATGGCACTTCTTTTCATTGTGGGGGATATTCAAAACATGTATAAAAAAGCTACAGAGACTCAAAAATAGAATATTAATACTAAGGTTAATGGTCTTGTAATTTGGTAGTACTTGTACATTGGCAACTGAAAATACTGTGAATATTTCCTTGTTCTAAAAATGAATAATTGCTTTCTTTAGAAGCTTTGACAAATGTAACCTATATTTACAGGATTAAAAATAAAATTGCACTTAAGCGTGATTTATATTTCAGATCAGCAAATACACATATCGAATTTTCAGAATTTAAATATTACTTGTTTTTTTCATAAACACATATATGCCAGTTATCATTATTAAACCAGGATTATGTTGTGCAGGTGCATACATACAGAAAAGTGAATTGAAAATAAAGTGACTTTATTTCATTATGATTGTAGCTTGTTAGTAAAATGTTGGTTACAGTAGTAAGATGGGCTCTCCGTTAAGAATGCAATTAATCACATTGCTAGTTTTCATTATCTCTGTTCTAATCATGTAATTTATATCAGAATTCTTAGATGCATTGTGAATTTTCCACCTAACAAAGATAGCTGGCTTTCAGATTCTAGATTTTCCAAGAATATTTTGCAGACTCCAGAGCAGTCCATATTTTACTCTCCTTTTAAATCATGGTATCGGTTAGCTTTTAGAATTTACCATTTCATTTTTCCAGACAAAGGCTAAGGTTTAATAACCTGTGGCACTATGTTTTTTCTTCAGTTAATGTGACTATGTTTTACCTTATATACCTCTTTTATATACTGTACTTATTACAGAAATGTGATAATTAACAAAATATTAAAATTTCCTTAATTCACTTGACATTCTACAGTTGTATCCAATATCTGCTGCACAAATGTAGTAATTATTGTAATTCATCTTTTTACAGTATAACTCTGTTACCTAACAACTATGTTATATGACTCTATGTTATATATGATTAGTTAAACTCTTGTGATTCTTTTTTAGTAAATATTTTCATTTCTGCATTACGTAATTATTTTAGCGTTTCTATGTTATTTTTGAACACTTGACTTCTTCGATAGGTTCATTGGTAACAGTCACTGTTTTCTGAGTTTTTCAGGTGGCCACGGCCATGTTGTTTGTTAGCAATGTCTGCTTCTAGTCATGTTTGTAGAGACAACATGTTGCAATATTTCACATCCTCACATTATCCCTTCTTAAGGTGATAGCCTGGCAATAGACACATCCATTAACAGTGTACGATTCATTCTGTCTGAATGATTTATTTGTAGACAAGTGATTAAGGGGCCAAAAATCGCAAAACCGTGACATCAGAAGATCAAAACGTCAAACTACTCAGCAAATCAACCGTCAGTCAACTGTCAATTGCAAGAGAATCAAGAAAACAGAAGCAAAATAAAAAGCACAAAAAGGAATTATGATGGTACATATCTACAATCTTAAAAACCTGGAAGAACACAACACTGACCTTTATATTTTCACAATGGTGACATCATGCACTTCTGGATGGTTTTGCATGGCAAGATATGGTAACTATAAGCATTCAGATCAAAAAATGGTTGCAAGTGCAAAAACCAAAATGCTATCATTTAAAAATTGAAAAATTATTGAATGACTTTAAACCAAAAACTAACATGAAATTAAAAGACAAAATGGATTCTACAGCAACACCCCCAAAAATAATGGACAGTAAAGCACATATAAAGAAATTATAACAAGCTCAGAGTGAATTGAAAAGAAAAACAGATTATATTAGGAGCAAAATGCTCATTTTTTGTATTTTTTGCATCAGAAGTTAGGGAAAAGATATTAAACTAGGGATGGAGTGTTTCTGACCCTGACATTTGGTTAATGTCTTTGTGGCTTTGCTGCTTGTTTTTTTTTTTTTTCTTCTCTTTAATGGTTTCTGGCCCCTTCCCATCCAAGCTATTATTCTGTATCTCTCCCCTTTAAACAATTTCTGCTTTCCCAACCCTTTGTTCTCTGTCTACAGTATCAGCTGTAATAATCACAACAACTCCATCTACTGAACTTGATTCTAAATGCAACTTGCATCATACAGTGCTAAGTGTTACAACCACCTTTAAATGATCGAATCACAAATGGCAAGGAAAGGCATGTGTAGCACACTTAATCAAAGTCATTTTTCCTCACCACTTGTGACAACCATAAAATAAATATTTTTATCATGGAATTAATTATACTCTTTTACCATTCAAATAACATGGTAAATATTTAGCTTTATGCAACAGCCAAAGCCTTAACCACTAAGCCACCCTGCCTAAAATATTTGACTAGATTATTATTGATTAATATAAGACCAAAACATTACTACACTTTAAAATGCATTCTCTCTATATAATTGCATGCTGTTCTTGTCAAGCTGTGCTTGTAACTTTCAGATCTCAGCAAACACAGCCCTACCCACATCATTAAATCCAGCCTTGTGATAGGAGCTTTTCATGGTATTGGAGTGCTTGGCAATGTTTAAAAAAGTGAGAGTAGCCGATAGCATTAGTAAAGAGGGGGTTCTTATTAATCAGACTTGACAGCCAGAGGGTTTAGAGGCATGGTCCAAATGGGGGCAAAAAAGTTTTAAATAAACAAACACTATACTGAAAGGGCAAACTCAGGTTTAGGATGCATTATGGACCACATGGAGAAGAGAATTGAAATAAAACAATGCTGTGCATCTTCTCGCTGATGCATTAACACTGAGGACTTTCAACCAACTAATTAATAACAGGATTGTGTCAAGAAACGCTACCAAGGCTCCTTTATACCAACAGCAATACGTCTGCATAATGCCTCACTGTGACTGGGACTGCCAAGTCAGAAGTTTTCTTACCTTTTAATTTTCTTGCTTTTTTGTCATTCTAATTTGTGTTCAAACCATAGTGTGTGTCTCTGTGTGTGTGTGTGTGAATATATATTTATTTTATCTACCCTATGTATTTATTTATTTAAAGAGCTTCTGTAAAATGCCAAATTTCCACCTGGGGACAAATAAAGATCTATCTATCTATCTATCTATCTATCTATCTATCTATCTATCTATCTATCTATCTATCTATCTATCTATCTATCTATCTATCTATCTATCTATCTATCTATCTATCTATCTATCTATCTATCTATCTATCTATCTATCTATCTAACTAACTAACTAACACACACAAGGAACATGCAAGAGCATGGTCAAAATGTAGCCATCAATTGCAAAGGCAAAACACATTAAACACAGTCAAAGTGTTTTTTAAACCATTATCAAGGAACGTAGTGAAGGTTTGAAAATTCATTAACAATGACTCATAAAATGCCACTAAACAAAGTAACGGGAAAGATTTAATGACTTAGTAATGAATTGACATTAGCAGATAAACAAAATGGCTTCAGATAATTACCAGTTAATTACAGTTGCCGTTGGAGGTCAGAGACCAACTGCACATGTCTGAAGTCAATGAAAAGCAATCTGATGGTCAATGTAATTGATTGGGAGTCCAGATACAAGTCTTACAATTTCTTACAATGTCTATGTGGTTAGAGTTGTTACTTCCTTCAGTCCAATAAAAGGCATAAAAAAGGGAGATAAAATACCAGTAATACAGTAGGCCAAAAGGAGCTTGCATTTACATATATTACTACAGCCAAAAATGTGTGTACTACTTACACATACTAAATGCTGTTCCAGTCATTTTTATGTGTAATCTTGTTACCCAGAGTGTAATGCACAGTAAAGAAACAGCATACTTTTGGAAAACTATGTAGCAAGGAGAAGTGACCTTTTTAATTACTGTCGACGACTGATATTGTCGTCTTTCATTCTGTCCAGTTGTAAGAATTTAGCATTTTTATACCCTAACCTTGTATTAGGGACATTAATTACTTGAGTCTTTCATTTACATGTACTGTAGGGGAGCAGTTTTAAGTTTTAATTTTACTTTAAGAACTGTTATTGGTGTAGTGTTTTTGATAATAAACAAATTGGTTTACAGTAACTTCATCTGTAAAAATCCTTCAGTTGTTTCTTAAGTTCACATGGCAATGTAGACAACAACCGGTAACCAATTAGATAATGATACTGAACTTTGAGCTTGAATCTAATAACAAAATACAAAGGGAGTATTAGTTATTAACTTAATCTTGAGGTTTTGAATGGAGAAATGTTTGTGACCAAAATGACAGGAGATCTTAAGAGTCAAAACAAAAGTAACAAAAAGGAAACTAAGAAAATGAACTAAGAAATGTCTTTTTGAAAAGAAAAATATGCTGAACATTTTCTTAAGAATTAATGCTCTAACAGTAAGTATAGATTCCAGGGTATCCATGAACACCAAAGTAAAAAACTAATTACAGTTCTTATTCTACAAAAACACACACATACACAAGGGATGGGGTATACAAAAGGGGGAGCAAAAACTATTCAAGTAGCAAACAGAAAGCAATGCCTTTATTAATAAGGCTTTGAAGCCGTGTCAGTTCATTTGGGTGACTTCTACAGTATCTAACTCACCTTATTATTATATACACCAAAAACAAGGATTCCTTATACTTGACTCTCTCATCCACTGTGAGTCCTGAACTCTTGTCTTCAAATCCTTCAAGCTTTCACCTTTCAGCTCTACCGTCAATGTGCCATTAATGCTGAGGTAGCTGTGGGATGCTCTCACTAAATTCCCCTGAGCACCTTGTGATGCCCCTGTGTATTTCTTTCTTATCCCTAATAACTGTTTCAAGGGGTAGGCACCCTCAGTGTGGTTGATTTTGCCTGTTCCTCATAGCAGGGCTCAGGGCTACACATATAACATGTGCCTGGCCATTTGAGAAATTTCTCCCATGGTCCCTACTTTTCTCCCATCCAGACTCTGTCTGGTAATAGGGCTATACATCCCTGATAGCTTCTCGGTCCTCTGCCCTCTAGCATTTTTGGGGAATATTGCATGTATCCACCCAGGTCACCACTCTCTCCTTTATGTTTGGGTCTCCAGCAGCTGCCATTTCCAGGTATCCAATGTACCTTCACAGCATAAAGAAGCATTTCAATTTCCAATGGGGGTATTTTTTACAATACAATTTGGGCAAATTGATTAATGTTTAACAATGACTTTTAACCTGGATGTGACCCTTATATCCTATGTGCACCTTGTGTCCTGTCCCGGGTTACTTGTTAACGGCTAGATGTAGCTGTTATTTTGGAAGCTCTTGCTTCTAGCTCTCTTACACTTGATACGTATGGATAACAACTAGTGAATCAGTAGAATTTTTAACCTTAGCGATTCTTATAATTCCTCACAGATGCAAAAAATATATTAATATAATCAGAAATAACAAGTTTGTTAAGTAAAGGCTATATCATAAATAATAAGGCTCACCATAGATCAAAAATACTTCATAATCCAGAATTCTGTGGCAGTTAAATAAGGTGTGGGCTTTATTTGCATCCAAAACTCGAATTTTTCTGCCAGAATCCTTTGGAAAACTCTCACTTGCCCCCACTCAGATCTGTTATCTTTCTCACTGCACAAATACTTTGTTGAACTACAGATGAAGATCCACCCCTACACACATCTTGCACAGGGCTGCCATCTTTAGCAGTTCATAATCATCAAGCTTCCAAATGTTTTTTGTGTAACCTTGATGTAAGTCTGTACTGTGATTTGCCTGTCATAATAATTGCGTATGCAGCACTAAAATTAATTGATTAAAATGAGAAACTTGTTAATGATAACATTTTTAAAGCAGAGTTTTGTAATACAGAAGCCTTTTTGTTCATTTGGTATTTTGTACTTTACAGTTAAATTAAACAGCAATGCGGAATTATTTATTCTTTTTGAGAAATATGTTACTAGGGAGTTTTGTATCTCCATAGTTCTGTCTGCAGTACTATGTTTATCAAACACTAAGAAATCAGGATAGTATAAAAAATACATCTACATACTATAATGATAGACATCTTTTTTTTTTTTTGATTGTGCCCTTAGCAGACTGGGTTGTCAAAGTGTTGGTTAGATTTATGGGATTAACTTATTTATAGTTATCATTTCACTTTATGCAGTTATCACAGATAATTTATGGTGACTTTTATCACAATAACTTTTCATCACAAACAGTAAGTTATAAGCTAAATTACTGTGCATGACTACAATTCTCCATTGTCAAATTATTTTATATGTGTATGTTTTTGTCAAATATACTGTCATTCACCACTGCTGTATATAATGTTCTGATGGTTTCATGTACTGCATATTATGCTGGGAATCATATTTACTTGTTCTATGTATATGGATGTGACAATAAAATATTTCTTAGCAAGTACACCCTTTGACAATACAGCTCAACCTCACCAAGTTTACTAAATTCCTTTAATGATTTTAGTGTGATTTAACATTGCATCTTTGATTACAAAATGAATTGTAGTAACAATAAAAAAAAGAAAAAATACACATTAAGAACTTGACTTTTAAAATTTTGTCTTTCCCCACATATTTTGAAAAATGCATTTCCTGGGTGTTGTAAATAATAATAAAGACTTACCACATCTAGTTTGAAATTTCAGAGTTGGCATTTTAAACTCCCTTCCATCCATTTTCAGAACCCTCTCCTTCAATTACAAAGCTGCAGAGAGCCAGTACACCACATAGGCCTAATGGTGATACAACACCCCAAACCCCAGACGCAACCTCACAGACACAAGTCCCCGGTGCAAATACAAGGTTTATTATAATATATTACCTCAACAAAAGCTTCTTTTGATATAATAAATCCAAGATAATCACTACTCACTTTTTCCCTTTCCCTTCTTCCTTTCTCCTCCACTCCTACCAGGTGAGTTTTGTCCTTCTTTCACTTGACTCCAACTCACCTGGATGAGGTCGAGTGACTTCTTTTTTCTTAAACCCAAGAGTACTTCTAGTGCGGAAACACTACCAGTTCAAATGGAAGGCCCACAAAGTAGGGATTATGTATCAATCTAGCACTCCCTCGTGGCACTCACTTAACATGACAAGGCTGCCCTACGGGACTACAGTTCCTAGCATACCTTGCAGGTGTCGGTAGAAGTAACGTCACCCCAGAATGCTGCCTCCTAGCACATTGGGGAAGCATATAGCCCTGCCAGGTTGTCCCCCCTGTGTACTTCCATCACATTGGCCTCCTGGCCAGGTAAGGCATCAGAACCAATCCTGACAGGGATATAAATAAGCCCATGAGTGCCATCCTTCACAAACTTTTGTATCTATTGAACTGGATTAAGCAGGTTTGAGAATATTACCTTATTAAGGTTATGTTGTAAACTGAAAAGAATTACTTTTAATTCTACAAATGAAAAACATTATAGTTATGCTATTCACTGGAAACATTGCACTCTTATTCAAGTTAACTCTGAACCTGGAGGTCATATAAAATTCCTCCAATAAATTCAATACATGTGACAGTGATGAATATGGATAATATAATATAATAATGGGTAATATATCAATAATATAGAGCACCGTATCATAGATATAAACAGGTCTTTCACTTTTAATCTCTTTAATTTCTGGTTGTTTGCGTTAGTGAACAGTTATGGGTTCTTCTGTCATTGTGAAAAGCATTTGTGATTATGAACAGCTTTCTCTAATTAAATTTTATAAATCTGACTTTATGTTGTTTATACAGCGTAAGGGGTAGACTATAACAAACTTAATCCATACATATTTATTGGGTGTAGAGCCAAATTTGAATAGTGAAATGAATAGATATCCCCATTCAACAATATCAAAAAGCATTTTCTGCCTCCAGAGGCAAGATCCATTTTCAGAACCCTCTCCTTCAATTACAAAGCTGCAGAGAGCCAGTACACCACATAGGCCTAATGGTGATACAACACCCCAAACCCCAGACGCAACCTCACAGACACAAGTCCCTGGTGCAAATACAAGGTTTATTATAATATATTACCTCAACAAAAGCTTCTTTTGATATAATAAATCCAAGATAATCACTACTCACTTTTTCCCTTTCCCTTCTTCCTTTCTCCTCCACTCCTACCAGGTGAGTTTTGTCCTTCTTTCACTTGACTCCAACTCACCTGGATGAGTGAACAGTTATGGGTTCTTCTGTCATTGTGAAAAGCATTTGTGATTATGAACAGCTTTCTCTAATTAAATTTTATAAATCTGACCTTATGTTGTTTATACAGCGTAAGGGGTAGACTATAACAAACTTAATCCATACATATTTATTGGGTGTAGAGCCAAATTTGAATAGTGAAATGAATAGATATCCCCATTCAACAATATCAAAAAGCATTTTCTGCCTCCAGAGGCAAGATCATTTTATTATTATAATAATTTTTTTTTTTTTTATTATTTTTAAATTAATTCTGAAACACAGTAGTCCACTCCATTGTAGTTGCTCATGTACACTGCCCAACACAAAAGATAAGGCTGGCATAGCTGGGTCTCCACACAAATCACAATGTTCCCAACTCTTTGCAGTAAATGAAACCACTGCAAACTTGAACATTATACCTCTAGTGTATATCAGTACATCAAAGAAATGTTCTTATTATATACTGTGATCACCACCTTTTCTTAACATATACAGAAATTGCCCCCACCCATACACTCCAAGGGTGCACATCTTTTAAGGTGTACACAAAAAAAACAACAAAAAAAACACCCACCTTTTAAAGGGAATCTTGAGTCTTCTGTTCTAACCAGATTTCATTAAATAAAATACATGACTTGAAATATTAAAAAATGAATCACAGGAATAGGGATGCCTGGTCCAAATATACATTTTACAACATGTGTTAGTTACATTTTCATCTAACTGTGTAGGAATGGTAAAAATATGATAAAGCTCCACAATTGTGGGTTTTAGATAAAGGGTAGACAAGTTGCAACAGAAGGTGACATAAATTAAAATAGTTCTTTAACAGTAGATGTTAATATTGCTCATCTAAGTTAAGCAGAATGAGTTGGGGCATTTCTTTTGTCCAATTATATGAAAAAGTTTGCTAGATGTTAACAATAAATATTTAAAATTTCATTGTGTAGCAGGTGGTACACTGAAATGCTGACAGTTTTGGATTTCTTTCTGCTTTTTGGGTATGTAATTTGATGCCCTTTAAACTGTATAAATAGGAGATTTCAGATTACATTTTCTTTGTCAGCCTAGTGATGTGAACCACTGTGACCTTTTGTGGTGGTTGTCATGACTGTGATATATGTTGTGATGATCCCTTCAGTGCCTGGGAAGAAGCAGTCAGTCAGTCTCGATGACAGTTGTCTCATGTCATACGTCTTTCAGTGAAATACAGTTTGTTACTGCTGAGTGCACAGGTGGCTAATGACATCATGTTTCTGTGCTTTTATATATCATTGAGTCATTCTACTGTAAAGAAATCTGATGGGTCTCAACCATTATTCTTTCCTTACTGAATAAACAGACATGAACATTTTCACACTATAACATTTATTGCATATGCAAATATTAAGAAAGTGACTCAGTGGAAAATTGAAGGCAGAACTAACTGGCTCAGAAATACTTCACTGGGCAAACATCCTAGCCAGAATCTGAGGAAGGTTTCATGATAAAGAATACTGTTGAAATAGACTAAAATATTTCAGGAAGTCGTATAGAGGATGTAAACAATCTTTCCCTAAATTTCAAATTAATAAATGGAGCAGCTACTGTCAATGTTCCATTCTGATTCAATTTATACTGGATCTTCTACCAAGTAATGCACAATAAGTTATGCTTTAAGACTGTCACTACATCAACTGAAGAACGACATAAAATACTCAGGAGTGATGATTGTTTCCTATAACATTAATGACTTTTATGTTTGCCATAACAAAAGAAATATAAAACAATATAACAGCAGTCTTTGAGACAATTGAAGTTTTCACTGACATTACTGTATCAGAGGATTTCTTTATTGTCACAGAAGCCTCTTTCAAAGACAAATCCTGCATTGTGTTCAGTAATATAAGAGCAGGGTCTGGCTACTGCAACTCTAAACTGAATTAAGTGGGATAAATAACACGTTGTGTATTTTGAAGAGAAGATGATTCTATAATAAATCAGGCTTGCATTTATTTATTTATTGCAAATGGTTATATTGTAGTATTTTCATTTGCTTCTATTAACATGGGAAGGATTAAAGTGTGTCCTTTGTAATATCTTGTCTTAATATTTGGGAAGTTGCTGTCTATAATGAAGACAAACTGACTGCATGGTGAGATTCAATTTTTTTTTATTATTAATTACAAGATAGCAGAATACTCCTCTGGATTAGAAAAATAACAGAATTCTTGAAATCCTAAAAAGTAAATAAAAAATCACAAACAGATCCAGAATAAATAAGTAAAAATGTAATTA
Source organism: Erpetoichthys calabaricus (assembly GCF_900747795.2). Taxonomy (NCBI): domain Eukaryota; kingdom Metazoa; phylum Chordata; class Cladistia; order Polypteriformes; family Polypteridae; genus Erpetoichthys; species Erpetoichthys calabaricus. Next base: position 198,897,291 of record NC_041394.2, read on the forward strand.
ATAATAGTAATAACAGTAATAAAATATGTCACATTAGCACTAAATATTCCCCCAAAAATTTATAATTAACTAGAGATGCAACATTTGAGAATTTTCAGTTTGCACTTGTCCGTTATGCTTTGTCAAGCATTCAGATCCATTTTCCGCATGATCAAAGGCCTGCTTTCTGAAAGCATTTCTTGTGTTGTTTTCTGGAGTAACACATTAGAATGTAATGTACTTTTTTAACAGACTTTCTGCAATTGTAAATTAGCCACTAACTTTCACATCTCTTCATCTTTAGCTACTTTAATCAGAGTAGTTTAGCTACTACTATGGAGAAGCATTAAGTTTAAAAAACGAGTCATAGTTTGCATATTTCATGGCCACCTCGTCCAAGGTTTGTTTTGAATTTGTTAAGCAAATTGACAAAAGAAATGTAATGAAAACCTGCCTTGCAAAAAATGTGGTATTCTTTATGAGACTGCGGTCCTTTAAAATTACCTTATGTAGTTTATTTGTACTTTAAATGAAAAATAAAGCTTTAAGTAAAACCAAGCACTGCTTAAAACTTGGCTGTCCAGCTTTTACTTATGTTTAGTTGTCTGTTAATTAATTTAAACTGATTTTTTTTCCCAATTTTACTTCACATGTTACAGCTGAAGATACATTGATCATTTACAATTAGAACAAATGTAAGAATCACAATTAATGTGCATCTTGTACATTGTACAAACAGGGTTACAAGATTAGGGTAAACATGTCATTAATTGATGAACTTAAACTACTGTATATACTCACGTATAAGTCGGGTCTTGAAACCCGAAAAATCAATCATAAAATCAGACCCCGACTTACATGGCCATTCAAAAATGAGATACTTAATTTTTTTTTTTTAACATCTTCTTGCCTCCTTCAATCTCGCATCAGTTTCTCAGTTGCATCGAATTTTGTTGCAGCAGCGCAGTTACTCAATTTCTTTTGCTACTTCAACAACATTTAATTTAAAACCAGCTTCATATTTTCTTCTCATCAAACACTCCATTGTAGATAGGGTATGCTCTTACAATAAAGGTGTATGAGAGTGTGAGATACAAAAAACACAAATCAGTGCAAACGTTGCTTCGGAATAGTTCAGGTATTACCGTGTGGTCATGTGGCACAATACATAGAAAAAAAAGGCAGTGTACTCCGTGGATACTCTCTCAAGTGGGCGTTAGCATATCATAATCTCTTGGACCAACTGTATGAGTTTTCCGCATTCAACTTATATGACGACATTATAAAATACCAGAAGTTATACAATAACATCAAGTCCCGACTTATCCGCAGGAGAACTTATTCGCGAGTATATACAGTAGATACTTTATACTGAGCACAAGGAAAGGTTTTTTTTTATGAACTGGGTCTAATGTGTAAATAAATGTGGTCTCAATGAACTATGAAACCAATTTTACTTTAGTTTGCATTGTTTTATGTGCAAAGTGATGCAACGTGTGGTGCAGTAGATTGGAAACATTATGTTGTGCATTACAAAATGGCTCAGACAGTGAGAAATAAGATTCTCTGGTCTAATGAAACCAAGATTAGTATTATATCTGGATTAAACCAGGCACTGCTCTCCATTTGTCATTCCAGTGGTGAAACACGTCTGCATCATGTTCTGGGGGTTAATTTTCAGCAGCATGGAATGGGAGATTAGACAGGGTTTGGAGTTAGATGAATGTAACAAAGTGCAGAGATATCCTTAATGAAAACCTGCCCCAGAGTGCTCTGCACCTCAGACTGGGCCAAAGGTTCACCTTCCAATAGGACAATGACACTAAGCATAAAGCAAAGACAACACAGGAGGAATGTCCTTGATCTTCCCATCTAGAGACCAGACTTGAAGCCAATATCTCTGGAGAGACATGAAAATAGCTGACGGTATTCATACAACCTGACAGAGCTTCAGAGAATGTGCAGAGAAGAATGGCAGAAAATCCAGGTGCTGCGTCATACCCAAGAAAACTCCAGGCCGTAATCATTGCTAAATGGTGCTTCAATGAAGTACTGAATAAAGGGTCGGTAAACTTGCGTCAATGTAATATTTAATGTTTTGTTATTTTAATACATTTGCAAAAATTTCTAAAATACTGTTTTTCCTTTATCATTCTGTGGTATCGAATGTTGCTTGATGTGGGAGAAAAATTAATTTAAATGATTTTAATACAAGACTGCAACAGAGCAAAATGTGAAAAAGTGAAAAGGTCTGAATACTTTCTAAATCCACTGTACATCATTCAAGTCAGCCAAGTACACATCTCCTTGGTCCAGAGGAAGATATTATTTGGGCACCATCAAGCAATAATGGATTTCACAGCTGAATGACTTTTTTCCCCCTATTCCAATTCTATCTGCCAATTCAGATTCTCCATGACATGTGTCATACAGTATAAACAACATTATACAAAATCAGTGTTCATGTCCTCTGGCAATTCTGCACAGTTTCTCCACACTGATTGAGTTATTTAGTTGCTTTTTGAGATGTACAAAGAATTACAAACTAAAGAAAGAGAACATATATAAACACTTAAATTAAGGATAAATGAAGTTTTCCAGCCTTTGGTGCAATTTAGAATGCTACACAGACACATGCAAGACGTCAGGCTGCATTATTTATGAAAGAAATGAAATTATTGCCCTACAGAAAATGAAATTCATAGAAGTCAAAAGCCATGTTTACAAAAAGGAATAGTACCACCCCAGGGAGCATGGGATATCTAAATGCACAGAGAAAAAAGTAAGAATTTTCACTTACTTTTATTTTTCACCTGGTTTTGTCTGTTGAACCAATAAGAAGTTTCAAAATTGAAAACTAAACTTTTTAAGATTCAGACCTGAAAACATAAATAAAAAGATGCTAAGTAGTATTTTGTAATAGTAATATAGAAAAAACAATTTTGTATATGCAGCATACTGGATTGATAACACAGAATGATGTTTTCCTTTTAGGGTATTATGTAGCAGTGACTATAAATGCATATTTTAAATACTGCTGTTCTTTAAATTAGCGCTAATCATTATAAAGTATTTACTGCATTCACCTAAAATGTAGGCATCAAATCAAAGTTGAGTAACAAATAGCAAAGACACTGCAATGAAGGCGAGGCATGTTTTCAGTTTTTTTTTTTTATTATTATTTTATTTTATTCCTTTTAATTTCCTACTGTAGAAAATGTGCATCATTTATTTATTCCTTGAATATTAGTATGTCCAAAAGCTACTATATGCATATAGATTTTCATATTCTCAATGGTGTCATTCAGGTGTGTTTGTATAAAATGCAAAAGTACCTATTGTCTTTCTCTCTGTTCACATGGAAAAACTCAGTTCCCAGTAGACTGAGTTTCCAAAAGCTACTATATGCATATAGATTTTCATATTCTCAATGGTGTCATTCAGGTGTGTTTGTATAAAATGCAAAAGTACCTATTGTCTTTCTCTCTGTTCTCTCAGTAGACTGAGTTTGCTGGAATTTGGTTACGCTTTCAGTGAGATATCTCTAATAGAGTACACTGTACGAATTTTATAAATTTCAAAAACTCCACTGGTGAATTTTTGAAATCCTGTATCTTAAGACAGAAATACAGTCTCAATTACTTATTAATCTGGACTTTCAAATTTACCTTGAGTGAGGTTATTTCACCTTTTATATTCTTCTTCTTTATACATCTGATAGCCATGCCTGACGACAAATCCCAAGTACCAGGGCAACTGCTGTCATGTCATCTGGTTGTGCACATGTGGACTTTAAGATAGATTTTAACCCTCCATCGAATACTCTTTTTAAAAAAATTAATGTTTAAGAAAAATGAATATCAATTATCCATAGACTCTCTGCAACAACAATTAATAACATTTTTGTATCACTTAAGCTGGACCCTGCTATATAGAAAAGCTCTTCCAGCCATGACAAGCCTATTTGGGGTTATATTGCTGTTAAAAACAAGAATTTTATTCTAGTAGCACTGTTAGATTTGAATTGGACATATTGTTACAAAATACATAAAAAGCAAAAATATGACATCTCTGTCTCTGATGAATACATAAACAAAAATTAAAAGACGTTCTAACTTTCAAATCAATTAATGAACTCCTGTCACTCAACTGAATGTTACATGAAGCATATATTTTCGAGCTTGTTTTCTGTCATTTTTTTAATGTGGATATTTTAGTGAATGAGTAAATAAACTTTACTGTTTTAATCATTTTCTTACAATGCATACTTTGAGAAAAATATTTTGTGTGGAATTTGTATCAATCATTATGTTGGTGTGGTGGTGATATTATTTCTTTGAGCTGTAATTAGAGAATTTGTTTTCTGTTATTTAAGAGGTGGAATGATAAATGTCAACACTAGCTCTTAAGAAATAAATACCAGTTTCTAATTGACCTATACTTTCTTAAGTTTCAATGAAAATTGCAATCATAAAACTCAAAACTAGTCTTAAAAAATACAGTCCGCAGGAGAAACTTGTGCTTTCATCCCAAACACATCATACAACTGCTGTGACTTGTGCAGGTCAGACATGCAAGTACAAGTTTTACTATCCTCTACACATGACAATATCATTACTACTACTACTACTATTAAATGAAGCATTATGAGGTAACATTTAAACAGATGAATTAGAAATGAAAGAAGTCCGTATACTTAAGTAAGTTACCAAATTTGCCCGTGATTAGTAGAGTAGCTGGAGAGTTGATAAGGTGTCTTGGAAGAACAGGCTGGAATCAAATTGGTGCTTTTGTGTGGCCTGGAGGTAAGGTGCCATGAGAGTGACACTATAAGGATCTAAGAAAATCTGGTGAATGATGTGTTTAGCACTTTAAAGTAATAAAAGATAAGCCATAGCTCACCAGTAAAAGTAAAGTTCTACAACTGCATATTTGCATTCATCCTGTGCAGAAGAAATAAGGAAGGCACAGACCATACAGATGGCACTTAAAGCTTCACAGCAATGCCTCAGTAAGGAGGCCATCAAAATGCAGTGAACGGTGGCAGCGTTCCAGAAATGGGAATAGTGCAGCCTAGAGAGATGATGTGCTGGCATGTGAAGAGGGCAGCACATGGCAATTAAAAACAGCAGAAAAAAAAAGATTTTACTCCTGGTAAGAAAGGAGAGCAGCTTGCTACTGTTGGAAATAACAGAAATGGCACCACTAGAAGGAGAAGGCAGCAGTGAGCCACAGTTAGATTTATATCTGGAAGAAAAGTTGAGCTGTATAGCATATTTGGCAACAAGTGAAACCTGTGTCTCCATTTGCAGAAAACAGCACTGCACCATTGTGAAAGATGCTATGCTCTAACCACAGACAGAGAAAGAAAAAAATGCCAATACAAGCAGCAATAAAGATGGCGACAGAAATTCCATAGTCACTGAAAAAAGGGTTTGTCTCTGTGAATGAACGGGAGAGCAAACATTGTAGAACCACAAAATACTGGTGCGTCCTAGCCATCTCGACGTTGGAAACAGAAAACTACTAGCTGGAGGCCATAGTGACAGCATGAGGAAATAGTCAAGCAGGGATTATCATACTTGCAAGTATCTGAGAATGCCATAATACTGATGGTGCACTGCGATGAACAAGAAATGTGTGTCTCAGATATAAAGTCTCCTATGCCTGAACAACAGATAAGAAATTGATATTGAATATCAGTATCGATAGCTAATCTGCAACCTCCCCAATAAACTTGCAGTAAGGGTTGCATTTTTTATTAGTATTGAAATAGGAATGTTAACCAGATAAACATTACTATTTAGTTATGTGAAAAATAAAATTAGTTCTGAGATTCCATAATATGTCTTTTGCACTTCAATATAAATTTGTTCTAACTATTTAATTAGGCCAATAAACTCTTTCATATGAAAATACTCCCCAACACCCACACAATTAAAGACAAATAAAAGGATTTAATGAACAACTACTGTATACCACATCTAATCAACCTCAACCTCAAATAAAACTATTTGAAAAGAAATCATCTAATAAGTTGGTCTCAGCTAATGAGTATGTTAGTTCATTACACTTTTTTTTTTTTACAACTGAAAACTACATTTTACATTTAGTTTTGCTAATACAGTCAATTGCAATAAGTATGTTTCATTATCTCTTCAGTTTTTACCCATCTGGTAATTAATATCTTCTCCAAAGTGATGCATTGGCAATTTCTCTTGGCGTCTCCGTGGACACTGGGATAATTCTCAGGTTGGAATTTCCACTTTCTCCCCAGGTATATATATTAGTTTGCAGCAGGCACTCTGGTTTCCTTGTACACCCCAAAGACATTTATGTGCATGATTATATGTTGGGATGGACTGCCATAACGCTCAGGATTTAACAGATAAACGCAGGTTCGGACAATGGAATAATGGGTATGGTGGCTGTGTACTGTGCATTTAGATTCCACAATACACTTCAGTTGTTATTATAACCAGAGGTATTGTCAGCAAATAAATAATGATTCATAAAATTAGTATTTTCCTCTAATTATACAATTATTACATGCTTCTGTAAAAAACTCGAACATGGAAGTTATTTTGCTGTCTTTTAATCTGACAGAATTTAAATGCTTGTGCATTGTGTAATTATAGACAAAAATCCTTGTTAATTGCAACTGAACATAACTACAACTTGGATGTATTTCAAACAGAAACACGTCTTTATCGGTTGTTAATTATTTCACGAATGAAGATAAAAGGATGATTTGAATTTCTGGGAGCAGTTCTGGAAAATCTAGGCCTCTGTCAATGGAATGCAAAGTAGATATACATAATTAAAGGAGATGACATCTGTTACATTTTACGATGAAAATAAACAAAATTATTAGATGTTTCTTCACTTGCAGCCTAAGAATAGAAAATAAATTATCCATTAATTATATTCAGAATGGTGAAATGTTAAAATATAATTTTTTTTGTAACTGAAAGAAAAGATACAAAGTGTTAACATGTTCTGTATTTGTAAATACTGTTGGAAATAAATGAGTATTTAACTACTTGTTTTGGAATACTTTGAAACTGTATTAATGTGTACTATTAACTCATGTTTAAAATTCTACCACCTTGTAGCAACTACATATCTGTAATCCAACAGATTTGTTACATAAATGGAAAAAATATCCTTCTTGGAGACAGATAGATACATCAAAACTTTTAAATCTCCATAAGGAATTTAATTATTTTTCATGCAAAATACTTTTTTGTGTTTGCTTGACCAATAAATCTATATATAGATAAAGAAGAAAGGATCATAAAGTTATGGATAATGAAATTACCCTGCAATCAGGCCCTCCAACTTGCAAGGAAAACTCAGCGGTTGGTGGCAGGATTGGCACTCCAGCCACTACAAAAAAACTCACACTGTTCCATTCCATTTGAACTAGTGTGGTGCTGAGGTATCTCCCGTTGCACAACTGAGCTTGGGTCCTAATCTGTGATCTTGAGGTAGTTCGTTGTGTGGTGGGTGTGGCAACGCGCTGTATCAGTTTCCCAACCTCTCTTTCTACAAATTAATTAAAAAAGCTCTAGTTAATCACTCTTAAGCAGTTACACCAATCTGATCTATAGTCATCAATCAATCTGATCTGCACATCTTCGACATGTGGGGTGAACCCAGAGTTCATACAGATTTATTCAATAGAAAAAAGAACATGACTTGTTTTCAGCTAGCCAGTGTGGGACAGTAGTGATTCAACCCAGTCAACAAATGTCTTGTTCATCTCGTCTCTCAGACAGTCTCAAACTGAATTATCCACAAGCTACTATTTTACACTTCTACTGCAGATGACTACAATACAATAAAGTGAAATTGTTACAGGATAGGTTTCTTCATTATTGTTAAGCAGACTAATTTTGTCTTTATGGGTTAGTTCCTGTTAGACTGAAGTAATATTAAATTAATTTGGAACAGTACTACCTTTGGTATCCCGATTCCAACATGTGATTGAAAAAATTCTTCCCTCTGGCAGGCACTCAGACCTTTTTCCTGCAACTGTATCTTATTTTACTGCAGAGCTAAGAAAATCTGTTTGCAATAGAACTATTGCTTGTGCAGTTTGGAATGGCCAAAGGTACTTGGCATCTTGTGCCAAAATTAGTTAAAATTTGCACACAGCATTAATGTCCCCATATTTGTCTGAATAAAATATTAGAAGGCTGCAAGTTATGTGAATCACATAGTAAATTGTTTATTTCAAATACATATGGGGCTGCCCTTTTGTGGTCTTCATCCATGTCCTCTCATTGTATAAAGCAAAGAAAATACAGTGGTGTGAAAAACTATTTGCCCCCTTCCTGATTTCTTATTCTTTTGCATGTTTGTCACACAAAATGTTTCTGATCATCAAACACATTTAACCATTAGTCAAATATAACACAAGTAAACACAAAATGCAGTTTTTAAATGATGGTTTTTATTATTTAGGGAGAAAAAAAATCCAAACCTACATGGCCCTGTGTGAAAAAGTAATTGCCCCCTTGTTAAAAAATAACCTAACTGTGGTGTATCACACCTGAGTTCAATTTCCGTAGCCACCCCCAGGCCTGATTACTGCCACACCTGTTTCAATCAAGAAATCACTTAAATAGGAGCTGCCTGACACAGAGAAGTAGACCAAAAGCACCTCAAAAGCTAGACATCATGCCAAGATCCAAAGAAATTCAGGAACAAATGAGAACAGAAGTAATTGAGATCTATCAGTCTGGTAAAGGTTATAAAGCCATTTCTAAAGCTTTGGGACTCCAGCGAACCACAGTGAGAGCCATTATCCACAAATGGCAAAAACATGGAACAGTGGTGAACCTTCCCAGGAGTGGCCGGCCGACCAAAATTACCCCAAGAGCGCAGAGACGACTCATCCGAGAGGTCACAAAAGACCCCAGGACAACGTCTAAAGAACTGCAGGCCTCACTTGCCTCAATTAAGTTCAGTGTTCACGACTCCACCATAAGAAAGAGACTGGGCAAAAACGGCCTGCATGGCAGATTTCCAAGACGCAAACCACTGTTAAGCAAAAAGAACATTAGGGCTCGTGTCAATTTTGCTAAGAAACATCTCAATGATTGCCAAGACTTTTGGGAAAATACCTTGTGGACTGATGAGACAAAAGTTGAACTTTTTGGAAGGCAAATGTCCCGTTACATCTGGCGTAAAAGGAACACAGCATTTCAGAAAAAGAACATCATACAACAGTAAAATATGGTGGTGGTAGTGTGATGGTCTGGGGTTGTTTTGCTGCTTCAGGACCTGGAAGGCTTGCTGTGATAGATGGAACCATGAATTCTACTGTCTACCAAAAAATCCTGAAGGAGAATGTCCGGCCATCTGTTCGTCAACTCAAGCTGAAGCGATCTTGGGTGCTGCAACAGGACAATGACCCAAAACACACCAGCAAATCCACCTCTGAATGGCTGAAGAAAAACAAAATGAAGACTTTGGAGTGGCCTTATCAAAGTCCTGACCTGAATCCAATTGAGATGCTATGGCATGACCTTAAAAAGGCGGTTCATGCTAGAAAACCCTCAAATAAAGCTGAATTACAACAATTTTGCAAAGATGAGTGGGCCAAAATTCCTCCAGAGCGCTGTAATAGACTCATTGCAAGTTATCGCAAACGCTTGATTGCAGTTATTGCTGCTAAGGGTGGCCCAACCAGTTATTAGGTTCAGGGGGGCAATTACTTTTTCACACAGGGCCATGTAGGTTTGGATTTTTTTTTCTCCCTAAATAATAAAAACCACCATTTACAAGCTGCATTTTGTGTTTACTTGTGTTATATTTGACTAATGGTTAAATGTGTTTGATGATCAGAAACATTTTGTGTGACAAACATGCAAAAGAATAAGAAATCAGGAAGGGGGCAAATAGTTTTTCACACCACTGTATATGGGCAGTAAAAAAAAAATTTAAAACATTAAAAATTTCTTAGACAGCTGGTAAACGATTTGCTTCTGCCAAGAACATTTGTGAACTGTGGGCAGATGAAGAATTTTAAGACTCCTCCAATTTCTGCTATCCTTCCACTTGCATACTTGAATTGCATTTGTATGCTTAATGTAGAAATAGATGTAAAGTGTTCTTATATTGAACAAAAACAGATACTTTATTACAAATACAGAATAATTAAAAAAATTACAAGGAGAGAAAACACAAGGTTGAACTCAAAAACACAATTAAAGAATCTTTCTTCTTCTTTCGGCTGCTCCCATTAGGGGCCGCCACAGCGGATCATCTTCTTCCATACCTTTCTGTCCTCTGCATCTTGTTCTGTTACACCTATCACCTGCATGTCCTCTCTCACCACATCCATAAACATAAACCTTCTCTTAGGCCTTCTTCTTTTTCTCTTGCCTGGCAGCTCTATCCTTAGCATCCTTCTCCCAATATACTCAGCATCTCACCTCTTCCAATCGTCCAAATTGAGCTGACCCTCTAATGTACTCATTTCTAATCCTATCCATCCTCGTCATACCCAGTGCAAATCTTAGCATCTTTAACTCTGCTACCTCCAGCTCTGTCTCCTGCTTTCCAACCCATATAACATAGCTGGTCTCATTACCGTCCTGTAGACCTTCCCTTTCACTCTTGCTGATATCCATCTGTCACAAATTACCCCTGACACTCTTCTCCACCAATTCCACCCTGCCTGCACTCTCTTTTTCACCCCTCTTCCACAATCCCCATTACAATGTACTGTTGATCCCAAGTATTTAAACCCATCCACCTTCGTTAACTCTACTCCTTGCATCCTCACCATTCCACTGACCTCCCTCTCATTTACACACATGTATACTGTTTTGTTCCTACTGATCTTCATTCCTCTCCTCTCCAGAGCATATCTCCACCTCTCCAGGGTCTCCTCAACCTGCTCCCTACTATCGCTACAGATCACAATGTCATCAGCAAACATCATAGTCCATGGGGATTCTTGTCTAATCTCGTCTGTCAACCTGTCCATCACCATTGCAAATAAGAAAGTGCTCAGAGCCGATCCCTGATGTAATCCCACCTCCACCTTGAATGCATCAATCCTACTGCAGACCTCACCATGGTCACACTTCCCTCGTACATATCCTGTACAACTCTTTCGTACTTCTCTGCCACTCCCGACTTCCTCATACAATACCACAGCTCCTCTCGAGACACCCTGTCATATGCTTTCTCCAGGTCCACAAAGACGCAATGCAGCTCCTTCTGGCCTTCTCTATTCTTCTCCATCAACACTCTCAGAGCAAACATCGCATCTGTGGTGCTGTTTCTCGGCATGAAACCATACTGCTGCTCACTAATCATAACCTCACTTCTTTTTTTTTTTTTTATTAATTTTATTGTAATCATTCATACAAATCGATCAATTTTTACAAAAAATAGGATTGAAAAACAAGTCGACCCCCACCCCTGAGAGAGAGAGCATGGCCAACGGGTTAAAACTTAAGGCTTGTAAACATACCTAAATTGATGAGTTTAATAGGCCAGTAGAGATGAATGGAGAAGAAAAAGAAATGCGGAGATAATTGCTTCCTCAGTGCTTTAAGAGCTTATTCTAAAATTTTTTTGATTATATCCTGCCAGGTTTTAAAAAAATTCTGTACAGATCCTCTAACTGTATATTTGATTTTTTTCCAATTTCAAATAGTATAAAACATCGGTTACCCACTGACTTAAAAGAGGAGAGTTAGGATTCTTCCAGTTTTACCACCTCACTTCTTAACCAAGCTTCCACTACTCTTTCCCATAACTTCATGCTGTAGCTCATCAATTTTATCCCCCTGTAGTTACTACAGTCCTGCACATCCCCTTTATTCTTAAATATCGGCATTAGTACACTCCTTTTCCACTCCTCAGGCATCCTCTCACTTTCCCAGATTCCATTAAACAATCTGGTTAGAAACTCCACTACCATCTCTCCTAAACACCTCCATGCTATATATATATATATATATATACATATATAGTGACAATTTAAGGATCCCCGTGACCCCATGAACAGACATCAGACACCAGATAAAAGTCCAAAATGAATATTTATTATAATAATAAAGTGCACAAAGCACCACCATTCCACTATACTCAATAATAATCAAATAAACAATCCTCCAATCTCCCAGACGCTTAGCCACCCTGCCTCCCAACTCAGCTCAATCCGTCTGGGATTTCCCACAGTCCTTTATAGTCCTCGACCTAAAAGTGCTTCTGAGCCCTCAGTCCATGTGATTATCCAGCACTTCCAGGTCAGGTAAAAACCTCTCTTTTTTTCTTCAGCCCGGAAGTGTATCATTTCTTCTGTTCCCATGACTTGGAAATACTTCCGGGCTATACGGAAAATATAAATCCCTGGGCCTCCCTGCAGCGACTCCTGGCAGCCCCCATGGTATCCAGCAGGGCTGTGCATTAAAACTCCACTGTCCATGAGGCCCTAATGGAATTCGGGGCACCTCCATGTTGCAGGGAGGGCTCCATCTGGCAGCCTGGGGGTATTGGATGAACGGCTGGCTATATCCCACAATACTCCCCCCACCCCCCATGCGAAGAATAATGATTCGGAGCAACCAGCCCTGCGAGGGACGCCTTCCTCCAGGAGGATCCATTGGTCGGGCCCTGGCAATGTTCTGAATACTCCCGGGAGAACCTAGGGGGAACATTAAATGAAAAAGACCTCTGATCCCCTGTCCTCCTAGGACAACTTTGTCATAGGTGGCCCGTCTGACGGCATCCATAGCACAGCCACCATCCCCCTGTTTGTATCCCTCTGCGAGACTGGAAACAGTCTGGAAACTTCCGCTCCGCCCCTTTGTCCACTGAGGAGGGTTCCACAGCCGCCCCTGAGCTCTCAGTTCACTTTTCTATTTTGTCAGGAGACCCCCGCTTTATTTTAGGGATCTCCTGTTTAATCTGGGACTTGTCCACAGTTTGGGTCTCTCTGTGAGAACAAGAGAGCCCTTTTACTGTCTGCACCCCCTTCGATTTATAATTGACCGGTGGCGGCGTCTTTAGATCTGCATCGCTCCTGGAGACAGCACTATCCAGCTGCTCCGGCTCGATCGGGTCTTCCCCCGCCCACTTGGTCATGGTTTGCGACTCCCTTGTAGGGTACGCGGTGATTTGGCACCCGCTACTAATTAATCGCGGGCCCAGTTTACACTGCGTCCCTTTATGCTTATATACGGTACCGGTTGAACTCACCTGTACCACCGAATCAGTCATGACGGGAGGCTCCCGACCAAATCGCCGTAGGTATTCATCCACCTTTCTTAATGGCGCTTCAATTGCTGCTCCCAGCTCTCAAACAATCTTCTTTATTGTTGCCACAATCTGCAAGAAACTGTGCATGGGCTGAAGCAACTTCTCCAGCTCGCGCACGTCCAAAAAGTTATTTAATTCAGCCGGAGGCAGGCACGAGCCATCACTAGCCAAACCTCCTGGCCGGGAGCCAATGAGCATGCCCGCTCTTGGCATGTGCTCGATTGGGTTGCGCACAGTCTTCTGGGAATTGGAGTTCTCTACGGACGAGGACCGGGCCGCCATCTTTGGCTGACTGCGATCTGCCTGTATTAATTTGTTGGCAGATCGACTAGCCATTTCCAAGCCCTCCTTACCTTCTCGTGGGTTGAGCAGTGCTTCGCTCGCCTCCCCCTTTCCCTTCAGAAAGTCTAAGTCCGTCTTCTTTTGAGTGAAGTCGAAAGTAGCAGGACACGGACCTCCTCCGTTCCCCAATCCTTCGGGGTGAGTCACGTGTCCATCGCCAGCACCCGACATGCGGAAGTCCGTTGTGTTGTCCGTCTGCCCGCACAAAAGCATCACACCGTCTTAGGGAGAGTCTCCTGCATCCTGCAGAACCTCCGGATGATCTTTTCCGAGGTATGTGCACGGTACAAAATGAGTAATTTTAAATAAGTTATCTATTATATCCCCGGCACATACCTCGTTGTAGTTTTCTTCATCCGGAGGCCTCTCCCGATCCGTGTAGCCGTCCTGTAACTCATCCCGAGTGTCGGCCATGATGAACATGGAACCTCCGCTGGCGTTGTTGCCCTGCTTTGCCTTCTTCTTCCCCATGACGGACTTGAAAATAGGGTTAGTGGCAATTTTTCTGCGTGTCTTGACGCTGCCTTCTTGGGGTATTCTGTCCACCGTAAATTTTTTTAAAATTCAGGTCATATGCCAAACTGACGGCCAGAGAATCCTGTCGACTATGCCAACTGTGACAATTTAAGGGTCCCCGTGACCCCTTGAACCCTCAGACCAGACGTCAGACACCAGATAAAAGTCCAAAATGAATATTTATTATAATAATAAAGTGCACAAAGAACCACCATTCCACTATACTCAATAATAATCAAATAAACAGTCCTCCAATCTCCCAGACGCTTAGCCACCCTGCCTTCCAACAGCTCAATCCGTCTGGGATCCCCCACAGTCCTTTATAGTGCTCGACCCGGAAGTGCTTCTGAGCCCTCAGTCCATGTGATTATCCAGCACTTCGGGGTCAGGTAAAAACTTCTATTTTTTCTTCAGCCCGGAAGTATATCATTTCTTCCATTCCCGTGACTTGGAAATACTTCCGGGCTATACGGAAAATATAAATCCCTGGGCATCCCAGCAGCAACTCCTGGTGGCCCCCATGGTATCCAGCAGGGCTGTGCATTAAAACTCCACTGTCCATGAGGCCCTGCTGGAATTCAGGGCACCTCCATGTTGCAGGGAGGGCTCCATCTGGCGGCCTGGGGGTATTGGCCGGGATGAACGGCCAGCCATATCCAACAATATATATATATATTTACACACACATACATATATATATATATATATATATATATATATATATATATATATACACATACCCATCCATCCATCCATTTTCCAACCCGCTGAATCCGAACACAGGGTCACGGGGGGTCTGCTGGAGCCAATCCCAGCCAACACAGGGCACAAGGCAGGAACCAATCCCGGGCAGGGTGCCAATATATATACATACATGTTATATAATAAAATAAACACAAGAATTCTGTCAAAGATTTGGGGGGGATCCCCCATATACTGTTGCACAGAACAAAGGAAATGACCTTTTTGCAGACTGAGTTCAAAACGTAGCTGGCACAAAAGAAAATGAGGGTAGTATATATAGGTGGATCTGCAGGAAGTGCTGTTATGAAGAGGCGTGATCTTGATGGTTGGAACCAGAAGTGATGTTATTGGGTGGGTTCTTCAGTTATTCTACCAAGAGAGAGACGAAAGAAGAGTTACAGGGCAGTGCCAACCCCCAGTTCGACAGGTAACTGTTTTTTTAATATATATGGCAGGCAGGAATGAATGCACTCCCTCCCTTCCCATTCCTGGCCAAGAGGCCCATGTGGTAAATAGGCATGAAAAGAGACAGGAGGTTACCTGCCTACACAAGGGTCTGGGCATAGGATGCCATCTGAAGAGCGGGCATGTAATGGGTAGATGGAGCAACATTACCTGGCCGGGAGGCCAGCTTGAAGGAAGTACAGGGCAGCTGAATTGTTCAAGCTATATGCTTCCCTGAACTGACAGGTGGCAGCAATCATGGAGTCAGGTACCCCAGTGGACTCGGCAGGGCATGCTGGAAGTGTACTCCTTGGTTTTGGGGACTTCAGATTAACCCAGAAGTACTATCACCAGGCAATGCCCTGGCACCGGAAGTACTCATGGATCCAAGATAAAAGGAGCCACTTGACCTCATCTAGGTGAGTTGGAGTCATGTGGGAAGGAAAAAGCAAAAGAGAGAGAAAAAGAAAAAGTGTGGATTTGTGTTGGTATGTTTTAGAGAAGCCTTTTGTAAGTTAATCGATAATAATAAACCTTGCATTTGAACCTGGAACGTGTATTTGTATATATATATATATATATATATATATATATATATATATATATATATATATATATATGTGTGTGTGTATATATATATATATTATGGCAAGCGGCTGGGGGTGGTACCCAGCCGGGACGCCCAGAAGGACCAGAGGAGGGCTTACAACTCCTCCAGACCATGAGGGGGCGACCGCCCTGGTGGCTTTGGGGACCACGAGAATAGAGCTTAGAAGCTCAACCCTATAGGGGCCCGTGGTCACCGCCAGGGGGCGCCCAGATGCCTGAGGAGCCATGGCCCTCAGCACTTCCGCCACACCCAGAAGTGCTGGGAGGAAGAAGACCAGGGACACCCGGAGTGCTCATTGGGAGGCACCTGGAGCACGTCCGGGTGGTTTTGAGAGGGGCCGCCTCCCTCCATTCAATGGCTAGAGTTGGGTGGAAGAGGACGGAGCTCGGAGGAGGGGAGTGGAGGTGGACCAGAAGAGAGAGAGAGGCATTGGAAAGGCCTGGACTTGTGGGTGATTAGTGCTGGGGCACTGGGTTGTGTTCTGTTTATTTGTTGTAAATATTGTAACGGTCGACCGGAATATGTGTTATGTACCTGTAAGTTTGTACCTTTTCCCATACCTGTTTTAGTGGTTCGCCTTTATGTCAAGGCCAGCCCTTGATACAGAGGGAGGGGAGCTCCTGGCTTGGAGGGCCAACAGACTGTACGGGGAGGAGCTATCCGTTTGTAAATAGGTGGCGGGAAAAAAGAAGAGGACAAGGAGAGAGGAGGAGGAAGCCATAACAGGAAAAGGCACAAGGGAAAGGATTAACACTCGTGGATATCGTCAGGTGAACCCGGGTTCATTGAAAGCCAAATAATTTTTTCTTTCGAGAGGAAGGCATACGGGAGAGGACTTGACGGACCAGCACTAGGAACTGTTGATCAAATACTTTTCCCGGAATATGATATATGGTCGGCGCCTCATTTCCCCACGCTAGACGGAGCTCAACGCTACAGTTCAGATAAGACTTTAAAAAAACTATAAATTCATTGTTCTTGTTTTTTTTTGTGTTTGCCATCTGCTAAAGTCCTAATTAGTAATGTATGTTTTCTAGGGTTTGTGTTGTGATTTTGTGCGGGGAGGGGGAGCGCTGCAGCGCGATATTATACATATAAGGTTTTCTGTTGTTGTTGTTGTCCCGGTGATAATGTGTATTGTCTATCAATAATCATTTCAACTTTATCCTGCTCCTGCTAGTGTGTCTCTATAATTTGAAGTGGTGTAGTAGAAAGTAGTGTTGGTCACTCGCGCCCCGGATTATTTAATTATTATAATCGTGCCGGAGCTGAGAGCGGTACAGATTATTGGTGGCCCGTACGGGGAGCCGGTTGACTAAATATTATCCACCGTATTTCTTTTTTTGCCACACACAAGCCGTCAGGATGTCGACTGAGAGCACTGAGCAGCGGTTTGCCGACTCTTGTGCAACGCCGGAGCGAGGTGAATTGCTAGGTCGCCACGTTACGGTCAGAGCACAAGAAGAGGTGGATGAGGCAGCGAGCCTGCTAGACACTTTATATATTTCAACTCCGAAGACCCAGGGTCAGGAATTTATGGATGCCTCACTGAACTTGCAGCCCCCATGGGCAGAGGTGCAGGTGCAGCTGGACGAGCTTCAAGTCCGGATAGATGAAATGAGTGAAGGGGCGGTAGCTCGGGAAGAAGCTCTGCATGGATACGTGGATTCGGCGGGGGCCGAGTTGCGGGAGTGGGTTCATGTACGTCTAAGATGTCTGGAACAAAAGCTGGTAGACTGCTTACTGCGGCGCGATCAGCAATGGGAGGTAGAAATACAAGACGCGATGAGGAGGAGTATTACTACGTACTTTCAAACTCCGCGCCGATCGACGCTATTGGTGGAAGCGCGGCCGTCCTACTCCTCTACTGCTGCAGCTGCTGTACGGCTGGAGTTTCCAAAACTGGAAACCTCCTGTAAATCAGCAGAGGTGCTTCAATTCATTGAACAAGCAGACGCGTTTTTTAGAACTGCACCCATTAACGATAGCTGAATTGATGGGCTTCTTGAGTACGTCTCTACAGGGACCAGCGCGCCACTGGTGGCAGGCGGAAAAGAATAATATTAAGGACTGGGCATCTTTCCGTACGGCTTTTTTGGAGGCCTTCTTACCTGCTGACTACCAAACTGAAGTCGAAGAACAGCTCCTGGCCGCTCGGCAGGGTCCATCTCAACCCATCAGAGACTTTGTTTACGAATACCGTGCGCTCTGTCTAAAATGGAACCCCAATATGTCAGAAGAACACATGGTTAGACGCATTCTGGGTGCTTGTAACCCGCGGCTTGCGGTAGCACTTAGGGGCACGGTGAGTTCTGTACAGTCCATGGTAAAAATCGGATCCTTGATCGAGAAGGATTGGGCTGCTATGGGGGGGTAAAAAAGATCCTCCCAGAGACACTTCTAGCAGGGATGCACCCAAGGTCAATTACCCGAAGAACAAGGACCGGTCAGTGGGGGCTGAGCTCACCATGTTAAGCGCACAGTTGCCCTTACTAGTGGTACCGGTGAGTGTGCGGGACATCATCGGGGATGCGGTCATTGATACAGGGAGCACGTTTACCTTAATTAATCGCAGCTTGTGGGAAAAAATAAAGTTGCCCGGCGAGCTACTGAAGGGAGGCGGCACAGTAAAGTTCTTCTTGGCAGACGGGCGAGCATATGGAGATAGTGGCAAGGTTCGAATGCAGTTTAACTTGCAAAATATATCTTGGGAAGTCGAGGTGTATGTCTTGGAGGATGCATTCCTGTCTATGCCACTGCTCTTAGGGCTGGATTCCATCGTGGCAGCCGACATCATTTTACACCCAAGGACTCATGAATACGTAATGCCTGGAGGGGGGGTGTTCAGTTTTGAGGTAAGAGGGCGTGATGAATTACACTGGCCAAAAGTAAATTACTACTTTGCAGTACCAGTTAAAGATATCAGCCCTGTGGAGGAAAGCATTTGTTCTCAGCCCTGCGAGGTGCAACCTATTCTGAGGAGATGGCCCATGGTATGGACGGACAAACTTGGGCGTACGGAGGTTATTCACCATCATATATACACCGTTGATGAAGTCCCTGTCCGTCAAAGAGCTTACAGGGTCTCTCCTATGAAGAGAAAGGTTATCAAAGAGTGGGTTGATCGTATGCTGCTGGAAGGTATTCTTGAAACCTCTACCTCGGCCTGGGCATCCCCGGTGGTTTTGGTGCGTAAGACCAATGGAACCTTTCGTTTTTGTGTGGATTACCGTGGACTGAATGCCAAAACTACCAGTGATGCATATCCTATGCCCCTGGTGCATGAAATTTTAGAATCCTTACACAGCGCAGTGGTTTTTAGCACTTTGGATTTACAATCGGGATATTGGCAGGTATGCATGGGAGAAGACAGTGTGGCCAAGACTGCTGTGATCACTCCTGATGGCTTATTCCAATTCCGAGTAATGCCTTTCGGCCTAAAGAATGCAGGGGCATCTTTTCAACGCTTAATGGAACAAGTGCTGCGGGGGCTGATTGGGAAGAACTGTTTTGTCTATATTGATGATATCATTGTCTTCTCTTCGTCAATAGAGCAACACCTCCGGGACCTAAATGAGATCTTCTATCGGCTTCAGCAGGCTCAACTGACCCTAAACATCAGTAAGTGTCACCTCGGACAATCTCAACTTACCTTCCTCGGTCATGTGGTATCTGCAAAAGGTATTGGGGTGGATCCAGAGAAAATCATGGCCCTTGTGGACTACCCACCACCTTCGGACATTAAATCCCTTCAGCGTTTCTTGGGAATGGTGGGTTGGTTCCACAAGTTCATACCCAGATTAGCAGACACTGCAGACCCATTACATCGCCTGCTGAAGAAGGGAACCTCATGGCAATGGACTCCAGGGTGCCAAAAGGCATTTGAGCATCTAAAGAAACATCTGATGGAACCTCCAGTTTTGGCACAACCTATTCCACTGCTCACCTTCCAAGTCCAGACCGACGCTAGTAATGTGGGGCTTGGGGCTGTATTAACGCAGTTCAAAGAGGGAGAAGAACGAGTAATTGCCTATGCATCAAGGTCTCTCCGTGGCCCCGAACTAAATTATTCAGCATCCGAGAAGGAGTGTCTCGCAGTCGTGTGGGCAGTGGAAAAGTGGCGTCATTATCTTGAGGGATCATTGTTCGAGGTGTATACTGACCACCGTGCTCTGGCTTGGGCATTTAACTGCTCGAAGATGTCCTCACGACTCACCAGATGGGTTCTTCGTCTCCAGCAGTTCACCTTTAAGGTTTTTTATCGAAGGGGTTGTGGAAATGTGGTTCCAGATGCGCTGTCCCGGGTTCCAGAGCCTAGGGAAGTTTCGTCAATTGCCCTGATTTCGACTCGCCGTTGGGACCTTCCACTTGACGTATCAGATATAGCCCGAGCCCAAGATAACAGTCTGGTTTGTCGGGAGGTAAGGGAGAACTCTGGGTCGCGGACGGGACGCATTCATTTCCAAGAACTCCAAGGGATATTGTATCGCTGTGTGCCATCGAAACTCGGGGGTGAGAAATACCAACTAGTCGTCCCCGAGGCTCTTCTTCCAGAGTTCTTGGCTTATTTTCATGACAGCCCTTTCGGCGGTCACCTTGGCAGATTGAAGACTCTAAAAAAGATATTAGAGGTAGCCTGGTGGCCCACCGTGAGGAAGGACGTGTGGAAACATGTGAGAACCTGTACCATATGCCAGCAGTACAAAAACCCACCTGGGCTTCCGGCAGGACAACTGCAATCAACAAATATCACTGAACCAGGAGAGATGTGGGGAATTGACATTATGGGTCCATTACCACCAAGTAAGAACAAGAGGACCGTCCTGGTAGTGGTGGTAGATTATTACTCTAAATGGGTGGAGCTTTTTCCTTTGCCAAATTCAACAACTGAACGGCTGTGCTCCATCCTAAGGAATGAGATGTTTACCCGCTGGGGGGTTCCAAAGGTCATCGTTTCCGATAGAGGTCCACAATTTACCAGCTCTGAGATGGAAAGTTTCATGAAGGAATGGGGGGTAACCCATAAGAAAACCACAGCCTACCATCCACAATCCAACCTCACGGAGCGAGTGAATCGTACCCTGAAAACTATGATAGCCTCCTATGTCGGTACCCGCCACCAGGATTGGGATCAGAGGCTTCCAGAGTTAAGAATGGCCCTCAATTCCGCGTGGCATGAGAGTACTGGTGAATCGCCTGCTTGTTTGGCTCTCGGAAGACAGATATTGGGTCCCCTTGAGCGGCTTGTCACTCCCCCAACTCCTGATTCATTCCAATATTGCAAAGTTTTGCAGTTAGAAAATTTAAAAGATATGGTTAAAGAGAGATTGGTGCATTCCAAGGCTAAACAAGCCCGGTTTTACAATAAGCGCCGAAAGAAGGTTACATATTCTGAAGGGGACCGGGTTTGGCTGAGGACACACTACATCTCAAAAGCATCATCCAGATTTACATCTAAGCTAGCGCCAAAATGGTTTGGTCCAGCCACAATATTAAAACAATTAGGGCCCGTTAATTACCAAGTCCAATGGCAAACTGACAGTAACATGAAAACAGATACATTCCATGTGACCAACATGAAACCCTACTATGCCCCCATGGAGGGTTTGGGGAGGGGAACTCTGTAACGGTCGACCGGAATATGTGTTATGTACCTGTAAGTTTGTACCTTTTCCCATACCTGTTTTAGTGGTTCGCCTTTATGTCAAGGCCAGCCCTTGATACAGAGGGAGGGGAGCTCCTGGCTTGGAGGGCCAACAGACTGTACGGGGAGGAGCTATCCGTTTGTAAATAGGTGGCGGGAAAAAAGAAGAGGACAAGGAGAGAGGAGGAGGAAGCCATAACAGGAAAAGGCACAAGGGAAAGGATTAACACTCGTGGATATCGTCAGGTGAACCCGGGTTCATTGAAAGCCAAATAATTTTTTCTTTCGAGAGGAAGGCATACGGGAGAGGACTTGACGGACCAGCACTAGGAACTGTTGATCAAATACTTTTCCCGGAATATGATATATGGTCGGCGCCTCATTTCCCCACGCTAGACGGAGCTCAACGCTACAGTTCAGATAAGACTTTAAAAAAACTATAAATTCATTGTTCTTGTTTTTTTTTGTGTTTGCCATCTGCTAAAGTCCTAATTAGTAATGTATGTTTTCTAGGGTTTGTGTTGTGATTTTGTGCGGGGAGGGGGAGCGCTGCAGCGCGATATTATACATATAAGGTTTTCTGTTGTTGTTGTTGTCCCGGTGATAATGTGTATTGTCTATCAATAATCATTTCAACTTTATCCTGCTCCTGCTGGTGTGTCTCTATAATTTGAAGTGGTGTAGTAGAAAGTAGTGTTGGTCACTCGCGCCCCGGATTATTTAATTATTATAATCGTGCCGGAGCTGAGAGCGGTACAATATGAATAAATGTGTGTGTGGTGTCAAACCTACGGTGTCCGCCTGTCTGTGTCTGGGCTGTTCCCCACTATATATATATATATATATATATATATATATATATATATATATATATATATATATATATATATATATATTTATATATATATGCACAAAAACGGCAAAATGCCACATTTTGGCATTTAGTGAACTTTGTTATCAAATAATATAATGATCAAATTATACTACTCCGTTAAAAACATAATTTTCAGAAATATGTATTTCATTTTATATATATTTTAAAGTTTTTTTCCTACATTTCCTACAAGAGCTCAACTAAAAGATTTCTTTATATTATTTTTGTTTTTGGAAAATCAATGGGGATACTCTGTCATGAAATGGCTGTTTTGGTCAATTTTTAAGCTAGACACAAATTTCTGCAGAGTTTTGGTTTAGATGGGAATTTTGTCCAATGTTGAATACATTTGTAATGTTTTCAGCTTTATTTAAAGTGTTGTTAAAACCTATTTTTGCCTAATAGAAACATTTTTTTTACGGATGCCATCATCCTATGGAATCTTTTTTTAATGTTGTTATAGCATTGAAACTTAAGTACAAACCTACAGTCCCTATCTTGTACGTAACCTAGGGACTGCCTGTACACATTACTCAATTTGAATATTCATGTTGCATTTTCTCAAATTACTTTTTTAATTTTCTATTTTGTGTGTTTTTTTCTATTAACTGCATAGGAGATTCAGAAATGAATCAGCAAATCATAGAGAATCAAGATACTTTTATTTTGCATCTTAAAAAGGTCAACAATAATTACTTGCTGGTCATAGATGTCATTTAAGTGTCCATTATTCAGAGAGTGAATGGTTTAAAAAGGGGCTTGGGTTTTGCAGTAATTCAAACCTCAGAGTTGATATGCTTTATACACTTGAGTAGTATACAAGTTTTAATCTTCTTATACAACCCCATGCCTTTCATCTCTAGGTGGTCTTCTAAGAATAAATGAATTGGACCTGCATCCTTTGCGGCTCTTTTTTTGGAGATGAAATACTATATGTTGCTTGCAGAGTGAAACAATCCAAAATGCATTACACTCAATCTTTTGATGTAGCTTTCAAGATTGTACATAATTTGGGATACTGAATAAGAAATAAATCTTTTTCAATTTCCTCACGAAAGCCACTTAAGTGTTATTTTTTATATGGTTAAAGTAGCCAATTTCACTCAAAAGAACATATTGATTATTTAATGTTGATTATCCTCTCCTAAGAGGTAGAAAGATGACATAAAATAACCTATAATCTACATCAAAATGAGATCAAACACTACTAGTGCTCTTGAGCACAGTTGTATATTTTGCTTGCACGGTAACCCAGCTTCAAGATATCTACATAATTTTTTGAACGTTTTGTCATATTTTTGGATGACCTTGGTTAATGAAAAGGCTAATTTATTAATATGCTGCTGTTGCATAGCAACACAATTTATAAGTAAAAGAAAGAAAAAACTGGATTTTGTAAGCTACATGTGTTAACTGCATGTGACAAATATACAATGTAATACAATGCATATACATTGCATTGCATAATACATTGCATGCATAATTATGTATAATGCATAATACATTGCATATACAATGTAATTTATAAATCTCTTTGTTGTCTATGATCATGGTTGTGTTTTAGATGTCTACTGTATATAAACATTCACAGAGTGGGCTTTTCTTCTCAACGAACTCCCTGCAACAAAATAGTACCCAGCCACTTAATATACAGTATCAAGCCTAATTTGTTCATTTCACAGAGGAGGAAGGTTTACATTATTCTTTTTTCTGAATTGTAAGTTTTGAGGCTAGGAAGATCATATTCTGGTAGTAATAAGTAGTAGTCAGTCGTGATCTTAATGCCAGTTTGCTAATTTGCTGCTAATATTGGTTCTATAAACTTCTGAATAATGGAGTATACCTAATTTTTAGCACATCGCTCCTTCTTTTTGTCTCCAATGCAACTTTGAGATTGTGATTGCCAGGGTGTCCACCATAATTGACAAAGTGGGCATCCTCTTACCAATACAAACATAACACACATCTGATTGCTCAATAGACTTTTTACATGTGACAGGAAATGAGTCTGGTGATTTTTTAAACAAAATAACAGGCAGATCCATGTGTAATTAATCATCACTATTGCTAGGTGTTTTCTGATATGTAAACCACAGGTCTGAAAGAATTCCTTTTCACATCACTATACAAACAGTATACAGTATCTGCAGTTTATATTTAATGTCAAAATTTCCTAAAAAAATCAAAAATCATTATTTCTAGAATGCAAGTGTCCAATGGCATTATGGTTCTTACTGATTACAATAGAAGTAAGACTAGCCAAGGCAATTGTGGGCACTATGAGGACCATTTAGGTGGGCTTCCTGAACTTATTATTTCAGATCAGGTTTCAGAGATATATATCATACTCTTTTAAAAGCCAAACAATATACAGTATACAGCTTATTTCTTAGTTTTTAATTGTGCATTAAACCTATTCAAACAAAACTATACTCATAAAGAAAATCTAAAATAACAGCTAATAAAAAATAAATTATAAATATATAATGTTGAATGAAAAGATAAACAAATCAGGAACAAGTACAAATATTGAAAAGGCAGAAATAAAAACAAAAGCAATACAAACTCAGTCCCTGAAAGTGTTGTCAGACCTGCCTTTTGATATGTGCCTGTTTTAGAGGTACAGTAGAAGGGAACGAGAAATGTCTCTACCTATTAACACGGGTGTTCAACAACTACACACAGTAAATGTAAGATGTTGATGTCTGCTAAAGTCAAAGTAGAGAAGGCAGTCAAATAGTTCTGGTGGGCAATGACTAAAGATTTTAAGCTTCATTTTTCTTTTTGGCAGATAGTAGAACATTGAGCTTCTGTTTTTGGTTACATGTTATTAAGTAAACATTTTGTTCAAAGCCCCCTCTGCCACCCTGAACCTCTCCTCATTTTCGGGGTTCTCTAGCTTGGGGGCCCAGTGGGTGAAGGGCCACATTCGTTCAAATAGGTTATTTTAGTCTAAGCAAAAGTGTAAGTGAAAGTTTTAGGGTCTCAGTAAATATCTGTTAACATATAATACTACATGTCCTGCAGTGGGTTGGCACCCTGCCTAGGATTGTTTCCTGCCTTGTGCCCTGTGTTGGCTGGGATTGGCTCCAGCAGACCCCCGTGACCCTGTGTTCGGATTCAGCGGGCTGGAAAATGGATGGATGGATGGATATAATACTACAGGGCGGCACGGTGGCGCAGTGGGTAGCGCTGCTGCCTCGCAGTTGGGAGATCTGGGGACCAGGGTTCGCTTCCCGGGTCCGCCCTGCGTGGAGTTTGCATGTTCTCCCCTTGTCTGCGTGGGTTTCCTCCGGGTGCTCCGGTTTCCTCCCACAGTCCAAAGACATGCAGGTTAGGTGGATTAGTGATTCTAAATTGGCCCTAGTGTGTGCTTGGTGTGTGGGTGTGTTTGTGTGTGTCCTGCAGTGGGTTGGCACCCTGCCCAGGATTGGTTCCCTGCCTTGTGCCCTGTGTTGGCTGGGATTGGCTCCAGCAGACCCCCGTGACCCTGTGTTCGGATTCAGCGGGTTGGAAAATGGATGGATATAATACTACAGTAATCCCTCCTCCATCGCGGGGGTTGCGTTCCAGAGCCACCCGCGAAATAGTAGAAACCGTATGTTTATATGGTTATTTTTATATTGTCATGCTTGGGTCACAGATTTTCGCAGAAACACAGGAGGTTGTAGAGAGACAGGAACGTTATTCAAACACTGCAAACAAACATTTGTCTCTTTTTCAAAAGTTTAAACTGTGCTCCATGACAAGACAGAGATGACAGTTCTGTCTCACAATTAAAAGAATGCAAACATATCTTCCTCTTCAAAGGAGTGCTCGTCAGGAGCAGATAATGTCAGAGAGATAGAGAAAAGCAAACAAATCAATAGGGCTGTTTGGCTTTTAAGTATGCGAAGCACCGCGGCACAAAGCTGTTGAAGGCGGCAGCTCACACCCCCTCTGTCAGGAGCAGAGAAATAGAGAGAGAGAAAGATAGAGAGAGACAGAGAAAAACAAACAATCGAAAATCAATACGTGCCCTTTGTGCTTTTAAGTATGCGAAGCACTGTGCAGCATGTCGCTTCACGAAGCAGCTGCACAGAAGGCAGCAACGTGAAGATAATCTTTCAGCATTTTTAGACGAGTGTCCCTATCGTCTAGGTGTGCGAACAGCCCCCCTGCTCAATCCCCCTATGTCAGGATCAGAGAAAGTCAGCACAAGAGAGAGAGAGAGAAAAGTAAGTTGGGTAGCTTCTCAGCCATCTGCCAATAGCGTCCCTTGTATGAAATCAACTGGGCAAACCAACTGAGGAAGCATGTACAAGAAATTAAAAGACCCATTGTCCGCAGAAATCCGCGAACCAGCAAAAAATCCGCGATATATATTTAAATATGCTTACATATAAAATCCGCGATAGAGTGAAGCCGCGAAAGGCGAAGCGCGATACAGCGAGGGATTACTGTATTCCCAAATTCATAATAACCAAAGTGTGAAGTGCACTTTCTTCATAGGTGTATATAGTGAATGTTCAGTGACTATAATTACTATATATCTGAAATTTAGGTTGGTTTTACTTTCTTCAGGGGTCAGCCCAGTTTTCCCTCCTCTCCACATGTTCAAAGCAGTTCATTTGGCACCTTTTTGTCCATGTAGCAGTTCTGCATTATTAAACTCCTCACCATGCCACGGAGTTTGAGCCCAGCAACCCTGGACTATAACCCCATTTTGGCTGCTTGTACTTAGGATCTGATTCTTTGCTCATTCTCCACAGTGAAGAAAGAGCAGTAGACTGATCAGTAAAACAAAATATTGTACAATGACTTGGCTCCTTCTTCGTGACCGAAGTCTGAAACATCTATGAAACTGCAACAGTGTGAGTTCATTAGGAAATCTTGTGAATACCTCTACCTTCACCTGGGAGTAAGACTCTAAGATATGTACCTAAACTCCTCCTCTTAAGGCAGGGAATAGAAAATTTGAAATGGAAACAGGCCGTTTAGCCCAACAAAGCACGCCAATCCGCCAATCCTATATACCCAATTTCTCCAAAATAGCATGAAGTCTAGATTGGAAGGGCCCTAATGTCCTTTTCTCTACCACACTACCTGGAAATTTATTCCATGTGTCTATGATTCTTGTTATGAAGAAACATTTTATAGCATGTATGCAAGATTAAATCTATTACTGACCCCTGAGAGACACCACTTTTAATATTAACTTACTAGCAGCTCTTATTTTTTTTATGCAAGGACCATGACCTTTAGATATGACGGCAAATTCTCATCCTAACCATAATTAGCTATAAAACATTCCAGTATATGTTGGTCATCATAGTCTAATCAGGAGTGCAACAGTGGTCATAGCAGAGAGGAAACCTTGAGTTTCCATCCATCCATCCATTATCCAACACGCTATATCCTAACTACAGGGTCACGGGGGTCTGCTGGAGCCAATCCCAGCCAACACAGGGTGCAAGGCAGGAAACAAACCCTGGGCAGGGTGCCAGCCCACTGCAGGGCGCGCACACATACACCCACAAACCAAGCACACACTAGGGACAATTTTGAATCGCCAATCCACCTAATCTGCATGTCTTTTGACTGTGGGAGGAAACCGGAGTACCCGGAGGAAACCCACGCAGACACGAGAAGAACATGCAAACTCCATGCAGGGAGGACCCAGGAAGCAAACCCGGGTCTCCTAACTGCAAGGCAGCAGCGCTACCCACTGCGCCACCATGCCGCCCACCTTGAGCTTCCCAAAATGAATACAAGCGTTGGTGGCACCTTGATATTGTGTCCACATGTTTAGCCACACTAATAAAACTTTTGTTCTACAAACACAGGGTCTGAAAAGCATGGACCTGTGGAATCACAATGACAATCCTAGCACAAATCCCATGACCCCTTCAAATTTCTCTGCAACAACAACTAGTGAGACCGTTGTTGCTCAGCCAAGACTGAATCAGCATTGCTCCTCCTAAATTTGAGGTTCAGTTATGATATATGCTTTTCAAGGATGCTAAACAATGTGATCTTTCAATAACTGAAACACACACTGTCCATTCTCTCCATTCTTTTAAAATTCAAGGCACTTGCCCTGTCTTCCATGTAACACTGAAGATGCTTTTTTTTAACAGCTCGGCAACACGCTGTCTACATTTCCTGAGTCATCAAATGTTTGACCAAAAGGTCATTCACATTGGCTGTTGCCACTTTCTGCTCTGCCAGTACTTCTCAGGCAAATCTGGAAGCTCAACTGCTAAAATTGCCAAGAGGACCCATTTCAGTAACTTGACAGCTTTCCTTATCTGTTGGTTTCTTAGCTAACTTTAGTTCTCAGACTTGCAGCTGCATCTACTTTGGTGGTCTTGAACAGGGTGATTCAGAGTCCATGTCAATGATTTCTTCTGAGATGCAGCAGAAGCTCTTCCTGAACTGAGACCTGAACTTGTCCAGAACAGTGGTGTCCATTAGTCATTTCCAGTTCAAACTATCTATCTGTCTGTCTGTCTGAGCAAGCTGACTGCAGAGTGGTAATCATTTGCCAATTAAATGTCCAGGGCATATGACTGTCAATGCAAATAACTTGACTACAAATTTGATTATTGATCTTTGGATATTCTGGGAAGAGATGGAACCTTCTTGTGCACTGGGACAAGCTATACTACACCCAGATGGGATCTTGTGAGTACCCTAAACTCACATTTGGCTTCTTCCATAGGGTAAATTCATATTAGTGGAGAGAGACCAACCTTGACTGAGAAATCTGGTTACAGAAAAAAAATGTTATGTTTAGGAATGATTTCAACTATTTCTAATCAGTCATTTTTAACTTCCTACATGAAGTTCAGTTTTCTTCCCCTCCAGAGAAGTTATTTTTCATGTCCATTGTGAAGGTCTATTATGCTGGAATCTGCCCTAGACTTGTCTGTCGCTTGACCAGCATTGCACCAGACCCATGAGTGTTTGACTCATATGTGATTAAGTCAACATGGCAGCTGCAAATGGCTTATTCAACCTGCCCCCGATATAGGATGCACTGGCATACACTACCTGTCATTAGCAAGCAGTCATAAAGAATGATGCTCCCATTCAAAATTAGTCATAATAAAAGATCTTTTTTCTTCAGCCAAGCAAGCTGGGCCTCTGACTTGTACAGCAGCTTGGAAGGTATCATGTTAAACAGTGGCAGGCTTTCTCTCTGTATCTTCACTCTGCTTGCTCCCCTGTTACTCCACACCAAAGCCCAGCAACAGGAGAGGATCCTACTGTAGCATCCCTGTTGCGAGTAAGGTTAATTTAGTTTTGTGTCAAACCATCATGAGAGTAATTTTTTCTTGATTATTCTTTGTCTGGCCCTTCCCCTTAGACCAATTTATCATGGGTGACTATCAGGAGCACATATCTCCAGACAAATTGCCCTTAAGCAATACATTATTATGAAGAATGAAGGCAACAGAAGCAAGTATCTGTTTACATTATCTATTAAGCTGCAGCCAGCATCTAATGTAGTTCTGAACCATGAACAAGCCTATTGTTTTGTCAGATAATTTGCTGTGACCTTCATATTTTTGTCTGAGTTCTTATAAACATATTTAGGTGACCTTATTTTTTAGTGCATCCTTAAACATTTTTCTTTTAACAGATGCTTCTTAATTACATCTGTGAAAATGTCAATGTGTCAAAAATGCACCATCATTCTGAAATAATACTATCAATAAAATGGTTCAGCTCCTGTTTGTTGACTTGTTGCTTGAGCTCTGTATAATGTGTAAATAGGTGAGGTGTTTGGGTACAGGTTATTTATGGCTTTGTCAGTTAGAGTCTTTGAGGTTAATGGAGTCAACATCAGTCTGAGATTGCATTATATGAAGAAAATGAACTCTCTTCCTGAAGGTAGGATATTTTATAGGCGATGAACTGGCATTTAGCAATGTTAACTATAAATGTACACTGATGTAAACATGGAGAATTATTCCAGCTTTGAATGAAGCACATTCAGTCTGCTTCAGTAACTGTCATTATTTACTCCACAGGCATATAAAGAAGATCTTTTTGTAGGTTTCTGGCAGTATATTATATGGGATAATTTATAGACAAAATAAAAGAAGTGCCTATTCCTAGCTTTCCCCACTTGTCAAGAGCAGAGAAATGAAAAATTTATGTACTAATAATCATTAAAGTGTTCCTTATTGACTTCTATGATGAGCGTGCTGTCCAGATGTTCTGTTGAATAATGCAAAATGATGTAAGACTTAGCCAAATGTGTCCTCATATGTAAAATGGACAATTGGTCCCAGATGAATAATTCTGTTCAATAATGGATAAAGTGCAATTGTAAAATACTATTTCACAAGAGGCAAATTTACGTTTATAATGTAGCTATGCCATAACTTCTTTTTAAAAACATTTATAATTATAATGAGTGAAATCATGTAGTAAGGACTAATATGGTTCTAAACCTGAGTCCCAGAAAAGCTTTGCGGCTGTTAGTTTTTGCCCCTGCCAGTTGTAATTATAAGCTAATCTCTTGTTCCAGCCCTATGTTTTCAAGCTTCTGTCTTTTTATATAAGAAAGCAGAATATTCAACAAATTCTCTTTTTTTCTTGTATTGTTTTACTTCACTCAATAACATTGTGAGCTTTTAATTTCTTTTTTTCATTAAACAGCTAATAATTACCATTGAAATAGCAAACTGGTCAATATTGGAGTGAAATTTTTACTATTTTCTTCTGTGTACACACATTTTAAAGTAGCAACAGGAATCAAATATTTAGAAAATGAAAAAAAAAGAAATTCAAACAAGGGGCATACTAAAGCCTGTCCATTTATATAACATTGTGCACATTCTTTACAACATGGATTGGACTTGTCTGATACAACAACATCAAAGCAAGATCTTGCCAAGTAACGATGTAAAACTCAGTTCACCGTAGGATTGGGCTATAACTTTCAGCCGCATGGTGAAATCATACTATCCCATGAAGAAAATCTGCAGCCACTCGAAACGTACAAGACAAGTGTTAAAAACACAGGCATGAGATTATTCCATTGTGTTATGTCTGATAAACAAAGAACAAATACATTGCAAAGATTTGACTGCCACGATAACCCATTTAATGTTGCAATGTTATAGCAGGCAAAAAGTAGAGCAGGCTGGTCACATTACAATATCTGACTTCTGTGCTAGTCAAATAATATCAATAGCTTTAATTTGGTTCATTTAAAACACAGGTGGATGGAAAAAGATTTGTTTGGAAGTGGAGCTTGGATGGATATCAGGTGTCTTCTGGTTTATTGAGGTCTTTTTGGCTGACGGTAGAAGTGAAGGACAGTAGTTAGTAGTGCTTCCTCTCAGTTTCAGAGTTCTGATTTCAGTTCCGCCTCAGACACTGCCTTTGTGATACTTGAATGTACTTTCCATGTCCACATGAGTTATCTCAAGATACTTCAGCTGCCATACACATGTTAAAGACTTGTAGCTTAGATGACCTTCTGTTAAATCTGTAGTATGAGAGTGAATGTGGGTATATGCCAGAGTGCAACCTGTAATGGCATTGTTTCGTATCCTTTGCCAACTACTGCCAAGGCCGTCTTCAATCTTGTGACTCTGTGCTGACAGTTGAAATTTAAAGATGAAATTCAGGACTGGTTCCTTCCTTGTGCCTTATCATGTATGGATAGCTTGAGACTTGGAAATGAGTTGGGTCAGAAAATGAATTGATTTTTACTTGAGAAATTAAAAACGTTTTTGGAAATGTTTAACAGAAAAGCTAAAGATTGGATGCTTTATAATAAAGTGAAATGAGTTTAGTAAATGGATAGATGGATTAGAAAACTGCATCTGTATAGCACATTTACCATTTTTTCTTTATGATTTTTATGTCAATATGCTAAAGAATGTTTGAAACATTGTTTTCCTTTAGGTGCTGTCTTAAATATAGTAATTATAATTTCACACTACACATAAAAGAAGCTGTAAGGAATTATTTAAATATTATTTCCCTCTTAATTAAATTCATACTTTATTAAACATATAAAAATGAATGAGGGACTATATTTAAAGTGTATGCACCTACAGAAATCAAAACTAACAATGAATGCATAATATGCCTTTATGGTAATGTTTCAAATAAATAATATTTAGACATGTTTAACATAACAATGTGTTTAACATGTTTAACAAGTAACTAATTTTCAAATATTATTTCACTCTTCATTAAATTCATACTTTATTAAGCATATAAAAATGAATGAGGAAGCTGGACTGTATTTGCAGTGTATGTACCTACAAAAATAAAAAAAATAAAAATTGCAGTGTATATACCTTCAAAAGCAGCAATGAATGCATGATATGCCTTCAGGGAAATATATAAAATAATAAAACAACATCCTAGCTTTTTAGCCTTCCTGCTGCTTACTGCAGACCATGCAACTAACTAACAAGTCAGTTGATTGTGACACATAATCCTTAAGCAAACCAAGTATATCAATACAAATTGTACATTAATATCCACAAATGGCTTTTTACTGAAAGTTTAACCTGATACTCATTTTGCTGTTATATTTACAGCTACATGAATTACAGTGGTGTGGACTGCTTCACAATTGCTCTTATACTGTATGTGTCCACACTTCAAAAGAAATCCTTTTGGCTGTGAATTAGCATTAAATTGTCAAATAATGTGGTCTTTGAATGAACAGACGCCTACCTCAAACAGAAATAGCATAAAGGCCATCTAACTACACCCACAGTCACATAAGGGAATACAGAGATTCCTAAAGATGCTAAATTATTTTAATTCATTCAACGTGTTCTATTCACTGATGAGATGGGCCTGAATCTTTAATGCTAATGGTTCAGATGACATTCCCCATTTGCTATGTGACCCTCTGTATCTGACTGCAGTGTAGGTAGGTGTCTTTCTATAAATTGTGTGTACCTTGAGTGGTTCTTAACAATATTAAAACTGATTTAGTAGTCCTTCAGAAATATACATATCTTTTGTGGAATATTATTGCCATAAATCTGAAAGACTTTTAATAAAGATTTGCACATTTTACTAGAAACACAGATATTTTTTACCCTTAACCTTCATTAAGAGCTCCAGTTGCACCCGCCAGATTTTGACAAAATTAGTGCTTAATGGGGTCAAGTGTAACGTGAAACATTTTCTAAAATATGATGCATGAGTTTGTTCTATGTACTTATTTTAAAAATTCAAAAATTATATTTAGTAGTGTACAGATATAATTTTTATATTATACTGAATAAGAGTGAGAGGCGCACCGGTAGAGCTGCTGCCTCGCAGTAAGGAGACAAGGGTTCACATCCCGGTTCTTCCCTGTGAGGAGTATGCATGTTCTCCCCATGTCTGCATGGATTTCCTTCCGCTGTCCAAAGACATGCAGGTTAGGTGAACTGGCAATGCTAAATTGTCCATGGTCTGTGTGTGTGTGTGTGTGTGTGTGTGTGTTTGTTTTCTATGCAGTGGACTGGCACCCTGTCCAGGGTTTGTTCCTGCCTTGTGCCCTATTCTAGCCTACCCTGGTCTGGAGTAAGCAGGTTAGAAAAAGACATGACATGATAGTAATAAGAGTTTTGTTAAATCAGCTTATAGTAAACACTAAAGGACCATCAGTTTAGTAATGTTTACTTTCCACTACATTAACTCAGATTTACTTCACAGGAAATAATTCAGATGTAGCTATTAAGATTTTGTCTGATATAGGGAGTTATTGGTTTAATTTATAGTCTGCAATAAAAATATGACATTTCAGTCTTCCACGTGAAGAATATACTACTCTGAAAACTCCTAGTTTGGACACGGAAGCTATTCTGTTAGATAAGAATACTACGACA
The DNA here is from genome assembly GCF_900747795.2 of Erpetoichthys calabaricus. Classification (NCBI taxonomy): domain Eukaryota; kingdom Metazoa; phylum Chordata; class Cladistia; order Polypteriformes; family Polypteridae; genus Erpetoichthys; species Erpetoichthys calabaricus. The sequence continues at coordinate 198,931,577 of NC_041394.2, forward strand.
TATACTAACTTATTAAAACATTGTTTTCTTTTTTTAGTTCATACATGAGTTTGATACTCTGTTGTAGAGATACTTACCAAGTCTTTACAGTACAAAAAAATCAGAAAATGGAAAGATATATATTTTACTCCCTTGAACTCCTGTATATCTAGCCCTTCACCAAGGCTGCTTGGCTAAATATAAATTACTGTTATTTATTTAGTAGTTAAATGACAAATAAACAGTTTACTAAATTGAAAATTCAGCTCCTTACGTGACTTCTTGGTGATTTAGAGCAGGCTCTGCTGTGCCAGAGATGTGCGCTTTACAGTTCAGCATCTGAGTTTCTTATATCTAGCACCAGTTACAAACTTGTGGAGTGTTTGAGGTTTTTTACCTTGTGCCTTTTTAAATGAAATGAGGGAAATGTATGAAGAAAAGTAAACCTTTTAAAATAATACAGATCTTCCCAGGAATTAGGAAGTATTTAGCAGTTGATTCATTTTAATAAAGTTGACTGTTTATGTGAATGTTGTGTTGATGCATTAAGTAATGCTTTATTAAGTCACCTAGATAAAGTTAGGCACCCTTGTTAAATTGAGCGCCACAGTTATTTTTTTAAAAAGCAAAATTATAACAAAGGAAAAGAAAACAAAAATCAGAAGTGTATGGGTGCTTGTTCTATGTATACTGAAGAAGATGACTCTGATGATTCATGGTGCTCTACTTATTTCCATCTCTTTGTTGTTTTTTTTTTTTGCAGAGCATGATGAATGCATGACAGGACAGCACAGCTGTGATGAAAACGCTCTGTGTTTTAACACAGTAGGAGGCCATAGCTGTGTGTGTAAGCCTGGCTATACTGGCAATGGTACATTTTGTAAAGGTAGGACTTTTTAAAATTGTATATTTTTTACAGAATAATGTGCGCCTGTATACATCTGGAGAGAGAAGTATGTAAATGGGTAGATATCAAGACTAACAGCTCGTTCTATACTGATAATCAATAAACCTTTCTCCAAAGCAAATCATATTTTTTTTTTTGTGAAGTGAAGATAAACATCTCTTATCTGCATGTTGTAAAGCATTGCCACTGATTGTCTGCAGTTAACGGGTTCAGAGTGTAATGAGCATTTAATTATTTGAAAAGTGCACCAAATTAATTTACAATGACGCATTTCACAATTGTGTCAACAAACGTTCTGATTGGAGAGTTGATAATTGCATATTAAAGCAATGCTGGATTTCAATATTCTAGATAATTACAAAATAGCTTTAAAAAGAACAGTAATTACAATAGACAAATTATGGAATGGGAAATTTAAATCCGGAAAAAGAAGCAAATATTAATTACTTGCTTTGATATCCCCAAAAACATTTTTAACATTGTATATGCATGTAGAAATCACTTAAAATTACGCTTTGGTAGCTTTTCAGTTTTGATTTTTTTTTTAATTATTTGGTATTTTCAGCCCAGTTTTTTCATTGCTTAAACCTTACATTTTGAAAAAATCTAAAGTGCCTTTTATTTTCATATTTCAGCTTTTTGTGAATATGGATGTCAAAATGGGGGTACCTGTATTGCTCCAAATACCTGCATGTGCCCTCCGGGTTTTACAGGATCCATTTGTGAAAGAGGTAGGAGTTAACAGCATTCAAGTCACTTTTTAAGCAAAAATTATACTTACAGGTGGTATAATAACTTATTTAATTGAGTTATGTTTAATTTCCCTTTTGTACATCATTCTATTTACAAAATGATCAAAATTTGTGGCAATCTGCTTATGGGGGATCGCTTCTTCTGAGACAAACACATAGTATGATGGCCCACTCAGACTGCGTATTTTAACCTGTTATTAGTTTATATGTAGGCATGAGTAAGATATTTTATCATCCGTTTTCTCGTCCCACTTGTTATCATTGAAAATCTTCTTGATTGAGATTCTGTGGTTATTTTTTAAATAATTTTTCAATATGTTAATATTTTAGCATTATTTTGCAAAGTTTTTCACAGTGCCATTTTGTTTTACGCCATTTAGCTAGTTACTTTTGCATGGGCAAGACTATGTTGTTGGCGGCACGGTGGCGCAGTTGATAGCGCTGCTGCCTCGCAGTTGGGAGACCTGGGGACCTGGGTTCACTTCCCGGGTCCTCCCTGCGTGGAGTTTGCATGTTCTCCCCGTGTCTGCGTGGGTTTCCTCCCACAGTCCAAAGACATGCAGGTTAGGTGGATTGGTGATTCTAAATTGGCCCTAGTGTGTGCTTGGTATGTGGGTGTGTTTGTGTGTGTCCTGCGGTGGGTTGGCACCCTGCCCGGGATTGGTTCCTGCCTTGTGCCCTGCGTTGGCTGGGATTGGCTCCAGCAGACCCCTGTGACCCTGTGTTCGGATTCAGCGGGTTGGACAATGGATGGATGGAAGACTATGTTGTTAAGGGTCTCGTGATGTCTTCACTCTCCGCTTATATTAGATGTTGGAATGCACCTCTCAGTATCCAAGCTTCTGCATTTCACAACAAAACTTTGCTGTGCATGTAGTTATCTTAAAAATACTTTACAGAGTTAGGGTTATTGCCTGTTTTTCCAATAACAATTTCTAGTGAAAGTTTTAGTTGTGGTAGTTTTGATCACATTTAGATTTTTGCCTTTTTGGTCATGTGCTCTTTATGGATTTAAAACTTTCTTTAATTTTCCTGGCCTGTCTTTATTTTTGCCAGACTTCTCATCCTAGCCGGCTTAGCTATAGCATTACGAGGACAATGGTCAATCCCGGCAGCACTAGTTGCACCCAAAACTGGATTTTCATTACTCAACACATTCACACAGGGTAATTTTAAGTGTGCAAATAATATAAACTACACATCTGTGGGGTGTGGGAGGAAATCCCAAATGCACCACCATTAACTATTAGGCTATCACCCCAACCAGTAGAAGCTAGTAGCATTTTCCACTGAAATGGTTAACTCTTTGTGAAAATTAGCTTATATTCTGTATATTTGTAGATGAACAGATTCAGCACCAGACCTTCTTATTATATACATATATATATATATATATATATATATATATATATATATATATATATATATATATATATATATATGTATGTATATATATATATATATATATATATATATATATATATATATATATATATATATATATATATGAAATCCAGTACACTTACTAAGATATTGTAATAATTTTAAAAAATCTAAAATTATTTATAGATTTTTGGAAATGATTACAGAAAATCTTGGTATATTTAAGAGATGAATATATTTTTACAGTTCTCTAAATGATAATTTAGTTTCCCATGGAAATCTATACCCTTAGAATGGCTAGCAGCCTCATTAACAACAACAACAACAACATTTATTTATATAGCACATTTTCATACAAATAATGTAGCTCAAAGTGCTTTACATGATGATGGAAGAGAAAAAAAAGACAAAATAAGAATTAAAATAAGAGAACACTAACTAACATAGAATAAAAGTAAGGTCCGATGGCCAGAGAGGACAGAAAAAACAAAAAAAAAACTCCAGACGTCTGGAGAAAAAATAAAATCTGCAGGGGTTCCAGGCCATGAGACCGCCCAGCCCCCTCTAGGCATTCTACCTAACATAAATGACCTTAATCAGTCCTCAGTGTATTCAAGGTTCTCATGGAAGAACTTGATGATGATGGTCATGGACTTCTGGTCTTTAATCCATCAATGTAGGGACATCACGGTGCTTTGATAGGTAGTGGTGGTGCAGTTCGCCACCACAGAAAACCGGAAAAAGAACAGAAGAGAGAGTAGGGGTTAGTACGGATTTTGGAGCCACCGTGAATAGTAATGATAATTAATTGAATATACAGAGCATCAGGATTAAACCAAAATGAAGCTATGAGAAAGCCATGTTAAAGTAATGTGTTTTCAGCAGTTTTTTAAAGTGCTCCACTGTATTAGCTTGGCGAATTCCTACTGGCAAGCTATTCCAGATTTTAGGTGCATAACAGCAGAAGGCCGCCTCACCACTTCTTTTAAGTTTAGCTCTTGGAATTCTAAGCAGACACTCATTTGAAGATCTAAGGTTACGATTTGGAGTGTAAGGTGTCAGACATTCTGACATATAAGATGGAGCGAGATTATTTAAGGCTTTGTATATCATAAGCAGTATTTTAAAGTCAATTTTAAATGACACAGGTAACCAATGTAGTGACATCAAAACTGGAGAAATGTGTTCAGATTTTCTTTTCCTAGTTAAGATTCTAGCAGCTGCATTCTGCACTAGTTGCAATCGATTTATGTCTTTTTTGGGTAGTCCTGAGAGGAGTGCGTTACAGTAATCTAGTCGACTGAAAACAAAAGCATGAACAATTTCTCAGCATCTTTCAGTGATATAAGAGGTCTAACATTTGCTGTATTTCTTAGGTGAAAAAATGCTCTTCTAGTGATCTGATTAATATGTGATTTAAAGTTCAAGCCACAGCCAACAGTTACACCTAAATTCTTTACCTTTGTCTTGACTTTTAATCCTAATGTATCAAGTTTATTTCTAATAACCTCATTATATCCATTATTGCCAATCACTAAGATTTTAGTTTTCTCTTTACTTAGCTTGAGAAAATTACTACTCATCCATTCAGAAGACATTGTATCAGTAAATCAACAGAGTCGGGGTCATCAGGTGCTATTGATAAGTACAGTTGCGTGTCATCAGCATAGCTGTGGTAGCTCATGTTATGCCCAGAGATAATCTGACCTAACGGAAGCATGTAAATCGAAAAGCGCAGCAGACCCAAGATAGAGCCTTGTGGAACATCATATAGAGTATCATGTGTCTTTGAAGTATAAATACCACAACAATCATAGAATTTTCTACCTGCTAGGTAGGATTCAAACCAATTTAAGACTTTGCTAGAGAGGCCCACCCATTGACTAAGGCAATTTCTAAGAATATTGTGATCAATGGTGTCAAATGCAGCACTCAGATCTAGGAGGATGAGAACAGATAAATGGCCTCTGTCTGCATTTACCCGCAAGCCATTTACTACTTTAACGAGTGCATTTTCTGTACTGTGATTTGTTCTGAAACCCAAATGAAACTTATCAAGAATAGCATGTTTATTGAGGTGGTCAATTAGCTGCATAATGACTGCCTTCGCTAGAATTTTACTTAAGAAAGGCAAGTTAGAGATAGGTCTAAAATTTTCAAAAGCAGAGGAGTCAAGATTATTTTTCTTGAGTAGGGGTTTAAATACAGCAGTCTTAAGACAGTCTGGGAAGACCCCCGTATCTAATGATGAGTTTACTATGTCAAGAATACTGTCAATTAGCACGCTGGATACTTCAATTAAATACTCATCAAGACCAGATGACCTCCTCTCATTAAAAAAATAATAATAAATAAAACTTTCTCAGGATCCTTAAGCAGCATTCAATAATAAAATTAGTTTTCAAATAAATCAACAGGCAGATTCCTGCATATTACATAACTTTCAAGACAGCACAGAGTGGGGGGAATAAACAAAATACTCAGTGACTGGCATTAATGTAACGCTAGTCTAAAATATGCAGCAATATATCATGAAAAATAAGCACAAACGTATGCGACCCTGGAGCTAAACCTACTTGATATAAAAATTTCAGAAGAAAAAAAGTAAAATAAATTACAGCACGATATAGGCTTCTTGAGAACATGATTCATGTTCTCCTGATAAATAATGCACTATGTTAGACTAACATGTATTTCACATTTCAAACACAATTCAGTTTATGGTAAACTTGTAAAAGACAATAAAAAATTTACAGTAGGCAGGTTTATTCCATAAGCAATATCATTGTAATCTTATCTGTTTTTATATAATCTATCTATCTATCTATCTATCTATCTATCTATCTATCTATCTATCTATCTATCTATCTATCTATCTATACCTTAAAATAAAAATGAGATTTGTTCAAATAGCTCTATGTTTGGCCTTGGCCTTTTACATGGTAAGAATCTCTGTGTGATATTTTCCCGTAATTTACCTGTTCATCCCATGTAAATGCTACAACGTAATGTGAGCCACTCCGAGCTTGCTTGCAAATGAAGAATAAATTTAACCTTATTGTAGACTGACTCCTTAATTAGAATTCATTAGCCAAAATGTTAAATTGCATCATTTGAATTTCAAATGTTTTGAACATTATAAATAGACCCTGGAAGCATTTTTGAAAGATCGTTGTATAGCAATTTGCTGACGTTCAATAATTAATAATTGATATTTTCAAGTGCTGCATCAGTTGAGAAATCAAAGGGGAGGAAAAACTGCCAGCTCCTTTAAGAACTGTGCTAATCAGCAGAGCGTGAGCACGCTTGAGCCTTCTGCAAGGTCAGCATATTTAGAAAAACCTCCAATGTGATTAACTGACCAAGATTATGTCAGACCATGGTTAAGGACCACTCTTGTCTTGAAAAGAGTTGTCTGTTCAGGGTCAGTAAAGAGCAGGTCCTAGTTCCCCTTTTTGTTATAATAGAGAGTAAAAATGAGTTTTTAGTCCTAGGAATGGGCTCTGTCTTTATTTTATATGCTGTTTAAGTTTCATGTAGATATTATTATGATCTGATATAGAAAGCATAAGCACATTCTGAAAGTACTCATTAAATAAGTGTATACATGGTTTAGACACAGAACACTACATAAAAATGTGATGCACAACTATTAAAATAAAGCACTTTTATTACTCCGGCTTTAGCCTAATACAGATTCTGAATAATGGTATGTACAGTATATGTATTGAATCCCCTTGATTTCTGTGTAATGAATTAGTACTGAAGCTGTACTTACTGCATAATGGTTTGCATTATCATATATGTATGTGTAAACCACCAAAAGCTGTGTACAAGGTTATGTGCTCATTTTCATAAAATACATTGCACAATAATTCTAGGCCAATTAAAAGAAAATGTTTTGATTTGTTTTTAAGTGTGCACAATGCTATAATACAATGTGTTACAGGACAGTGCCAAGACATTACATAAAAAACCATCCTTGTTCAATATAAAGGATGGAATGGTAATAACAGTGTAATCACACAAAGTAATACTATATGTTATTATACATGTAAATATGATATTTGCCTTTCTGTAATTAATAAACCACTCACTTTCACAAACATTATTTGTAGTGTATGGGGTAAGCAAAGCTGTTCTCACATTTTACCATTGCAGTTAGCCTTCAAATTATCTTAAATCAGTGCCAGACAAAGCCCATTTGAAGCCGTAGTCGGGGTTGATGGCTGTCACCACTTGTTGTCCATAGCGGGTGGTTGGTATCATTAGACTTCAATAACCTGCAATGGGGACGTCCCCTCTTGGTGTCTGGTGTGCATGCCCCTTCAGTAGCATGGTGCCTCTTTGTGTATATACTATAGACCAGGGGTAGGCAACGTCGGTCCTGGAGTGCCACAGTATGTGCAGGTTTTTGTTCCAACCCAGTTCCTTAACGAGAACTCAATTATTGCTGATGAAGCACATATTGCTTAAGTGACATTTTAATGCTTCATTTTAGTGGTCTCGCTTGTTAAGGTTCTCCAACCTTAATTGCTTATTTCAATCTTAAACTGCTGCATTCAGTGTTTTAATTGCTCCTTATTAGCAATAAGATGTAAAACAGGGGTAGGCAATGTCGGTCCTGGTGAGCCGCAGCGGCTACAGGTTTTCATTCCAACCCAATTGCTTAATTAGAAACCAATCATTGCCAATCTCAGACCTTATTTAATTTTATGGCTTGTTAGTCTGTGCAATGTAAGGCTTTTATATCGTAGATTTTTTTCCTTTCCAAGGATATCATCCAAATGATTTGAAGCCTAAAACAGATCATTTTCAGTCTGTCACATTTTTCTATTAAGTGTTTTATTAAATCAAACCGTGCATGATGAACACACACAGATGTAATTGGAAAAAAGCTAGCTGGAGAACTGCTGGCTGCTTTGTCTTTTACATCTTATTGCTAATAAGGAGCAATTAAAACACTGAATGCAGCAGTTTAAGATTGAAATAAGCAATTAAGGTTGGAGAACCTTAACAAGCGAGACCACTAAAATGAAGCATTAAAATGTCACTTAAGCAATATGTGCTTCATCAGCAATAATTGAGTTCTCGTTAAGGAACTGGGTTGGAACAAAAACCTGCACATACTGTGGCACTCCAGGACCGACGTTGCCTACCCCTGCTATAGACGTTAAGGATTGTGAGCTCCTTGGTGTATGAAATGTGTGCACTTTTTTTATTTTCAAAAACAGCACCCAGCAGATAACAGGGCCCACTCAGTATCATCAGAGTTCGACAATTGGGTGTTGTCCCCATGGTGTTTGGAGTGTGTGCTACTTAAATTTCATAAATGATGCCCCTCAGATGAAAGCACCCTAGGTGGCTGCCTATGTCGCCTAATGGATCGACTGTCTCTGTCTTAAGTAGTTAGAAATGCTGCCATATGAATCTACCATCCTAGGTTCAACTCTTGCAGTTGGTTGCTCAATGTACAGGGTAAGAAAGGACACAAACAATTGTGAAGAGTTGGAGCATCTGTAGGCAAACCACGTATAATTCAAAGAAGTTATAGACATGTTGAAAGAAAAGAAAAACATGGTTGCAGACACGAGTCTCCAAAACAGACTACTCAAGATGGAGGAACTCACATTGATAAGGACTTCCCACAGGAAGACGAGGGTACAGGCAGATGGACACCAAAAGTGTGTTAAAGCCATCAATTTTCCAATCTACAGAGGGAAGGAGAAATAAGGTGTTAATCAATGGGAAATTACCATTATCTGAGCCCTCAATGCACACGCAGGTAACAACAGTTAGCACATTTTTATTATATATCGGTGTGAATTTTTCTCAGGATACTTCCATTTTTCTCTCACTTACTGTGCTAAAAACATGAATGTTAGGTGAATTACCAATACTGAACTGGCTCCACTTGAGAATGAGTGTGTGTTTGTGTGTAAGTGGGTCCTGTGGCAGACTGGCACACCCTTTCAGGGTTGTTTCCTGCCTTGCACCAAAAGGTGCCCTCAGCCATGAATTAGGTTAAGCCAGTTTCAGAATATTGTGTTATGAAGAAAGGAGAATAAAAACAGCATCCAAAACAGTTTGTGAATTAGTTATTAAATAAATGAATTATAATGAATCGGAGCATGCATTGAATGGTTCCTTAATTAGGTACACTAGTGGTACCACATTGCAAGTCACTCTGTCTTGGCATTCAATAAATTCTTTTTATGTTGATATCTGATGGCTGGTGAGGTCATTGCAATAAAGCTTAATTCACTGTGATGTGATGTAGCTTCATGTGATGTGGCATGGTATTCTACTGACAAATAGATGGCCTTTCCTAGATGGGTAAACTGTTGTAATGAAGGGCTGCACCTAACTAGCAACCATGCCCAGATATTTTGTGGCATGAAATGTTGCTCTACTTATATCAAATAATCAAATGTCTACCAAAGGGTAATGGTCCATATCCACCGCTGCTGCCACCAGATACTATGCTGGTATCTGGAAGGTTGGATTTGTGGTCTTGGGGGGTTTCTGTCATATCCTGATCCCTCCATCAGCATGAAACAAAAAGAAATGGGATTTAATAGACCAGGTGATAATTTTGTAATCACTATCATCGGTAGCTCTTAGCTCACTGCTCCTGATAATACTTGTTTTTACTAAATTGAAAAGAACCTTGTTAGGTAATTAGCTGTCAAATCCCATCCAGGACAGAATATGACAGGTTATGCGCTCTGCTATGCCGTCTTTGTTAACTAATTGTAGCTATCAGTTGCCTTATAGAAACTGTGTCAGCCCCTTTCATCACCATTCAGTTTCTGAATGCAGCACTAAATAATTTGCCCTTCCTTACTCAGGGTAATGTGTCGGGTGGCTTGTACCAGATTGTGTTTGAAGAATTTGAAGTCTTTTGACGTACTCATTCTTTCTTTTGAATTGCACCCACACATGACTCATTGGTACAGTTTGTGCCTACTTGCTTCGAATAGTATGATCTGCAAATTGAGCAGGAGTATTTAGCCACTCACCGCATGTGGTATCGATACTCGGCATTCTCATAAGCATATCAATTCACAGTTTTAAGAGCATCAGCAAAATAGCGCAGTTATAAAAGTTTTTTTTATAATAAGCTTCAGGCATAATTGTAAATTTAAACACAATGCCTTTTATCTGACTTGGAGCTCCTTTACTTCTATACTGCATATTAGTCTTTGAGGATTGCAGTTTAACCGTGTATTATTCTACAGTTGTATGAGAGTGCATATTAAATGAAAGAAATTGGTTCATTTGATTTAGACTTAAACTCTTTACAAATGCTGTAAAATTATAAGAACATTTGCTGTACCATATTTCTATATATTAAAATAAGGTTACGATAGGATTAAAATGTACTTCTCATAAGGAAGCATGCTGCTTTAGAAAATCCACAGATTGAAAACGTAAATGCTGATAGTTTTGACACAAATTTGATGAGGCTTCTGCTTTGATTCTTTTGGTACAAACGGTACATTGTCATGTAATAAAGCTGAAGAGGCACTCGTTACATGCATTTAGACAGGTATAATATAGTATGTCCTTAAGAAATACAAGGTAAATTAAAATAAATAGCTTGGCAGTAGTTTTGTGAGACAGGAAAAATGAATGCTTTTAAAATTAAAATTACATCCTTGGGAAAAAGCATACATAAAAGCTGGACCACTTTATTTTAATTGAAAACCATAAGACCTGTCACAATAAAAATGTCAAATATAATTTCATTTTGGGGGGGGGGGGGGGGGGGGGGGGGGGGGGGGGGATTGAACCGAAGGAAAACAGCACAAAAGCCAAGGATGTTTTGTGTTCCAACATGATATACCTACTATAATGTGCTCAAGGCATTCCTATGCCACTCATGTAAAGCGCTTTGTTTTGGTTATCTCTGTTCTGTAACTGACCTCAAATCCTTATCAGAGTGTCCAACAGTGTTGTGAGCATGAAAAGGAGAGTCGGGGTCAGGACAAGCAAAGATCAGAATCACAAGAAAGCTTAACAAAACAAAAAAAAACAGAAACCAAAATCACTGCATTGATTCATGAATAAACCACTGCATCCACGGGTGTGTTGTCAAATCAGACTTTATTGGAATCAGCAAAGCACAAACTTACCATCGTATTGGAACGATTGTCATACATGGTCTCATTACATATACTGTATATCCTCACAATATGTTTAAACACAAGTGGGAGCTGCAAGCTGCACTATCTGCAGGTTGTGAGAAGGAGTAATTGAAACATTGATACACCTATCACTGATATGGATTTATAACTATATTAGGATTCATTTTATTTTTTCACTTTTGTGCTTCTTTCCATTTTTAATGCCCATAGATAAAATGGGCATGCCATTTCTAAAGGCAGGTGCAGAGATCATAAGAGCAATCCATTTATCCATTTTAAAATCCATTTAATCCAGTTATAGGATTGTGAGAAGGCTGATCTTATCCTGGCAGCATCTGGCATGAAGCATGAACTAACCCTGGAGAGGATGTCACAGGGTTTGCGCTTGCACAGGGTGCATGTATATACAGTATCTTGTGAGTATGCTAATTTGAGTAACCAATGAGCATGCTAAATAGTAATACATATGTAAACTAATAAGGCATACTAAGTTTAGCTCAAGCTGCTTAACACTACAATCCCTGAAGGTTATGAATTTTTTTGTTGTCCCCGACTGCCTTAAATTTTCCTGACATACACCAAAAAGCTTGTAGCTCCTTATCACTGCGCTAATAGCTCACTTTTGTTTTGCAAATGTGTAGTTTAGCAGAACGCAGCCTGCTGCAACCCTCTATTCAGTCAGATGAAGACATTGCCCTCAAGGTTCAAGTCTGTGTTGAAATGTTTATCTGGCAATGCGTTTGTATGAAATTATATAAGTAATAAGTAATGAAATATCATGATTTCAGCTACATACCTTTCATGTGTGTTCCGTGTCTACAATGATCGGTGTAAATACAGAATGATGGAGGAAATGTGAGGTAAGAAAAGCTGAACACACAGCTAAAACAGAAAATGTTTTTCTGTTTTCTTTTTTTTTTTTTTTTTAATATTTTTATTTTATTAATTTTCATTGTAATCATTCCATACAAACAGATCAATTTATAACCCAACAAATTTGAAGACTAATCAAACCCCACCCCTGAGAAGGAGAGCTTAGCTAAAGGAAAATTGCTTAAGGCTTTTTAATAAGGCAACATTAAACAAAAGAAAGGGAGAAGTAAATATCTATGTAAATAAGAGATGGAGAAGGGAGTTAAATGCGGTAATAGTTATTTCTCTTATTCTAAAATAATATTGATTAAATCCTGCCATGTTTTGAAAAAATTTTGTACAGATCCTCTAACTGAAAATTAGATTTTTTCCAATTTCAAATAATATAAAACATCGGTTTCCCACTGACTTATAAGAGGAGAATTAGGATTCTTCCAATTTAACAAAATAAGTCTGCGTGCCAAAAGTGTAGTGAATGCAATCACCGTTTGCTTGTCCTTCTCCAATTCAAGTCCATCTGGAAGAACACCGAACACAGCTGTTAATGGGTTAGGAGGGATTGTGATACCAAGGCTGTCTGAGAGGCACTTAAAAATTTTTGTCCAAAATGATTTTAGTTTGGTGCAGGCCCAAAACATGTGACCCAGTGAGGCAGGAGCTTGGTTGCAGCGTTCACAGGTTGGATCCTGCCCTGGAAACATTTTGGACAGTTTTAAGCGAGACAGATGGGCTCGATATATAATTTTTAGTTGAATAATTCTATGCTTTGCGCATATAGAACTCGAGTGAATTCTCTGCTTTGCTACCTTCCACTCCTTTTCTGATATATTGATTAAGACATCATCTTGCCAATGTCCTCTTGGATCTTTGAAAGGTAGGGACTCTAATAAGATTTTATATATTGCGGAAATAGTGGTTGTTTCCTCGAAATTGAGCAGTATTTTTTCCAGCATTGTGGAGGGTGCAAGGTGGGGAAAATCGGGCAATTTCTGTTTAACAAAATTTCTAATTTGAAGATAGTAAAAGAAATGTGTAGCTGGGAGGTTGAATTTTGAACGTAATTGTTCAAAAGATGTAAATATGTTGTCTATATAAAGATCTCTGAGCATTTTAATCCCAAAACTTTTCCAGGTATTAAAAACTGGATATACTTGCGAAGGTTGAAAGAGGTGGTTCTCTTGCAGAGGTGCCACTGATAAAAGATTTTCCACCTTAAAATGCTTTCTAATTTGGTTCCATATTCTGAGTGAGTAATACAGTACTTGTGATATTTACCCCTAGGTATTTAAACTGATCTGCTATGGTAAAAGGTAGGGTGTCTAATCTAATATTATATGCTTGTGAATTCACTGGAAAGATTATACTTTTATTCAGATTAATTCTAAGACCAGATATCTTTTGAAATTCTGTTAGTGCTGTTAAAACAGCGGGGACAGTGTTTTCTGGGTCTGAGATATATAAGACCATATCATCTGCATATAGAGAAATTTTCTGTTCCAGTCCTTCTCTGACAATCCCCTTTATCTGATAAGAGTTTCGGCAGTGAACCGCCAGTGGTTCAATAGCGATTGCAAACAACAGTGGCGACAAGGGACATCTTTGTCTGGTACCACGTTCTAGTTTAAAGTAGTCTGAGCAAATGTTATTAATACAAACTGAAGCTTCTGGACTGGTATACAGTAGTTTGATCCAAGCACAAATATTCGGGCCAAACCCAAATTTCTCCAATGCAGTGAAAAGGTAATTCCATTCAATCGTATCAAATGCTTTTTCTGCGTCTAATGATAGTAATATCTCCGGGGTGTTTGATTTTGCTGGTGAATATATAACATTAAACAAGCGTCGGAGATTTGAAGATAGGTGTCGGCCTTTAATAAATCCAGTTTGATCTGGTGATATTACCGAGGGCAGCACTTTCTCCATCCTTCTAGCTAGGATTTTTGAGAGTATCTTAACATCATTATTCAGGAGTGAAATTGGTCTGTATGATGCACATTGTAACAAGTCCTTATTTTGTTTAGGAAAGACGGTGATTAATGCTTGTCGAAATGTTTGAGGTAGTATTTGGTTATCTCTAGCTTCTGTAAATGTTGCCAATAAGAGGGGAGCTAGCTGAGTGGAGAATTTCTTATAAAATTCTATGGGGTAACCATCAGGGCCTGATGATTTCCCTCTTTGTAGTGACTTTATAGCATCTAGTAGTTCTGTTAGCGTTAGAGGTTTATCCAGTTCCTCAGCACTTAAAGCATCTATTTGTGGTATCTGTGATGTATCCAGAAATGCATTAGATTGTGTGTTGTCTTCTTTGGGCTCAGTGGAATATAAAGACTTATAGTAATCTCTAAATGTGTGCATTATTTTATTATGGTCGATGATTTCTTCTCCATTCTTGTTGGTGATTACTGGTATTGCATTGTGAACTTCTTGTTTATGAATTTGTTGAGCTTATAAATAAGTTGTTCAGTTTCTTTAGTTGTTAAAATGTTAAGTTCTGTATGTAGGACCTGCCTTTTCCTGTGGAGAACTTCATTTGGACGCCTGGCTTGTTCTTCATCTATTCTAGTAATTTCATTTCTTAGCTATGACACTTTCTTGGTTTCTAATTTATTTCTGTGGGAAAGATATGAAATAATCTGTCCTCTTAAGAAGGCCTTTAGAGTTTCCCAGAGTGTTCCTGCAGAAACCTCTGTGGACGTGTTTGTCTCTAGGAAGAAGCTGATTTGTTTGGATATAAATTCTGTGCAGTTCTCGTCTGCCAATAAAAGAGGGTTAAGACGCCATCTGCGAGGTGAGTGTGAGGGGCTTATTGATTTTAGCTCCAAGACTAGAGGGGCATGGTCAGAGATAACAATTGTGTCATATTTGCATGATTTAATTGTAGACAGGAAATTATTATCTATAAAAAAATAATCAATTCTTGAGTAGCCATAATGCACTGGTGAGTAGAACGAATATGTTCTTGAGTTTGGGTTAAGAAACCTCCAGGGGTCTGATAAGTTGTGATCATTTAAAAACTGTGTAATTATCTTTGCAGTATTAGATGTCGTCCCCCCTGTCACAAGAGTCCTATCTAAGAGTGGATTTAAAACACAATTAAAGTCCCCAGCCATTATAATTTTATGAGTGTTCACATTGGGAATGGATGAAAATAGATTTTGCATGAATTCCTTATCTTCAACATTGGGTGCATAAACATTTATCAAAATCATTTTACTGTTATATACGTTGCCCATGACCATCACATATCTCCCTTCAGGGTCCGACACTACATCTGATGCTACAAATGGAACTGTTCTATGTATGAGAATTCCCACCCCTCTAGTTTTCTTTATAAAGCTAGAATGGAACATTTGGCCAGTCCAGTCTTTTTGTAATCTGAACTGATCCTTTGTTAGTAAGTGGGTCTCCTGTAAAAATACTATTTTAGTGTTTAAGCCTGTTAGGTGAGAGCATACTTTCTTTCTCTTTAATTCATGATTCAGGCCTTTAACATTCCAGCTCACAAAGTTAACTGTCCCATCATGGAGACATTGATTCTGAGTTTTTAATGTCATTTTATAGTTTTAATTGGTAATATGGCAGTTTTAATCTTAGTTTCAAGATTCCCCATGAGTTATTGCATTTTAGCCTATTGTTGCATTGATATTTATAATTATAAGAATTACAAGAATAGATTAGATATAACCTGCTCTCCTTCTCTGCCCCCTTTATCCCCCCACCCCCCCATTTTGCCTCCCCACATGAGGCTAGATCCCACTTCGCGATGTTCCAGTCCTCTGACATACGAAGAGACAGAGCACATCCAAAACAAAACAAACCCCACCCTGCAGCGGCGTTACAGAATTAAAACAGAGATATCTTTTGTAGTTAAATTCTTAATACTATCTGCCCGAAAATGTTCTCATTAACAGTATTTAAGCTTGAAATAATCTTCAGCGCTTTTAAGTTAAGATATTAAGATTAAAAAGATTAAAAAAAAAAAAAAAAAGAATCAACCCTGGGAATGATTTTAAAAACTAGTCTAGGATAAACCTGGTAATTCCTACTGTAATAGTATAATGGTAATAGTATAAATAGTAGAAAAAGCAATAAACCAAGGGTATGATGTTAAACAGTCTACTTTAAGGTATAGTAAAATAAAAAAAAAAAAAGAAGAAAAAAAACCCGAATCCTAATTACTTCCACATTTTCACACTCACGTCTATAACTCTATAAGTTTGATTAAAACATAAACATATAAAGTCCAGATAAAGAAAAGGATGTATAATTATAATACCAGTCTCTTTAAACATGGATCCAGAGAGCAGATCATAGGTCCTTCCCGTGCCTTGATAGAATACGTCTGCTTATTAACTTTCAAAAAAGTGTCGGAAACAGCTTCTTTAGTTCCTTTTCAGCTTCTTCTTTGCTTAGGAAAATATAATGTTGATCTTGAACTTCCACTTTCAGTTTGGCGGGATACAAGAGGCTGTATTTGATATCGGCTTTCCGTAGCAACTTTTTAATGTCGATGTAGGATCTGCGTTTTGCAGCTGTTGATGGTGAGAAGTCGGGAAAAATACGAATAAGATTATTTTAGAATATAATCTTTTGCTTGTGTCTGAGAAGTGCCATCACATCAAGCTTACATCGTAGTCACTCGAAGCGGACAATAAAAGACCTAGGTTTAAAGGCGCTTGGTATGCTTGTGCGATAAGCCGTAGCTATCTCAATGTCGAGTTTAAAGTCATCTCCAATTATTTTAGACAGTAATTCTACTGTAAATTTCACTGGGCTTGAGCTTGAGCTTTCTCGTTTCTCAGGTATACCTTCAATTCTTATATTATTTCTTCTGCACCCATCCTCCAGGGCTGCAAGTCTGTCTCCAAGTTTTTTGCATTTAGAGTTCGCAGCTGTGGCTTTTTCATCGGCGTTAGACGCCAGTTGTTCCGCTGTTTCAACTCGAGCCGTGAGTCCCTGCTTAACGTCTTCCAGCTGATCTGAAACGTCATTAATATGGTCATCAAGCATTTTCAGTTTGGAATTAGTTTCTTCAATGTGTTCCATTAATTTCTCCAACATGCCTTTAAAGTTCACGTCAAAATGTTTAAATAGACGCGTTTCCTTATCTTTGTTATCCTTCTTGAGCTCAATGGTCACCTTCTTAAGATCATTCATGTTATCTTTCTTAAGCTCATTCTTAAGCTCATTCATGGCCGTAACCATGGCAGTGGCCAGTGTAGCGATCATCTCTTTCAGTTCGGACAGTTCGCTTTGGCTTTCGTGCTCCGCGAGTGAAAATGCAGCTCCTGTTACAGCAGGTGATGCAGGCTCGCGATGAGTAGATGAGAGCATGTCCTGCAGGGCCTTTTCTAGTCTCGAATGATCCTCAGAAATCGGCAATCCATCGCGACCTGTATCACTTGCACCTTCGCTCCCAATTTCGCTCTCGACTGGAGATGATACAATGGAGCGGGGTCCCAGGAAATCTGCACATTCGTCTACCTGTTCCAGGTCAGTCTCCGTGAGGCCATACCTTGCACTTGCACTCAGGCTGGACTGACTTTCTGACTTTTCTTCTTGTTACTCATGCTTGTATATTGTAGTGGAAGTTCCTTGGTTGGGTTAAATACAGGATACCTCTAAATAATATGAAATTCGTGGGAAAATAAAGCCGCTGCTAGCGGAGCTCTGCTTCAGACGTCCATCTCCTATAATAATGACATAATTTTGACGTGAAGTCTACGATGTGTGAAGCCCAAATATCCAAGAAACACTTTCACAAAAGGTGTAACAAAACAAGTATGCTTTTATTCAAGAATAAAACCGAAGAAAAAGAAATTGCTCAATTGACATGTTGCTGAAACCCAACTGTCCAAAAGAACTTTTATACAGAAAAGACCGGTTTGTTAAACCAGCATGTATTTGTATAACACTTTTTCAAACGGAAGTAAAGCTCAACATTTTTACAAATAGTCCTAACTAATTACAAAAAAAATTACAAAAAAAAAGAAAAAGTCTGAATTAGTTATAGTGGACAAAGGTGGGGACCAATCTGAAAATCTATGCTATGGTCCAATGGCGAAGGAGGAGAGGAAAACAAAAACTTCATTTAGCAAAGATGCTGATGAAAATTAACCTCTAAGGTTTTCAAGGGCAAAAGACCACCCAGCCAACAAGGACATTCTACAGTATTTAAATCTGACAAATTTATTCATTATAGATATGACATACCGTTCTTGAAGATCTGATGCATAGACATTTTGAGTTGTTAAGCCCAAATAAAGAATTGAATGGTTCACATTATGACTGGCTGTCAAATTACTAACACAAAGTACTGTGGAAGCAAAAACAGGTTGCTGTATAAATGGAGCCAGTTGAAATGCCTAATTTGAACTGAGAGATTTGTAAACCATTATGTTAATCTGTCTGTAAGGTATAATTTATACCTACTGTAAATCCTGTACCAGTAATCTAACTAATTTCAAGAAAATACAGTGTATTCTAAGATGCTGTAAATTGACTTGGTGAACTCATTTAAAAAAGCCATTTAGATTTAAGCAAAGTTTGCTTCCTAACAATTACATT
Organism: Erpetoichthys calabaricus; assembly: GCF_900747795.2. Classification (NCBI taxonomy): domain Eukaryota; kingdom Metazoa; phylum Chordata; class Cladistia; order Polypteriformes; family Polypteridae; genus Erpetoichthys; species Erpetoichthys calabaricus. The sequence continues at coordinate 198,950,188 of NC_041394.2, forward strand.
GGAATTACCGTTTTTTTTACATAATACAATAACACTTTTCTACACATGTGAATTGTTTTAAATCTGTGTACATGAAACAATAAAAACATGATGTTACTAAAAGTTATGTTCTGCCTAAAAGGTCAATTAAGATATTCAAGTGTGTTCAAAAACGTAGTTAACTGTTATTAAATGTGATGTATTTTATGTACTTATTTACGAGACACATTTTTGTTTGTTAAATATATTTGTAGCAATTTTTTCAGAGCCCAAAATATCAGTAAGAATGAAATGTAATTACATTGATTAGTGGAGTGCACAAAATGAATGTTTGCTAATAGCATTTTACTATGTCATGTTGCTGAAAACTGTAGTGGTTGAAATAGCTTTCATAGATAGCAGATTCTAACTGAAGTGAGGTTAATATTGTGTTGATTGATGTAATATTGTTAGTTTTTGGGCTTGGATAGTTTATGGTTAATTGAAATTCATATATCTTAAACATAAACTTTGAAAAAAATACCCACTGGAGAATATCTGTGAAGGGTAGTATATCATTGCGGATCTTTGCTGATAAATTATAGAGATAAAGAAATATTGAGTTATGATAATCTGCAGATAATGCAGTCATGAAGTTGTTTTTAGTGTAATGTAATATAAATACTGAATACACATATATTTACTGTGTGCTTCCAGAGCCACACTTACATAGCTTGTTTCTTATTTCATTCGATTCTGGACAACTTCCAGTGCTTGTATGTTGTACTTATATGATTATTTAGATAACTTACCTGACCTGAGCTGGCACAATTTCCAATAGCTGGAGCTTGGGTGTCAGAGGTTTGCACATGCGACAACTGCTTCTCATGCAGGCAGCACAAACCACTGGTGTGTGCACGGCTCTGTTGACTTGTTTTAGCTGACAGGAGCGGTCATCAAATGAGTAAAAGAAAATAATTTACTAAATATACAAGTTGAAGTAACTTCTCTCCAGACATGAGTTTACAAACTTTGCAAATTCTTTTTAATGGGAGTTTTCACAAATTCAAAAAATTGTACTACACTCATGTGTATTGACAGACATTAAAGACAACAGTACATGCTTTATTGCATGACATATGAATGCATATAAAATTGAACTAAGTGATAGACATTTCTGCTTACGAGTTGATAAAAATCAAACTGCATAATTGAATATATAGAACAAAGTGGAGTGGCTACATTAAAATATAACAATAGAATACAAAAAAAAATCCTCTGATATAGAGTTGTTGCTGCAGTTTCCAAACTTCTTTACTGTATTTTTAATGATGTGGTGTATTAAAAACGTAGTGAAAATATCCATCCATCCATTATCCAACCTGCTATATCCTAACTACAGGGTCATGGGGGTCTACTGGAGTCAATTCTAGCCAACGCAGGGCACAAGGCAGGAAACAAACCCTGGACAGGGCGCCAGCCCACCGCAATAGTGAAAATATGCAACAGAATATTCGAAAGGATAATTATTAGCTGGCATCTATTTCTGCTCTTTATGTTATGATGCCAGAGTTCTATTCTAGACTGCAGGAATTCAGATTTTATTTATAAGAAATCTTAAGGTGACATCTTAAAACTGGCAACACAGTATTCAGGCACACGCTAGCTGTTCAATTGGCAAGATTTAGGCAGTCTCCTAGAATTAGAAATTCAAAAAGTATCAAAAATGTTTATAGCATTCCAAAGATGCTTTTTAAATACTTGTGTTTTACACAGTATGACAGTGACAACTATCTGTTGAAAGTAACATATCACAAGTGCATTTCAAACTGTGTGGCATCTCACTGAAATAAACCTGCTTGTACATAAAGAAAGGGTCCTAAGTAAATTATCATGCTTGAGAGCCTAATGATTAAACAGAGTGCCTGAACAGTTCACAGCAGCTGTAGTGAAATAAGGTGTTTTACAATTGTAGGATCTGAAGAAGAAATTTTAACATGACCACCCAGGACCGGTCAATTTAAATGTAGGAATTGAGTGAATTTTAAGTTGGTTAATTGGTTATCAGTTTTTCCTTCTGTAATACTGATAATTAAATAAATAATTCAGCAAGTCCCCCTACTTTACCTTACCTGTCCATGTTGTAGAAGGAGGTCTCTGGCCTTTACACTTATATCAAGATAACTGAGGCACACTCATTTTAAGGAACAGAATAATACAATTTATTTTTAAACACAAAGATTATAGAAGTATGATGAATGCATATACAGTATACTGTATATTGACATATAAGGCTAGATGCATACCAACTAGACAGACAACCCTGTAACATATAGGCTGGTTATTTTGAGTTCTAATTCATCTTAGTAGAGATAATTAATTTTACAATACAAGTCTTTATGAACAATGTCTGATGTTGTGTGCTTTGTTGCTGCTCTGGGTTCACTTGGAGGATTCAAGCTGGAGTGCACTGTATCTCTTTGTATGTGATACTAGACCCTTTGCTGTATCATCTACAACTTACAGAAAAGCATTACTCTTTCTGGCACAAGAGTTTATGTCATGAAATTCACTTCTCAGCTTTCAGACTACTCTGAAACTGAAACAGACTACTCACTGTTTAGCTTGGCAAACTGGATATCAACTCGTAGGCTCACAAAGAGAAGAGTTTGTTGGATGTGGCTCTCCAAGGAAGAGTGTCTGTCTCATAATGTTTTAGCTTTCAGAGACCAAGTTTCAGAAGGACATTTTACATATTTCCTCCTCCCAAGAGAATTCCCAGGTGGTTCAGTGAGTGTTCAGTGAATATCCTAGAGCACTGGGGTGCATTATGGTTTTGAAGGAAGGCTGAACCATTCTCCTGATTGGATTAAAATTGCTTTCAAAGACAAAAATCAATGTGTCCTCATAGGTGAGTTATTCTGTCCATCATAGGTTAATATATATATTCATAGCATTCGTAGTCCGAATCACGATATGGGTTGTTACCTACCAGGTAACGCATGTGGTTGGTCTGCAAGTCGGCAAACATCCGCCACTCCCTCTCAGTTGCGATGGGGATGCAGTGGAGTGTGTGCGCCTGATGAGCCCAAATAAGGGTGAAAGACGTGTCACATATTCTTTGCATTATTTGACAGTAAAGTATGTAATATATAGTATATATATATATATATATATATGGTTGAAATAGTTTTACTGTCAAATAATGCAAAGAGTACGTGACACGTGTTTCGCCCTAATTCTGGGCTCATCAGGCATACACACTCACTGCATCCCCTCTCGGGAATCGAACCTCGAACGTCAGTGCCAGAGGCAAAGCCCCTAACGCTGCGCTCCGGCGTGTGGTTCATTCATTTAACAGCATGTAGATCGGGTAATTACATTCATGGCATTCGTAGTCTGAATCACAATCTGATTGTATGGGTGGTTACCTACCAGGTAACGCTTGTGGTTGGTCAGCAAGTCGGCTAACATCCGCCACGGTGCCCTCTTTCAGTTGCGAGAAGCAGATCATAGAATGGTAAAACTATATATATAGTTCTTTGTTGTTGCTTGAGTCCATTTTCGTACTTTCTGGCTGAAGAGGTCTGCAGAGGAGTTTCGAGAAAGATATCAGTTCACATCAGTTCAAAGGTATCATTTACACCTTTGTTATCAGATTAAGTCCAGACAGATCCTGGTACAAGCTGAAGCTTAGTCATTTAGTTTGGAATGCAAGTAGGGGAAGACTAGGTGTCTTCATCTATGTTAAATCTCCTTTCTTAACAGGCCAGGGGTGCCATTAAACCTAGCAGAACAGGCAATGCCCACATTGTCCAACAGTAAGTATTACAAGGCTTCATTGCTATCAAGACAGTAATGTGTATGAAGTCTGAACATTAACAAAGAATTTCAGAATGCACTACATTGTCTCTCCACTTATCTCCAGAAAGATTTCACTATAAAAGTGAAAGGTGAAGACATCTGATGTTGCTATTTTAACTGCTGAAGGGCTTTAGCATGTAGGAATTATCTTCTTCGATGCTTGTAAACTTCTCTTGCTAGGCACTTTCTTTCACAGAGATTCAATTGCACTGATATGTTTTCGAACTAGTAGAGTATAAATAAACTGGGTGACGTTTCCTCCATTTAGATGAAGAACAGGCATGAATGAAATACTGTATTTTCTTGTATAACTATATTTTACAATGTGTATTTACATGCATCTATATATTTGCAAACTTTAATGTGATGATAGTAGTCAAAGGAAGCTGGAGCCCAACTTGACAATAAAAATAGCCAGGTAAATCAGAAACCTATTTTATTGTAGATGTAATGCCAACCCTTATGCAGTGAAAGGCTTATTTCCTGCTCTATTCTGTAACTTAATTTTTAAACATTATATATACTGTATATATATATATATATATATATATATATATATATATATATATATATATATATATATATATATATATATATTATAAGAAGAATGGCCCTTAGACATTTAAAAGGTTTGTGGCAGCCACCCGTATAATTGTTCCCGGCTGCAAAACAGTTGCAAAAATATTGCCATGTTCACACAATCGAGTCCAGAACAGAACTGATTCTCTATACACAAGATGGCAGCTTTAAAGGCCAGTGGAGGAAGTGATGTCATTGGCTGCCCCAGAACCGGGCGGGATTTCCCTAGAATAATCTGTAAAAGATCGAGAGGGAGAATTAGTGCACTTCGAAACCCCCTGGTACGGCATGGAATCACATGTACTCAAGTCCTTTAGTTGTCTCCTAAACACGCGTGAGAGGTCATGAATGCGGGCGAGAGCTTCGACGTTGGTGTGGAGAGAACCTTTCTGATGAATGAGCAAGAACTTATAAGGTTGCAGATTAAGGAACCACCTAGTGACTCAGGGGTTAGACTCCTTATGCAGGGCCATCCACTGTAAAGGTGCATGGTCCGTGACAAGTGTAAATTCCTGACCCAAGAGGTAGTACCTCAACTGTGTAATCGCCCACTTAATCGCAAGAGCCTCTCTTTCCACTGCCGCATACCTGGTCTCCCGATCCAGCAGTTTCCGGCTCAGGAACATGACAGGGTGTTCAGTACCGTCGACACTTTGGCTCAGCACTGCTCCTAGGCTTGTGTCCGAAGCGTCCGTCTGGAAGATAAAAGGAATTGAAAAGTCAGGTGCCTTCAAAACAGGTGCCGACGTCAGGGCCCTTTTTAAGTCACTGAATGCAGCTTCTGTCGCATCAGTCCATACCACAATGTTAGGAGCCCTCTTCTTTGTTAAATCAGTCAAGGGCACAGCTCTCTCCGAAAAGTGTGGTACAAACCGGCGGTAGTACCCTGCTAAGCCGAGAAATGCCTGGATCTGCCGCTTGGTTCGTGGACGGAGCCATTTCAAAATGGCATCTATTTTAGAGCACTGTGGCTTCACAGTACCACGACCCACAAGGTAGCCTTTCAATCCAAAGAAACATTTTTTCGGATTGATTCGAAGACCGGCTTCACCCAGCATCCGTAATACCGCTCGGACGTGCTGTAGGTGTTCCTTTCAGGTACTGGAATAGATGACGACGTCATCCAGGTAGGCAGCACTATACGTGTTATGGGGGTGGAGCACTTTGTCCACCAGACACTGGAAAGTCACAGGAGCCCCATGTAACCCGAATGGAAGGACACAATACTGCCAGTGCCCACTAGGGGTGCTAAACGCGGTTTTAACATTTGCGGAGTCCATTAAAGGAACATGCCAGTACCCCTTGGTCATGTCAAGTGTGGTCAGATATTCAGCCTGTCCAAGCATCTCAAGGAGGTCGTCCACTCGAGGCATCGGATAAGAATCAAACTGTGAGACCTGATTAAGCTGATGGAAGTCATTGCAAAACCTCCAATTCCCGTCGGGCTTAGAAACCAAGACTATTGGGCTGGACGAGGGACAATAACTTTCCTCTATGACACCTAGGTCCAGCATGCGCTTGATTTCCAGCTCCACTTCAGCCTTCTTTGCCTCAGGAAGATGATAGGGGCATTCTCAGTCTATGACCCTGGGCTCAGTCACAATATCGTGGGCAATAAGAGAGGTCCTACCGGGGGTTTTGTCTACCACCTCTGGGACGGATGAGATAACTGCTTCGAGCTCTCGCCTCTGTAAGTTATTCAAGTTAGTGCCAAAGTTAAGGGTGTTGGTTTGAGCAAACAATGAGCAGGGCTGGCTGGAGGAGGGATCAGGGTCCCTTTCCTTCCACGGTTTCAGCAAGTTCACATGATATATCCGCTCTCTTGGTCGACGATTGGGCTGTTTCACCAAATAGTTGACGAGCCCTTTCCTCTCCTTAACTTCGTATGGCCCTTGCCAATGGGCAAGTAGTTTAGAGTGAGAGGTGGGAACCAACACCATGACCCAATCCCCCGGTTGTAATTCCCGAAAGCGTTGTGCCATGGTCATCATAGTGGCCCTGTGCTGCTTGCGCCTCCTCCATGTGACTTTTTAATATGGGTTGAATTTTTCAAAATCTGTCGCGTAACTGCACGATATACTCCAAAATATTAGTTGAGGGAAGAGCCTCTCCTTCCCAAACTTCTTTTAAAATGTCCAATATGCCCAGGGGTTGTCGTCCATATAACAATTCAAAGGGTGAGAACCCCGTTGAGGCTTGTGGGACTTCACTGTAGGCAAAGAGTACGAGGGGGAGGACTAGATCCCAATTATCTCCCGTCCCCGCTGACCACCTTATAAAGCATCTGTTTGAGAGTTTGATTAAACCTCTCTACTAGACCATCGGTTTGAGGATGATATACCGCGGTCTTTAAGTGCTTTATTTTAAGTAACTTAGCTGTTTCCCTGAATGTCTTCGAGGTAAATGGCGTCCCATGGTCTGTAAGGACTTCTTTAGGGATTCCAACTCGCGCAAAGACCTCTACTAGTTCCCGTGCGATGGCTTTTGAGTTAGCTGAACGCAATGGAACAGCTTCTGGATATCGGGTTGCATAATACATGAGGACTAACATATATTTATGTCCTCGGGCCGAGGGTTCCAGGGGTCCCACTATATCGACCCCTATTCTTTCGAATGTGACATCAATCAAGGGAAGAGGAACTTGATACGCTGTAATGTTTTCTCAGTGCCCAGGTGGCCTCCTAGGAGGTGGGCGTGTGCTAATTCACAAACCTGCCGCTGGAAAGTTCGCGGAATTAGCAACAACTTCCGCACCCCCCACCCCCCCCCCCTTCATGCTCACTAACCCGATATAATAAATCATTTTCTATGACAAAGTGAAGCCCACTGAAGAACCACTGCATTCTTTGCAAATTTAAGGGAATCATCATTCCATTGTTCCCTTTTAAACGAGGCTGGTGTTTGTCTAAATTGAAAGCTTAAATCTGAGAGAGGGCCCGGTCTGACCTCAAGGAGCGGGGAGTCATCCCACTCCGCTGAGACGCGGACAGATAACATAACTGTCTGCAATGGCCCGGGCAGCTCCCTATCCTCCTCTTGGCCTCCCATATCTCTCTCTGCCGGCTGAGAACACAGGGTGGAGACAACCTGCAATGGAGGATTCCCATCTGTTACTAGGCCTAAATTAGGTTTAGGAGAAGTCAGTACTTCACCACTTTTATTATTAGACCAGTCCCGCCCGAGAATCACAGAAAAAGGTGGATTTGGGAGGACCACTACGGTGATTCTTTTAACTGATCCTCCCTGGTTGATGAAACATCGGGCGGATTTATACAATCGGATATCTCTGTGCACACAGGTTATACTGGTCTATAGTTTTAGCCACTGTCGCGGTAGTACATACCGGTGATCAACAATGGAAATGTTGCTGCCGGAATCAAAGAGAGCTTCCACTTAAAATCCATTTACAATTACCTCTCCCTTATGAGTCATTGACAAGGGGTTTGAAAGCGCACACAACCCAGCCCCCTTTTTCCATTTACATTCCACCTCGCTCCCAAGGGAGGGCCGCGCCCGCGGAATTGGGGACTCCAGTGCAAACTCCGATATATGCCGAAAGGGCAGATTAGGAGGGACGTAATCTCCATGGCGTCCGCTAGAGGACCGTTCTGCTCTCCCAAATTGCGAGTCTGCCTTAGATGTTTCAATGAGCTTGATGAACTCGTTCACAGTTGAAAAGCCTCCCCAGACCGGCTGGGTGAAATGTTCCGGTTCACGATTTGGAAGGTGGTGCACTATATACTGTATATAGTTTATATTCTCATAAAATTCTGAATTTAATGTAAAATTTAATTGCATCATTTTAAAATTTGACCATTCACAAGGTCTACTCATAAAATAGTAATACAAAGAATACTGTGATGCATAATTGTGTTTGGTACAGGGAGAATATGAATGCACTGTACCTTTAGCAAATTTTATTTCATTCCATTTTCACAATTAGAAAAAAAAATAACCTGTTAATAAAATTCAATCTTTTTTTATTTCAGTATTTAAAGAGTATTTCCTTTGTAATTGTATTTAATATTATTATAAATTCAGAAAAAAATCATTAATCTGTGTTATCTGCACGTAAACCAAGACTGTTAAGTAAGCCTTGTATTTCAAAATCATTTTTTAATGAAAATGCAATCACTTATCTTTATCCACCAGCACTGCATCCAGATTGAACCAAGCATAATAAATAGAAGTTTATTCGAAATAAGCAGATAAATTACTTGTATATGTAGTTATTCGTTTTTAAACCTGTTACTATGGTAACACACGCTGTCTTCATTTAAAAACTGCATTCTGCAGAATCCTCAAACAACCTTTATTCGGGGAAGAATTTTTGTATTTTTCCAGGTAGGACTGAGAAAGGATGTTCTTGCAGCAGTGACCTCATCCTAAATGCAATGTTAAAATGATTGAATGTAAAATGAGTAAGTCCATCACAATGGGCTTTGTAATGCCCACACAGAATTGTAGACTTGTGTTAAAAATCAAGAAATGAGTTTTATAGAAAGTGAATAAACAGTGTTAATTAACCCTAGGGGTTTTAAAATTGATGGGTGCAAAGTCATGTTCTAATCCTGGATACTGGATCTGTGAAGTAGCAGCACTAATCACTATGACAATGTGCAGTGTCAGTCCAAGTGCCCTGTGTATAAAAATACATACTTAAGTCATTCTGTAAACTCATTTCATGCATTACAGTGTCAAGAAATATCCAAAATCAATGCCAGTAACAACTCTGAACAGGATACTAGTACATTACAGAACCAACATAAATACTGTAAAATAAGCACAAAAGACTTATAAAGGTTTGGGGTTTTTAAGCCTCATATACTGTAGCAAACAAAAAAAGCACGGTCAGTAATTTCAACAAAATCAAAGACACAAGAGGACGAGTAGAGGGACAACTTATAGGGTTGGACCGGAAATTAAACAGTGGGATGCTGGGAAAGGCGTGATGGTGGACGGGCGGATGATATCATCAAAGGGGGACCAGATGGTAGAAATGAACCCAGAAGTGCAGGAGATCCTTTAGTCGTCCGGGTGGTTTTACGGCGGCAGTTCTTCGTTCTTTCTGAAGAAATAAAGAAGGAGAGGTTAGTACGCTGCCATTGCCCCCTGGCATGACTTGTTACGGTCACAAAAGGGTATTGAGAAAATTGCAAACTCTTCATAGATAGTATCAAGACCTAAATTTAAAACTAGCAAAAATGCTACCTTACTGTAAAAATTAGAAATTAAAATTAAAAATGACATTGAATGTATTTATACTAGGGGTCCCCAACTCCAGTCCTGAAGGGCCCCAGTGACTGCAGGTTTTCATTCTAACACTTTTCTTAATTAGTGACCTGTTTTTGCTGCTAATTAACTTCTTTTGAATTCATTTTAATTGTCTTGTTTTTTAATGATTTGTTCCCCTGAATTTCTTAATTTTTCATCTGAATTGCTGCATTTCTTTCCTTAAATGGCACCAAAACAGAAATTAAATGAGAAATGAATGAGCCAACAGAAGGCCACCTAAGTCAGGGCCTCAAACTCCAACCAATTTGGCTCCAACTAGTTGCTTAATTAGGTGCCGATTCTTGTTGTTAATTAAACCCGTTCTTTAATTCCTTGGTTTGTTGCTGCTCTCATTGTGCAATAGCACACATTTCTGAAATTGTTGATTTTCTTTTTTCTAAGAGCACTGTTAAAATGTTCTGGGGATCTGAGCAGATCAACATTCCTGAGACCTTCGCCTTTCTTTATTTTCAGATATTGTAGGATGGACACAGTTTGCTGGTCATGTTTTGGCTCATTTCGTATCTCGTTATTGTTTGGCTGCTAATTAAGGAAAAAGGAACAATTAAGGGGTCTGAGTCTTCAAGAGCAAGTCAAATAAAATGAATTCAAAAGAAGTTAATCAGGAGCAAAAACAGGTCACTAATTAAGGAAAGGTTTAGAATGAAAATCTGTAGCCACTGGGGGCCTCCAGGACTGGAGTTGGGGACCCCTGATACAGTAAGGAAACATTTTTGCTATTAAATAGCATTGCAATGAAGTGCTATAGAGTATATGGTGGCTACACTAGGGTGTTTGTTAGGGTGTTTGTTAGGGTGAATATTGGAAAATAAGGATGGGGCACCTCTGAGTAATTAATTAAATATCTGATACAACATTAAACTATATTAAAAAGAAGGCAGTGCTATGGAGCGGGAGTTAGTGCTGCAGCCTCATGGATGCAGTCCCCTGGGTTCTTTGTGAAGTTTAGAAATTTTAGCTGTGTCTGCTGTCGTATTTTCTTCTCCTACACTTTATATAATAAATAAAAATAAATAAATAAATAATGCATTAAGTTATCCTTTCACATCTCCAAACACTTGCATGTCAGTTTAGCTAGTGATTTTAAATTGCCCTGTGTGAGTGTGGGCATCGGGTCCTGTGATGGGCTAGCACCCAATCCTGGTTTACTAACCATCTTGAACCTGCTCCAATGGTAAGCTTCAGGTCCCTGTATCCCTCAGTAGGATTAACTAGGTTTGGGAATGTTTCTGTATAAATAGCAAGCTGGTTAGGTTTACAGATGGTACCAAGGTATGTGGATTGCCAGTAAATCTAAAATCTATAGAATCATCGCAAAGGTACTTGGGCCGCATACTTGTTATATAGCATGATTTGCGAGTTCGAATGCAAGGAGATTATGCTCAAGGTTTATAATACACTGGTTAGACCTCACCTGGAGGACTTTGTGCAGTTTTGGTGTCCAGACTGCTAAAAACACATAGCAGCACTAAAAAAAGTCCAGCAAAGAGCAACTAGGCAGATTCCATGGCTACAGGAGAAGAATTATGAGAAAGATTAAAGGAGTTGAGCATTCTTAGTTTAAGGAAAAGAAGATTAAGAGGGGACATGACTGAAATGTTTAAAATTATGAAGAGAATTAGTATAGTGGATTGAGGCTGTTAGAACGCAGGGGCACAGTTGGAAACTTGTTAAGGATACATTTCTCACAATCTTTAGGAGGTTTTTCTTCACAGAGAACCACAGACACATAGAATAAGTTACCAAATAGTGTGATAGAGAGTAGGACTTTAGGGACCTTCAAAACTAGACCTGATGTTATTTTGGAAGAATTAAGTGAAGAGAACTGGCCAGCTTTGTTGGGTTTAATGGCCTGTTCATGTCTAGATCATTCTAATGCATATGAAAAACATTATTAATTGTTCTTTTAAATTTCACATTGTATTCTCCTTTACTTTCTTCAGTATTATAATTCCTGAAATAGGATGCAAGTGTTCTGAGCTATAAGGTAGTGAAAGGAGTTCAAGAGAAAAACAATTAGTATATTTTAAGAATTCTGTATCTCTGCAGAAGGGAAACTCTCTGCATACCAAGCCCACATCAAAACATGTTGGTTCCCCACTGAGTTTTATATGCAGGACATGAGACATAATGTAATCTTCCAGGATTGATGAAATAATAGTTTGCTATTCAGTAACTAAGCAAACCTATATCTAAGATGTTTATAAAAAAAAAATAATTAAGCAAGCGTCCATTTCTCCTCCTGCTGAGACTTGGCATTTCGTCGCAGCATCCTTTGTGTTAACAGTTCTTCTTCTTCCTACCCCCCACCAGGGCCTCTGTCTGAGTCAGTTAGGGTCTTGGTAATTGCCATATTAAATAGAGTTTTGTACACAGTATTAAAGCACTTCTCACACTGCATGAAATTATCGAGTCTGTAAAATTAGAATAAGTGTATAGCTAATATTTTTCAAAGCAGATAAACATACTTATTTTGCAGCTTATTGCCTGCATGTTTTCTTAGCAAATCTGCAAGTCCAGAACCCTTCCCCGGACTGCATTGAAACCAAAAGTCTAACTGGTGCTTAAAACTATTTCTTCAATTTCATTTTGCACACAGTGCATGACCTTAATCAGAAACATCACAATGCGTTTTATTTAAGTGATTATGGCAAGTGCCCACAAAGACTTTATTAAGGTTTCATAATATAGCATAGCACTTCTTTGCTTTCAGTTCATCAAATTTTACTACACATGTAAATAGTTCAGTACAGTACAAGGCAATATAGAAAATAAAAATTGACCTTTCAAAAATGAATCCTGAATACCCTCATCCTGTTTATCCTGGACACTAAAGAAGAAAACAATTCAAGAAATGTAACTTACTTAGTACCGTTCACAGACTTAAAGACCTCTGTGATGACCTCATCCTTCTTCTTTACAGGCTATACAGATTGAATGGTCTCAGATTACAACACATGAAAAATGACACCCTGGCCAAACAATTACAACTAGACTTGAACTCTGTATGTGTAGCTGGTTATGAGGCTTTGCATCAGCACAACATCAGTTACTATCACACAGCAGAAACTCACTCTGACACCATAGTATGGTCTAACCTTTTTCCCTTACCATGTAAAAGATACAAATGTAAAAGCTGTGTCTATCAAAAATTGACCTTGACAAACTGTAGGGCTTTGAATTATAAGGAAAAAAAATGATGATAAATAAATGACGACAAATACTCTGATATTGAAACATTAGGTGTTTTCGTAGAGGCAAGATGTGCTCCCTTTTTGTTAAAATCTTAAATCAAGGTCTTGCAAGTGAAGGATCAGAGCTTTGTCAGTTTTTTCTTTCCTTTAAAATGTGGCAGTTAATTCTCCACCACAATATTCAGTCATAAACTTCTGGATAACCTTCTAATAACCTAATGATAGAACTTTATTTATCCCCAGGGGGAAATTTTGCTTTTTACACAAGCTGTTTAAATAAATAAATGCATAAATAGGTAGGTAAGTAAATAAATATATACACAGACTTTCTTCTGAACACATACCAGAATGACTATAAAGCTAAAAAGTCAAAAGAAAGAAAAGTTCTAACTTGGACTCATAAATCACATATACAGTGGCAAACATTTATTTTTATTAAAAGAGGTTATCTATAACATATCAATAAATTGATTTTTTTTATTCAGGGAGGAAGAAGTGTCTAGAAGTGTCTATTTGTTGATTTACACAAAATATATGTAGAATTTTATGGCTCACTTGATTTTATGGTAACTTAAAGCTATAAAATAAGTTACCTATAAAGGTTATAGCTCATCCACAAAGTCTTTGTTTCCTATATATAAAAATGAATTAATAGTTATAGAATCTTAAAATATCTTTTACTATATGTTAATTGGTATTCTCATTGCCTTAGTGTGAATAAGTTTGGGCCTATGCGTGAATGTAGACTTTTATGGACTGGCATCCCATCCAGTGCCTGGTGGTGTTCGGTTGTCACTCTCATTAAATACTACCTCAAAGACATATTAAAAAATTACAACAACAGGTACATTCATGCAGTCATGAGTAGGGTTTTAATGATAGTGAGCACTACTGAGTAGCTTTATGAGCTGAGAGTATAAACTATCCCTGAATCTAATGGCACAAGTGTTACAATGTTTGTTCTGTACATTTGCAGCATGTATAAGAGAGAAAAAATGACAGTACAGGATTACAGGTGTGTTTAACAGTACTGTTAACTTTTCTAAGGCATGGTATGATATGCATGTCCTGAGTAGCAGCAAGTTGTGTTCCAATAATATTGTACATCTCACTTCATGAACTTCTGTAGTGTTTTGAATTGCTGCTATACCATGATGTAAAGCAGTCAGTGAGGATACATTCCACTTTGAAACTAACAAGTTACTTAGTATATATGGAGACTTCTAGGCTTCAAACAAACATTCAAGGAAGTAAACGGATGGGCGAGTCCTTTGTAGAAAAAGCCAAGTTTTGTTGTCCACTTTAGGTAAATAGAAATGATGACTCCAAGAAATTTAAAGTGTCTGACCTTCTCTGCAGAATCAGTGCTAATAGACAGCAGTGAGGTGTGCCAACCTTTTCCTGAAATCTCTGACCAGCTCTTTTTTTTTCTGTGATCAGTTATTTTTAAAGCAATAAAAATCAAAATATTTCAAATAACAACAGTAATACCATTTTGACAAAATTCCATCCTAACCAGTACATACATACTTTCCCCAATTCCCAATATTAAAATCCACACCACAAAACAAAATTAACAAAAAAAAATAACTCCCTACCCCACCCAAGCACTCTGAGGTTTCAAATAAAAAAAACAAAGCCACAAAAGAGATTCAGAGCAAAGGAAAGATGCCAAAAAAGGGAAAAAGGAATAGAATAAAAGCTAGGTTAGATAGGATTTCATCGCATCAGCAACTGCCACCAATGGATTCATTGATTTAGAGTAAGTATTATTGATGATTGCAGTGAGCACTACCAAATTAATTAACATTAAAAAATGAAACAACCCAGTGTTGAACAGTCATCATTTATGGGAATTTCCATCTAGAAGCAGCAGTAATTTTAACAGATATAGCACTCAGTAAGAAGAGTATCTTTTGATAATATTTAAATGGAACAGAAGACTTGTCAGCAAGGAGAAAGACTGAAGAAAAAAAGGGAATTTTACAGTTTAGTAAATGGGAAAGTAGACAGGTGACTGCAGAGCCAAAGGCTGAAATGCTCAGACACTCCCAGACTACATGAAGGAACATACCAGGAACATTTAGTGAACAGTTGTGAAATAACAGAACAGATACCAAGCCCATTCTGTGTCACCTTCTATGAGCAAGGAATGTTCTGTGAATGTTATGCAGCTGTGAAAAATTATAGTTTGGGTTTTTGGAAGACAAGCATACATTTTTAAACACAATGTCCCGGCATATGTCTCTTTATTAATGAGCAAAGTCTTTAGTCCAGACAAAAATGACATAAAACAGATTTAGAAGAGGATTTAGGTAATAAAGATTAGATAATTAATATAGGGTCCTTGCTTGTAGGGATATTAGTTCGATTGAGATATATACAGGAAGTGAAGGAAGTTTAGACTGTAATCAGACACCACTGGTCTTAAGAGCTGACCTGAGTTGGAGATAACAGAAAAAAGAGGTGACAGGCCGACTGAAGCCTATGCACAGACCAAACTCAGTAAAAATATCACCAAGAGTTACAATACCCTGAAGAGACTAAAGTCTATGTCCATAGCATTTTTTCCAAAATTATAAAACATTCAAGACATTAGGAATATCAGATGGGGCATCATTCAAAAACAACAGGATGTCATTTGCATATGAAGAGATGGTATGAGGATCTTCTGAAGCAAATAAGAGCTCTATGAACAACTATAGCCAAAGGCTCATGAGGTAATGCAAACAGGAGTGCAGAAATTGAACGTCCCTGATGAGATATTCTTGCTACAGGGGAACAATAAGACATTAATGAATTGGTAAGTACAACTGCTGAAGGAGAGGAATCCCCAAAATCAATGTGATGCAGAGTTGACCATAGTCTCATTTTAGCCAGTGAAAAGGCTTTCTCAGTATGTAAAGATAAAAGCACAGCAGGTGAATCTAAATTCAGTTCAGACTTAATGATATGGAGAAGTTTGCATAAATTATCATAGGACAGGTGTGATTTAATGAGGTCAGTCTGGTCTGGATGGACTAATTTATGAATAAGCTTTTCAAGACAAATATCTAAAATTTTAGCTAGTAATTAATGTCTGCTTTTATTAGGAAGAGTGGTCTATAATTCTGATATAATGTGGGGTCTTTGTTATGTTTACATAGTAAAGTAATTACTGCTATATTCAAGCCAGGACAGTACTGAGTGCAACTGAAAGGATGACTGAAGCATTTTAAGTTAAGGTTCACACAACTGCTTCCCAATTATTAATTTAAGTTTTGGTGACATCCTGTCAATTTCAGGGGCTTTGTCTTTATTCATGACAGAGTGTTAAATGTAACCCCTTAAGAGAAATTAGGGCATCAAGTAAGAAGACCTGTTATTCTCAGATGCTAAAGGTATGAAGGTTAGATAAAATATAATTAATTTTTTCATATTCTTTGAAGAAAATAGGAACAAAAATTCTTTAGGACATTGTTAAATATTTCCTTTTCTTGCTTCAGTGGAAGACATTGTAAGAAAAATGACTCAGCTTTGCTTAAAAGTAATGCAAGCTAACATCCAGGATGTGCAGATGCTGAATGAATTTGTGTTCTAGTTCTTTGTAACTGAAATTCATCCTAATTTTTCCATAAAGAGTTTAATTCACTTTTAATAGTCGAGATTTGTAATTCAAATGTAGAGTCATGAACAAGAGTGTGTGATTGTTCCAAAACTGCTAGTGTACTTTCAAATGCAGAAATATTTTTAAAATTGGTTTGGTTAAAATGAGAAGCTCAAGGAATTGAATTGTTTTTAATGAATTCCTTGATTGCCTCCTACACAACTGAGGTGTCTGAAACAAAATTTCTTTTTAGTAAATGAATTCTTATAGATTTGTTTTAAATTGAGAACAAAACTGGTTATTTTTCAGCAATGTTGTGTTGAGTCTTTAAGGCTTGCAGGGAAATGCGTGAAAGACATAAATTAATCACATTACTCTTGCAAACTGTCAGTGTCATCTGAACTAGTTTAGAGTTACAGACCACCGATAAAAGGGATTGACAAATACAGAGATAGTCTGTTCTAGAGTTTGACTTTTGTTGATATGAGAAGGAAAGAGAATTCTTTTCAGAAGAGATTAATTGTATGATAACAGTTGATTAGATTCAAGTCACCAAAAACCATCTAAGCACTTTAGTGAATGGAAAAATACATTGTAAATTGGAGGAGGGTGGGATTTATAACATTATTCATGCCCAGGCACAACACGTAATCAGAGAATTGTAGGAAATCTACAGTAAGTTTTGAAATGATGCTTGGATCGTACAAGGTATGAGTGTAACATGAAATAAAAGCATTTGTCCTTCTACAAAGTTCAGTGAGAATATATACAATGTGACATTTATTATGACCCCCAAAATAAAACATCAATTGATAAGTCATGACATAATAAAATGGTTGCATCATAAGGTTTAGATGAGGCTCAAGAACTCACAGCAACGTAATACTGCTTATTAGCAGGCCTTATCATATCTGGCACTTCAAGATGTAGCTCCTGTAAAAAAACAATATCAGCATTTAAACAATGTTGCACATCAAGGCAGCCTGACTGGAAAAATGGAGAGTTTACAGTAAACTGTGCATGCTCCAGGAAGTTACAGAGAGATCAGAAATTGTCAAGAAATATAGAGTATAAAAATAAATTAAATATAATGTTGAATAGTGCCTGCAATGGACAAAGTACCTGATAATACAATGAAACTCCAAAAGCAAACGTCCTAGCCCTGAAAAAATATCAAACTCCCCACATCGAATGTACCTCACTCTCTCCCACTACACACGTAGCAAGAGGCTCATTCAAAGAAGTGAGGAGTTTAATAGCACCGAGACCCTTGTTTGCATCCTTATAACCCTGGAAGGAGGAACCGAAGCTCAATTTTAGAGATTATGGATAAAGAATGAAAGTTTAGAGACCGGCTTCTGTGGCATTCAACTCAGCAGGGCATAAAGTTTTCTGCTTTGCCTGTGTTACCTGTCAGATATCATGGAAACATGGAAGTGTTGATCTCTCATTCTTTTAAGGTCGTCCGTATCATCCAACTTGTCAGTTAGTATGTTCTGCTGTTTATTTGGCAAATTTATGTTCTTTACTTGCTACCGTTGCTCCTCTTGTAAAGTAGTAACACTGAGATGAAGGGCTTTTACTTCAAAAGTGTGTTCTCCTCTTATCTTCTTGTTGAATATCAATTGTGTGCACCACTTCCAGATAAAATTGCAATCAAGGGAAGAGTGCAAGGACTAGGCAGCCATTTCTCCCAGAGATAATGAGACTTCCCAAATCTCTGACCAACTCCTGTATTCTGTAACTATATGGTAAGATTGTTGACCTAGCACCACTGTTTATGTCATACCACTCAGCTGTAAGCCATCTTCTGGTGATAAGTAATGTTACTGGAAAATTTAGTTGTGGAGATGTGCCAGCTCACACTAAACTGGTGTACAATAAATTTGAGGGGAGCTCAGTACAGTACCCTTTGGGGTGCCAGTGTTGAGGATTGGTTAAAGTACATGAAACTGCCAATTGACAGATTTTGGGACCTGACAGTTAGGAAGTCCAAAATTCACTTGCATAAAGGGATAAAAAGTCCCAAATGATTGAACAGCCTTGATTGTTAAATGCTTAGCTATAAATAATACTGAAATATCAGACTTCATAGTCCACAAGTGGAACAGGTGTGTGGCCCATGGGCTTCTTGTAGACATTTATTGTAACATCTTCGGTCCAGACCTGTGAGGGACACATTATTCAGGTGGCTTCGGAATGTGAGAAGGAGCCATGCTACTGATGGAGTGGAAGAGGGGTTATGTGGTATAGCGGGTCCGTCTGCACAGAAAAACTGGCCATTTTAATAAATAAATAATGAATGCGCTCACGCTGGGGTGTGGAGCAGGTGTGAGTAATTGTCTGAGAGGATGGCTTGTCTTCGGGTTGGTGTGAGGTGGTTGGCCAACTATGCGTTGCTTTGCTGTCATATGCGGGTAGTCTGATTGTCTCAATATCAAGCAGCAATCAGGCGATCCCACCTGCAACCACTCCCCAGCATATAAAAAGAGGAGTGCAAGATCAGAAAAGAGGGAGAAAAATGGAAAAAAAAAGAGAAATGAAAAGAGTGACCTGGGTAGCTGAGGTGGCCGAAATGCTGCACAGTAAGTAGCCACTCATCCTAGGGAGGCAACACGGCTGCAGGGGAGTGAGAGGCTGAGAGGGGCATCCTGCAGGTGGTGCCATGGACCACAAGGAGGTGAGCCTGGCAGGGGGAGTAGGAGGCTTGGTGTGGTGCCATTCCTGAAGCCAGAGAGGGCTACAGGGGCCCAAGCCTAGGAGCAGCAATGAAGGTGGGCTGAACTGCTGTTTAGGCGCCTCCTTTTTTGCAAGGATCCGCCCTGGGTTAAGCCAAGGAGATGTCTGTTTTAATAGAATGCACCAGGGTTCAAGATTATAAGGACAGTTTCCTGTCTTTTTTTTAAACCTTGTTCGTTTTTATAGGAATACTAGCTGATTACCCAGTGGCTTTGCTCACTGAGTGCAAGGGAAAAAAATAAAATGTAGTATTTATAAAATAAGTTTGTTAATTGCCAATTTTATTTTTCAACAAATAAACAGCATTTACAATAACATAGAAATCAATATAAACAACATTATTAACATCTTTATCATATGAGAATATGAAGTAATATATAAGAAGCACATTGCAGATAAATAAAAATTATTAAACAGTAAAATCTTCTTCTATAATACGCTACCGTGGCTGTTCGTAGGTCTGTCCAGGATTTTAAATCAGCTGTAGCTCACAAACCGTTTCACCTATTGACTTGAAATTTGGTACACATATACTACGTGACGTCTGCTATCCGCTTTCGGGGTGATGATTTTATCACTCTTTTTATTTTTATTTTATTTTATTGTAGAATCAGCTCTCGGCAGCGCGCAGCAGGGCAGCCGTACGTGCATGCGTACGGGCGCCGTTCTCATTCCCTCCCACCTTCGCTAATCATTCTTGAGGCAGACTGAAGACTTAAGTTCCAGATTAAGTGAAATGTTAAAGAAAACGTACTAAGTAATTGCAAAACAAAAACTAACTTAATCAGTTTTAACGTGAAAAGATGCCGACGAAAGAGAAGTAGCGGGCCGCTAGGGTGGAGTAAAGAAGAGCTGCTCAGGAAGCAGCAAGCACATCAACCTCTGAGCAAATGAATGCTAAACGTACAGAGAAAGAGGATGAATACTATGAATGCTCAAGTCAAGTGTATTCACTGCACGTTATCGTGCAGTGCGCCGTTACTGGTATTTTGATAAAAGAATTTGAACAACATATAAGAAGCGTATAAATGATTAAACAGTAAAACATTAACATTTAAGAAGTAAAGATACATTGAGTACTACTGCAGTGCTTTCGGGTATACTACATTTTTTGTTTGCCCATTACGTGCATAAATGTATACATTTTTTGGTGTACCTACCCGAGAACACGCAACATATAACTGACTGTGGGAGAAGCATGGATTTTAAACATGCATTGAGTTCATCTGCTGGTGTCCCTCATGGAATTACTGGTAATGTTTGACGAAAATCTCCTGCGAGTAAAATGACAGTACCTCCCATTATTTTGGTAGGATCTCTGAGATCTTGCATTGTTCGGTTCAAGGCTTCATAAGCTCTTTTATGTGTCATGGTGCACTCATCCCAAACTATTATCTTTGAATGTTGCAAGACTTTTGCCTTTCCAGAGCCCTTGCATATGTTGCAAATTGAATTTTCGTCGTGAGTGAAGTTTAATGGTAATTGCAATGCCGAATGTGCTGCACGGCCTCCATCTAATAATGTAAAAGCGATTCCCGATGACGCTACAGCCAGAGCTGTGTCACCATTCACTCTCTCATCAAGAATCAGGTTTATTAAAAATGTTTTTCCTGTTCCTCTGTGGTCATACGTAATTTCCGTTTGAAACACTCATAAGTAATTTCCGTTTCAAACGCGAAAAGAATTTTATACATATAGATTTGATTTGTTTTAACCTCCACTTTACATCTTTTTGTTGAATTATTTATTTATTGACATTTTTAGAAGCACTGCACATTTTGGACACCATGATTGTTGAATTGTTTTAATAAAAGCACTGGGAATGCACTTTGCACCATCCCCTTGCTTTGTGTGGTGTCCTCATTTGCTCAGCTCACCCCGGTCCTGACTATTGATGGTGTCGGGTTCAAGGGCTCTCAAAAAACAAACAGGGAGCATAGATCTGACCTGCACCGTCACAGGGGGACATAGATAGAGCAACTAAGAGATGCAATTACAGAAGACCCCAGATGAGTGAGGTGAGGCAGAATCAGTGGTATGTATGAGCAGGCTCGGAGCAAGGCAGCCAGTAGCATGGGGAGCTTTAGAATATCAGAGCGGGACCACAGAGAAGTTGAAGAGGGAGACAGTGGGTTCAACCACAAAAGCACCAATGGCCCTTTTAAGGCCCAACTACCCCAAATCTTGTCAGAATGCTAAATCCATTCTTCTGTCCCTTGCATCCCTGGGTTGTTACACTTGTGTCAGGAATGGGAGAAGAACAAACTGACAACCCGAGATGGCAAACTGGTTTGGTACAAACATTGGTGGCTTTGGGAAAAGCCATAATCCTCAACCATGCTCAAGAGGACTTACTTAGGTCGAGCAGGCCAAGTCAACTTACAGTATACCTCTCAAATAGCCCATCACAACTTTGTGTTAGCCTTGAGAACATGAAGCCTGAAAGGAAGACTGCTTAACTTGCTGGATCTGGACCTGAGAAGGACACATTAGTCAGGTGTCTGTGAATTATTAGAAGGGGCTTGGTTACCTGTACAAGCCGGAAGCCAAAGTTAGAGCACTTAAAAGAAGCACTCACACAAGAATGTGCCTTGGCTGCTAACACCCACACCAAGCCTGTGACCTTACATGAATTGGCAAAGCATGGTGGAGAACATCTCAAAGTAAAAAAAAACATAATGACATCACCAGAATATCAATTAAAATAATGAACTACACAAAAATATACGCATTTGAAATTTTCCACATATTAATTATATAGATCATGAGATGTCAAAAACTGGATTGCTCACACCAACCAACAATACATGATCCCTCAGAATACAAATGTTTGTATTGTGTAATTATCATATGGTTTTGCACTGTGCACTGTTGATGTTGACTCATGATGCCAAATTGACAACAGCTAGAAATACGCTACAAAACACACACCACTTCATTTAATTTTTCCTAACAAGTTAGGGCCCATAAAGTAGAAGACCAGAAGACCATCTAGCTAGATCACAGGTTCAGTGTGTCAGTAATCAGCTATGTTTCCAAGTAACAGGTACCACAGTGGTTCCTAATGTTTCCTAATAAAGCAAATGTTTTTTCTTATATCATCTAGTTTAGTATCCAGCAATTTGATGCCAGCTAGAAAAATACTGTGCAGAGGAAGGCAGTGGGAGTGGTGTTTTAACCTCATCCAAATGCATCTCCAAAGCTCTTATATCTTGAGTTTTCTTTATCCAGTTATTCCACTTGAGTCGTGTCAGTCATAGGCCATAGATAATAATACATATCAGCTCCAAATCTAACAGACTAAAAGTTTAAACCTGCATTCTTACACAAATGTTTAAAAACAATAGTTTAGGCAATCATGTGTATCAAATGTAGGAACAAGCTATAGAGTTAACTACAATAACTTCATGATTAAATAAAAACAAGAATCAAGATTGTGAGGACCAAACACAACTCATTGCTGCTTTCCTGCACTATGATGTTCATTTGTAATTGCCCACAACCTCAGTAGAGGGATATAAAGATAGGGAAGTTCAGAAATGCATTCAATAAAAGAATAGTTTGAGTGTGAGATTCAAAGTGAAAAGGGAAATAGCACAAAGGGACAAAATAATAAAATGTCTGGGTGCCATGACATGCAGCAGCTTTTACAGAAGCTCTCTCTCTGTTTTTTACAGATATTACTGTTTTAATGTTATTAATTATATATATTTGCCTCTGGTTTGTTACCATAAAGTTTTCTATTCATTTTTAAATTTAAATTGAAGAGATGCTAATGTCAGCTCAGCTTTGGCTTATTTTAACTGCCTTTCGTAGAAGCTTAAATGATGTCATGGGATGAGCCTAAAGGATCTAAAAGCTACCTATATCTATAACATCTCAGAATGTTAAAAATAAACTGGGGTATATTAAATATTCATGTATTTACCTCGTAGTACCAAGATCACTACCGCCTAGGGAGCTCTGTTACGCCCTAATGGAGCAGCTGCTCATCTGAAGATGGATAGGGCAAAAGGGTGAAGATCTATAAGAGCAAGGATAAGCATAAGGTGCAAAGGATTCAGGCCTGGCCTGACTCCATATAATGAGAAATGTTCAATTGTTTTTATGAGTTGTATGAACTGTTACATTTTGTAGCAAGTTATGGTGAGCTCAGGTACTTTGACATTATTGGTACTGTGGAGAACTAACTTAAACCATTTATTTCAGAAGGTATTTTCATGCTGTATGGGTTTCATCAGAAAGTGTGGAAAAAGCAAGACGTGGACTGAAGATCTATATGAATGAGCAATGGTGAAAAATGCAGTATAGTATTAGTGAAACTAAATGTGTGATCCAGACATTAAAATTGACTGACTTCATCCACATTGATGCCCAGTGAGATCCTGTGAGTTACATTGTCCTGGCTCATTCCACCAACAGGAATGATTCACTCCCTTACCAACATCCTAATGATGAATTATTCTGAATGCTGATGACTTCAAACAAGGAAATAAATGCCTGTCAGCATGTTCCATTCATAAACACTACCAGCTGTACCTGAAGTTCTTATGTGTGTTTCGGCGAGTTGTTTTTTTTTTTGTTCTTTTTTATTTTTTTATTTTCCCTTAGGGAGAAACAAAGTATCATTTGTGCACACCAAACTAGAACCAATTCCCCACACTGCTATGGGAATCAAGGATGTCCTAAGCTTCCTTGATTCCAAAGCATGGCCAACACTAAATCTTGCAATTTAAATCTCTTTTGGCCCTGTGACATGTCTCTCTCTCTCTCTCTCGCTCTCTCTGTTTGTCCTGTGGCTCTTACAGTTCCATACTGTCTCAGCCGCAACACATGTCTTGGCTACTTCTCCTAAATCTTCTGCTCATTTTCTCTCTTATCTGTACAGTTAGTCAACCCTCCGCTCATGCACCCTCCACTTCACAACTCTACAAACACTGCCAGTATCTAATTCATCCCTTTCCCCTACAGGTAACTGGTCTCTTATCCAGACCCATTCTCAAGTCCATTGGTTATAAGGATCACCTACAGATCCTGCTGGTTGGGCTTCCTTTAAATAGCTGGAAGGCCCCAAGTAGCTAGCTGTCTCCACTTTCCCAAGTCTTGAGTCAGTGCCTTACCCATCATACATGCAGACAGGCCAGAGTCCAACTGAAATGCTACAATATTCTGAACATGGAATTCACTTACACTCCAGTCGGGTCTGCTTCAAGACTTCCAAACAACACTACTTGGGTAGGCCCAAGTCTATTTTAATCTGAAATGGATTATTTGGTTTGAAAATGGGTAGATGGGTGGGAGTTGGCTTTGTAAGTATGCATTAAAATAATGTGCACTGTGAAATGTACAATTTGAAATAAAGATTAATTGACTAAGGGATTTAGTGAGTGAATTCTGTTAGAAACATTGTAAATGAAAATGTGAGCTAGATCTTATCTAGGGAATATACTGCATAGTAACTCATTCATAGCATGTCACAATAACTGAGTTTGATCGGTTAAGCTATAGTGTAGGGATACCTAAGAGGAAAGATAATGAGCAAACAGTTTCCAAATTTAAAATGAAAAACTTCAACAAATTCAATTATCATATGTATGAATGTATTGTAAGACAGACCTCCCATGTATATTTTATCTTTTGTGGATCTGTTAAATGCTCTACCTTTATCTTACATAAGAGTGATTTCAAATATTTATGTTATATATTGTAAATTATAATTTAGTCATCCAAATAATAAGAAGATGAGTGGCATATTGTTTTTTTTTTTGCTTTATTTTGAAAGTGTGCAGCCCAAATCTCTTTCAGTTGTTTCTCAATAATGAGAAATGATTGAATCTAATTGTGATGTTTCAGCTAATTATTATTCTTCTCCATGCATCTTCAAGAATAGATCATCAAATTATCAGTACTTGCTAGCAATACCATAGTTAAGAATGTTTTTGTTTTTTCTTAAAGAATACCTTTGCTCTTAAGTTCATAATTTACTGTAGTGTTATTTACAGTATTCCCCATTATTTGAAGGTATGCAATTTGACTAAAATGCATGTTTAATGGCATCTCAAACATACAGTGGAATAACATAGCAAACCCAGATATGTAAATTTTTATATTGTTTTCTTTTTTTTTCTTTTATGTTTGTGGCAGAAAATATACAGATCAGAATAAACAGAGAATAAACAGATCAGAATATCTTTCATGTAACAATCAAGTAACTAGTAAAGCTACTGAGGTAGTTTAACAATTTACTCCAAGGCAAGGCATGGTGATAAGTTTTGACCTTTCAATGTATCAGATAGATCTTGCTATTAATCTCAGAGTGATCTCTACACGTCTTTGCTTTAAATTGTGTAAAAGTATTGACATCTAATGGGTAGAAGATGATATGTTATATCTGTGATGTGGCATCAAATGACTACTTCTCAAAAGTAGTCTTTAACCAAGGGATTGCTCTGGCTATGGTTTTCATTGTGATTACTTTTTAACTGTAGGCACTTGGTTTTCCCTTTAAAGAGTAAATAGAGTTTGACATGTTTTTGAAACACTTATCAATGTATAGGCTTCTAGGTTTCTAAAATTACATCACTGTGTAGAATCTTTGCAGTTTTCTGTTTCCTTTACTCAAAACCTTGAAACACACTCAATACTTTCAGTGGCTTTCTGACAATTGCAATTGATCAAGATATTTAAATGAACTGGTTGTTAACTTCTGAGCCTTGTAGCTGGCTTACTATCAGCAATTTAATTTTTCATAACATTTTCACATGCTTTAAATGATAAGATTTATACTTTTGGAGTCAAAGTTATTTATTCAGAATCGTAATATACAATCAGTTACTCCGGAAACATATGTTGTTAGTGAAGCATTGTTTATAACTTTTAAAGCAATAATTATCAACAAGGTCATTCCCATCATTTACACTAGTCAAGTCCTTGCGGGACACATTTAAGTTTTCCAGTGATGATAACTGTAAGTTATATTCATCTGCAGCAAAGGCTTTCATTCTCAGTAGGCATTACTATACATTTTACCCATCAATTGACAGTAGTCCTAAGATTCACCTAACTTCAGGTTAACATTTTCTTCTTCTGTCTCTCTAATGCTCTCTGTTGCTTCTCTCATTTTGTATTTGTTGAAGCTCCTCATCAGCATATTAGAGCTCATGCAGATAAATTTCAGCAACAAAGCTAAACATTTCCTCATCTTCTTAGTCAGACATATTGATGGTTTAAAATGAAAGTTTATTTGTCTGATTTCTTAGAAACATTTGAATATCACCATAAAATATAAGTATAGCCTGAGCACTTGAATCTTTATCAAAGTACAATTGTAACTGTGCCATTCATGAAATGAGATTCAAGAATCCTTGCCCCAGGAGATGAATTGAGGAAAGAGGAATGAAGTTAGGAGGGAATTTTTTTTTTTAAAAAAAGTGTGGCTCTCATAAGATAAATTAGATTTTTGGAAAAACTGAATGGACAGGCTAGTTTAAAATGAGTGCATTCTCAAGATGTAAATCAGTAAGTGGGAACATTCTTCATTTTTAAGTAGTAAGTTTTATGATTTGTGTTTCTTGTTTGCTTTGGAGCCCCATTGACTACCATTTTAACACAGTTTGGGAGACATAATAGGTTTTAAAATGTGCAAATAGTGTTTCATTTAACATCACTAGTTTCCGGGACAAATGTATTGTCTGTCTCGATTTTGAAAAAAACTGAAAACTTCAAAAATGTTAAGAGTGAGTTTCTAAGAGTAAGAGTTTGTGAAACACCAACAATCGAATCTTGATTATCGCTTCTAATGTGATGGCAGGTTATTGACCTGTAGGAATACACAGTAGCACAAATATGAACAGTAAGAGAGGTTGTTTTCCTTCCTCTAGATTATCCATCCATCCATCCATTTTCCAACCCGCTGAATCCGAACACAGGGTCACGGGGGTCTGCTGGAGCCAATCCCAGCCAACACAGGGCACAAGGCAGGAACCAATCCTGAGCAGGGTGCCAACCCACCACAGCCTCTAGATTATTATTACTATTAATACTGTACCAGCAATATTTTTCCAGACACATTGCTTATTGTATTATTGATTCAAATATGTTTATGTCAGATAAGTTCAAATATGTTCTTTAAGTTAAAAATAAGCATACTTGGTTAACTGCTATCTGTAAAGTGGTCTAGCATTTGAATGTATATCAGTGTGCCCTGCAATAGACTGCCATTCGTCTTCAGAATTGGTTTTGCTTGGCATTTGATGATTCCATGATCAGATGTAGTTCCCCAGAAACTTTTAAGAGAAAAAAATTGCTTTAGAAAATGGATGCCTATTTTTAAAAATATAAATAGCTAAAAACTAGTTGGTCTTTCACTTACCTTTAAAATAGCCTGGATTTTTCAATCACAAGGAATCTAAGAGTGATGCGCTGATCGATTGGCCACCAATCTAAATCAGTAAACTGGCCGATAACAACAAGACAACTATTTCAACATCTGCTTCATAAAAGCTTTATAGTAATTTAGTAGTACTGCACCTTTACGTGAGGTATTACGGTAGTTCAACTAACACACGTGCCTTTTTTATGGCTACAAACTTCCTGCAAACAGAGAGCAGCAAGGCAGACTTTACCAGAGAGAGAGAAGGCCAGAATATTAGCCTTGACATTAAAGAAAGTCAAATAGTAAACTGAGGAAAAAGAATCAGAGGAAGCATCCAGTGCAATTAGACAAACAGCAAGAAATGCTACTTTAATGAATTCAGCCTTTTTTATTTTATCCTTTAAATTAAATGGATCCTGCTTGTCTGTGTTTGGATGGTAAGCAAGCTTGTGTTTAGTACAGCAGTTCACATTTTCAGTTAGAAAAAGACAAGATCAAGGAGAATTTGCAATTGCTGCTTAGTAAACAAAGCAATAAGCGCATATATTTTTTACATTTAATCAGTGTTTAACTACCAATATCAATTAATTGAATCAATATTTGAAAATATTTAACACCAAGTCAAATAAGCTTCAGGAACATCAGTCTGTCCAGTTAGGAAGCATAATTGATTGTGCATGAATTTTATCTGCTTTGCTGCAAATAAAAGTGACAACAGGTGCACTGAAGAGGCAACAGCAAGACACCCCCCAAAAAGGGAATGGTTTTGCAGGTGGTGACCACACACAGTTGCTCTCTCCTTATCCTTCCTGACTGATTCTTTTCTACTTTTGTATTTTGCAAATGTCCTTGTCACTGGTAGGATGAGGCAGTACCTACAGCCGATACAGGTTTTACAGGTAGTCCAGCTCCTCCAGGACGGCACATTCATTTGTGCCATCACAAGAAGGTTTGCTGCGTCTCCCAGCACATTCTCATGAGCATGGAGGAGATACCAGGAGATGGGCTGTTACAAAAGGAGAGCTGGACAGGGCCGCAGAAGAACATCAACCCAGCAGCAGGACCTGTATCTGCTCCATTGTGCGAGGTGGAACAGGAGCTGCACTGCCAGAGCCCTACAAAATGACCTCCAGCTGGCTGCTGGTTTGCATGTTTCTGACCATACTGTCAGAAACAGACTCCATGAGGGTGGCTTGAATGCCTGACATCCTGTAGTGGGACAGGTGCTCACAGCCCCTGACTGTACTGGTTGATTAGCATTCACCAGAGAATACACAATTGGTAACTCCACCATTGACACCCTGTACTTTTCACAGATGAGAGCAAGTTCACACTGAGCGCATGTGACATGCTTGAAAGAGTCTGGAGACACTGTGGTGAACGTTATGCAGCCTGAAACATCATCCAGCATGACTGGTTTGGGTGTGGGTCAGTGATAGGCTGGGGAGGAATACCATGGAGGGTCTCACAGAAATCCTTAGAGCCATTGTCAGACTTTACTCTGGTGCAGTGGGCAATGGGTTTCTCCTGGTGCAGGACAATGCCCAGCCACACGTGGCCTGCGTGTGTAGGCAGTTCCTGGATGACAAAGGCATTGATGCCATTGACTGGCCTGCACATTCTCCAGACCTTGAGAACCCCTGGGACATTATGTATCGGTGCATCCAACACCTTTAAGTAGCACCACAGACTTTCCAGGAGCTCATTGACACCCTAATCCAGGTCTGGGATAAGATCCCCCAGAACACCATCCACTGTCTCATCAGGAACATGCCCAGATGTTGTTGGGAGTGCATGTGGAGGCCATATGCACTACTGAGTCACATTATGAGTTGCCATGAAGAAATTCTCATAAGTTGGATCAACCAGTGATTTCAGTTTTTGGCCTTGATTTTTGTTGTGATGTTCAATCTGTCCCACAATGGGTTGGTGATTTTGGTTACCATTGACTGTTGTTACATTATTTTGTTCTCAGTGAATTACTCATGAGAATTTGTGCTGCAGGTTTGACAGGGCAAGTAGCAGTAAGAAAGACAGTCCTTAAAGAAGATAATAAGGCCTTGTAATACTGGTTGTTAACCACAGCAGACTGGAAGAAAGCGTTATGGAATGATGATTCAAAATTTGAAGTCTTGGGTTCATCACACAGGATGTTTGTATGCCATTGAGCCAGTGAAAACATGGGAAAGTATGAGTGATGCAATCATTTATGTTCTGAAATAACAGAATTAAGGACTAGATTGTGCATGCACGTTATGATTGTAATTGCATTTTCTGAAAATAGATTCTAGTTGGCTTCTGCAATGAGAACAATACTGTACTTTATAGAGTTATTTACAGTATATTCTCAGAATAAGATTTTTTCCTACGGATTCAATATATCTAAAAAAATAAAAAGTACAGTCTTACTGTATGCACAGTGAGAAAATTCACTGTTTTCTGTAAATATCCCTGACTAGCCTTAATGAGAAATACAGTAACTTTTTATAAAGAGCTATACACTTTGGCTATAGTTGACTCTACAACATATACATACCGGTCTATATCAATTGGTAATAGTGCAATCCTTTCAGGTATTTAAACAGAACACTACAAACAACCTTCAATGCATTTTCTGAATCTGTTTAATCACAGACGCCTTGACAGTCTGAAACAGGAACTGACTCTGGATGGAACACTAATTAGGTCACAGTCATTCCCACCTATGCACACTGGACCATTTTAGAGCTACCAATCATCCTAACATGTATATCTTAGGGATGCAGGACAAAACTGAAGTTTTAAGGGAAACCCCGGCAGACATGAAGGCAGATGACTTAACAGAGACAGTTACCAGGATTTAACGAGAACTCCTCACTTAGCCATGAGTTAGCTGTGCCAACCATTGTACCACAGTGACATCTGTCCAGAAACGTGTCATTTATAACCAATGAAGATTATAGATTTACAATCTGAAGAAAGTGTTCATGATTAATTATGTTAAATCACAGGTGTGACTTTTTATATAAGGAGACAAATTCTTTGCTAAGAAATTTTGGTCTGCCTAGCAGGTCTTCTGTCATTTTTAATTTGTCATTTCTCATTCATTTTAATCACACATGCTCTGGCTGATCTTTACACTCTTTATATCACATTATCACATTATGTCACATTATCCTATTTAATTTAGGACATATACCTGAAATAATGATGCAACTTTTAGTTTGGATGATTCTCATATGGAAATTTTTGGTCAGTTTTCACCCATATAAGTTTCATCTGTACTTTTTCAAAGTTTCTTTCCATAACATTAATATTACTCACATGCTATGAGTAATAAAATGCAAAAAGGATTAACATTAAATATTTACGTTCTTGCATAGGGGATATCTGTTTCTTCTATTTGTGTGCCTAATATTTTTAGTTGTTTTTGTTTTTAATTTATAAAACTACATGTATGTATCTGCTACAGTGTATCTTTCCATGAAATTTGTTGTCTGAATAAAACTGAAATAAAATATAAACTGTGAAATTAGTTACACACGTTACTCTTTATGGAAATATTTGTCTTAATAAGTAAGGCCTCCAAAAGAGAAATTTGAGAAATAGTCAATTTTTTTTTTTTTTTCTTTTCAAAGTAATGCATAATTTACATACCTGTATTATATGCAAAAAACTAACTTTTCTTATTGCACTATTAATATATTTATTGGTTTATATAAATATTTTCCATTATTCTGTATTAATTAAGAAAAATATAGCAACAAATTACTTTTTTCTTCTATTATTAATAAGCCAAGCCTCATTTTTATATATTAGAGCCAGTGCTGGTGGTTGTTAGGCTTTTGACTACTGAGGCATGAGCTCTATTCATCATGGTTAATTAGCTCTGCTGAATTATCACCTTTGATTGTTGGACTTGCCATTTGTTCCAGAAGGGCTGGCTGCATAATAAGAAATTGTTCCATCACTTGTCAGTCTTGACTATATGACAGGCAGTTTTCCTGATGACAAAGAAATGTCATTCTATGGGAGGTCAAAAAGGGCAATGCAAATCCATTTTCAGCCCAAGAATTGTGGTCTCTAGGCTGCAACATGGTCAGGTTTAAACAGACTGAAATATTGAATTATTAGAATTTCAGGTAACAATTTCCTTTGGGATACATAACAAATAAAATGGGACCTGCTGTATATATTAAACACATCAATCAGTTTTAATTGCGGTGGACAATTTTTCTATATTGATTAGAATATTATACAGTATATGAATTTCTATCATACAAATTTTCATGAATAGAGCTTTAGTTGCTTTGAAGAAGAACCAGATTAAACGTGCCATTTATAACCTTCTTTTCCTTTCATAGCATTATTTTAACAAATAATACATTTCTGATACCCCCCTTCTAACTGATTTTCTTTGAACAACCCCCAACTGCAACCTGAACTAGATGATCAGGTTAGAAAATGTGTAGCTGATATTTATTTTTTATTTCAATTCCACATTCCTCACTTATGTTTATTGGGTTACTTGGTAATTTTAAATAAGGTTGGTGTCAACATGGGTGCCTGGGGTATACAAATCATAACTGATACATGCCTTGCACCTAATGTCTCCAGAATTGACGACACCTCCCTAAGGCATTGTTGTATGTCCTGTAATGGTAAGAAAAATGCGTGGGTAGAAAGAAAACTGAAAAAAAAACAGATTTAAGAACAATGAGCTACCTTTACTAACAATGACAAAACAATGTCAGTGATGCCAGTGCTGCTGGCGGTAGGGATGGACCGATACCGATACTGACATT
Organism: Erpetoichthys calabaricus; assembly: GCF_900747795.2. Lineage (NCBI taxonomy): Eukaryota > Metazoa > Chordata > Cladistia > Polypteriformes > Polypteridae > Erpetoichthys > Erpetoichthys calabaricus. The sequence goes on from NC_041394.2 coordinate 198,982,561, forward strand.
GCTTATCAATACTGATACTTATTGATACTCTTATCGATACTACTCTCCATAATGTGGTGCAAAAAATAAAGTCATGACACAATGAGAAGAGATTCAACACAGTGGATATGGCTGCTTTTGACACACAGGCTCACTGATGATGGTTCCCTTCTCAACCTCATACCAAGCAGTGTCTCTTGAATGTGTCTCTTGAAGGGGATAAAGACTGTCATCATCTCCCTACAGTTAAAAAAATGTAAAACTTTTTTTACAACTAAAATAACTAATTTTGTTTGTTTTTGCATTCCTTATTATTGTTGTAAATTAACTTATCCCTGGTTGTCAGGACAACTTTGTATATACTTAAGTCAACTACCTAGCAGTTAATGATTTATGCTATGCCATCCTTTCATCATTTAGTGTTGGTCGCCTGGGTATCCCACTAATTAGTCAATAATGGAAAGGCAGAATGGAAATCAGAATGAAAATAAATAAAAAGTAAAAAAATATAGGGGCAGCACGATGGCACAGTGGTTCACTTCCCGGGTCCTCCCTGCGTGGAGTTTGCATGTTCTCCCCGTGTCTGCGTGGGTTTCCACAAGGTTTTCCTCCTCCACATTATTTGAGCATAGTTCTGCTTGGTAGTTACATTCACCCAGCTTTATAATTATCACTCAAATCCATTTGATATTTTACATATAAGATACAGATTGTCTTCTGTTTGTTCTTTCATATTTATGAACATGATTCTGCTTTTGTTTTTTTTTTGTGATTTATTTAAATATATTTGATTTGTACTGCTTAACCTTTCCTCCCTCTTTTTCTTATTGCCACAATGTCAGCAGTGTTGAATATTAACCATTATTTTTCATTATTACTCACCATAGTTTTCTATTGTGTGTCATGTGTTGTCAGTGTATTTTTGGCTGTATTCACACATAAAACTCTTTATTTACATCTCTGTTTATTATTTATGTTGATTGGATGAATTTCACATTATCAAGTTTTAAGAAAGGCAGAATATGGATGCTAGTAAAACATACATTTTTCAACATGTTAATGTAAATATAAGCTTAAATATTCTTTATATTTTGCATTAGTTTTAATATAAGTAAAGTGTCTGTAAAACAGTTGTATCCTTACCATATTAATCTTCTTAGAAAAAGTCGTCAATAAAAATGTATAGCATATTTTTATACATTTCAATTCTTGCTGTTATAAAATGCAAGGTCTTTAATTAAAGTCATTTAAATTTAAATAACATAGAAGGAAATATCACCTGTTACAATTTCTACATAACACAACTATTTATTGTTTTTTTACTTTTATCTTACTGCCAGGTTATTTTCTTCACTTGTTAAAAAATGTTGGCAGGTTAGAACCTGAATAATTCAAGATTGGTATTAAGACTCCAAAACCATGACAATAGGGACACATTTGTGCTAACTAAAAGAAAAGCCATCCAACATTTTCCACCACCACTATTCTGAGAGAAACAAGGTTATATATATATCCATCCATTTTCCAACCCGATGAATCCGAACACAGGGTCATGGGGGTCTGCTGGAGCCAATCCCAGCCAACACAGGGCACAAGGCAGGAACCAATCCCAGGCAGGGTGCCAACCCACCGCAGGACACACACAAACACACCCACACACCAAGCACACACTAGGACCAATTTAGAATCGCCAATCCACCTAACCAGCATTTCTTTGGACTGTGGGAGGAAACCGGAGCGCCCGGAGGAAACCCACACAGACATGGGGAGAACATGCAAACTCCACGCAGGGAGGACCCGGGAAGCGAACCCAGGTCCCCAGGTCTCCCAACTGTGAGGCAGCAGCGCTACCCACTGCGCCACCGTGCCGCCCGTTTTATATATATATATATATATATATATATATATATATATATATATATACACACACATATATATACAGTATATATATATACACACACACACATATAGATATATACAGTATATATATGCTAAGGGGCTTCGCTTGCCAACATCCCCGCACGCATTGTGAAGAGGGGGGCTGAATGCACCCCAAGGAGACGCGGTTGGTCCTCCAAAACCCCCTCTTAAACGGTGATACAATGTGAATCAGATACAGTTTTTTAACCTCCTCTTTGCTCCATCAGCTGCTGGCTTTCCGTTCCGTGCCGTGCCGTGCCGTGTGATCTGGCATCTCGCGCAGTGCTTCAAACATTTAAAAGCCTGTACAGCAGCTGTCCATTTTGTCTCACTGCCTTGTCTCTCTTCTCCCCCAGACATCCTCTGCTCCTGTTGGGGGGCCCACTCCCAAGGCGCGCCCCTATGAAGAGGAAGATTTTCTATTATTTTAATTGAAAGATGGAACTGTCCCCTCTGACTACACACAAAGCTCGATTCACTTCTGAAAGAGACTTATGTTTGTTTGAAGTGTCTGAATAATGTTTCTGTCTCTAGAATCTTCTGTGTATCTGTGCAACTCTGTGACCCAAGCGTGACAGTGTATGTGGATTTCACTTTCACCAAACAACAAATCTTTTAATTCTCGTGGATACGCCTTCATTGGGAAGAAACACTACGTTTCCCTGATGGTAACACGAATTAGACGATCTAAAAGTCTCCGACTTAAAGTTTAAATCCGAACAATATATTCAATATTATTATTTCACTAAGTAATAATTTCCATTTGTTTGTGCTAATATGATCTTTATTATCATTTTTTGGAGACTTTCGAATTTTCGCACTTCTATTATATCTAACCTGCTCTGCATGTGTATCGCGCCAACGTTTTTGAATTCTTTACGACATTCTAATTTGTTGTCTACCCTTTGTCTCATGGGACGTGAAAGTGTCTCTCTGAGAAAGTCACATCTCGTCTCTCTGAAAAAGTCTTGTCTCGTCCCAAGATTTTTTTATATAATAGAGAGATACACACACACACACACGCACATGCACACACACACACATATATATACTGTATATATATATATATATATATATATATATATATATATATATATATAAATATATATATAGTGATAAAGACGCTATATAGTGCCTGACCCGGCACAGACTGACACAGGGGCATATCTTCCTCGTGAACCCCCCAGCCACAACACAGTCCCAAAAACACTTAACTCCAAACACAAACACGCTTCCTCTGGCACCATCACTCCTCCCAGGCAACCTCGTCCTCTTCCTTCCGATTCTGGCTCCTGAGTGGTGGATGCTGGCCCTTTTTACAGCCCACCCAGAAGTTCTCCAGGTGCTTGATCACCTGTTCTTAATTGCACTTCCGGGCGGGGCTGTATAATTGTCCGGACCGCCATGGAGCTCTGCGGGAAACCGATTCACCAACGTCAGCAAGGAAGGCTGCCACCAAGCTTCCCGGGGTGGGGTGGGTACTGAGACGCCCATGGTTGCTCCCCCGGAATATATGTAGAAGGGGCGTCACGGCCAGGCAAGGGCCCCAGCCACAATATACATACAGTATGAAAAAGTTTAGGAACCCCTCTTAATTCTTTGGATTTTTGTTTATCGTTGGCTGAGCTTTCAAAGTAGCAACTTCCTTTTAATATATGACATGCCTTATGGAAGCAATGACTTCAGCAGTGACATTAAGTTTATTGGATTAACAGAAAAAATGCAATATGCATCATAACAAAATTAGATAGGTGCATAAATTTGGGCACCCCAACAGAGATATTACATCAATACTTAGTTGAGCCTCCTTTTGCAAATATAACAGCCTCTGGACGCCTCCTATAGCCTTTGATGAGTATCTGGATTCTGGATGGAGATATTTTTGACCATTCTTCCATACAAAATCTCTCCAGTTCAGTTAAATTTGATGGCTGCCGAGCATGGACAGCCTGCTTCAAATCATCCCATAGATTTTCAATGATATTCAAGTCAGGGGACTGTGACGGCCATTCCAGAACACTGTACTTCTCCCTCTGCATGAATGCCTTTGTAGATTTCGAACTGTGTTTTGGGTCATTGTCTTGTTGGAATATCCAACCCCTGAGTAAGTTCAACTTTGTGACTGATGCTTGAACATTATCCTGAAGAGTTTGTTGATATTGGGTTGAATTCATCCGACCCTTGACTTTAACAAGGGCCCCAGTCCCTGAACTAGCCACACAGCCCCACAGCATGATGGAACCTCCACCAAATTTGACAGTAGGTAGCAGGTGTTTTTCTTGGAATGTGATGTTCTCCTTCCGCCATGCAAATCGCTTTTTGTTATGGCCAAATAACTCAATTTTTGTCTCATCAGTCGAAAGCACTTTGTTCCAAAATTAATCTGGCTTGTCTAAATAAGCATTTGCATACAACAAGTGATTCTGTTTGTGGCATGAGTACAAAAAGGGCTTCTTTCTAATCACCCTGCCATACAGATGTTCTTTGTGCAAATTGCTCTGAATTGTAGAACGATGCACAAATACACCATCTGCAGCAAGATGTTCTTGCAGGTCTTTGGAGGTGATCTGTGGGTTGTCAGTAACCATTCTCACAATCCTGCGCATATGCCGCTCCTGTGTTTTTCTTGGCCTGCCAGACCTGCGTTTAACAGCAACTGTGCCTGTGGCCTTCCATTTCCTAATTACATTCCTTACAGTTGAAACTGACAGTTTAAACCTCTGCGATAGCTTTTTGTAGCTTTCCCCTAAATCATGATACTGAACAATCTTTGTTTTCAGATCTTTTGAGAGTTGCTTTGAGGATCCCATGCTGTCACTCTTCAGAGGAGAGTCAAAGGGAAGCACAACTTGCAATTGACCACCTTAAATACCTTTTCTCATGATTGGACACACCTGTCTATGAAGTTCAAGGTTTAACGAGCTAATCCAATCAATTTGGTGTTGCAAGTAATCCGTATTGAGCAGTTACATGCATTCAACTCAGCAAAATTACAAGGGGACCCAAATTTTTGCACAGCCAGTTTTTCACATTTTATTTAATTCCATACATCTAAATGCTGCTTCACTAAAAATCTTTATTTGGAAAACACCCCAGTACTCAGATGTTTCTAGGAAATGAAAAACATACCACTGTTATCTTTTTTGTTGAAAGGAGAGTAAATTATTATGCAGGCTGAGAGGGGTTCCCAAACTTTTTCATATGACTGTATATATATTTATATATTTATATATATATATATATATATATATATATATATATATATATATACACATATATAGAGAGAGAACATTCAGTATAATAATGCACGTACACTAAGACTAAGAGACTAAGACTAAGAGTAGCAGACTAATTTTAATCATATACACTTATGTTTCCTAAAAACTAGAGCATAGGAGTGCCCATTAATGGTGGGAACCTAGACAGTAACTACACTGAATTTGTCTTGTGTACACCAGGCTGATATTACAATAAAACTGTCCCAACAAACAAATTCATTTAACACTGCATCAGAGAACTGTCAGAGAAGAGAAAGTCTCCAGATGTCATTATGCCTATATGTAATACTGGTAATCCAAATAAACTGATGTAAGAGTAAATGATTTATTACATTGTTTATAATATTCTGTTAAAATATATGTATGCATTGTAGAAGAAAGTTAATGACCAAAACAACTTTATTTAGATCATTGTAAATGTGAGGCCTGTCTGTTCAGCAGAATATCTAACAATAGAATGTGCTAAAATTGATCTTTTTTACCTGGAGAAAATCCTACATTAGTGCTGCTTCATTAAATTCTACATTGGGGAATTGTGTTAAAAAGGATTCATTATAATATTTGAAAAACCCAATTCTTAGATCAGTCCAAAAGAGTAAATCACATCTTAAGTCAAGGTCAATTCACAGTCAAATGTAATGAATATAATTTAGCTTTTGGAATATACTGTATTTTTCAAGCATTAGATATGACAAAATAGTTAACAAAAAGATCTAGGTTAGATAAACAAGGAAATTACTCTTCTTTACAACTGTTATCCTCTTTCATTGTACACTTCAGAATTCATCATATTTCACTCATGAAAAAGGAAGTAAACACCATTTTATTTTACTTATCAGGGCACATCTCAATCGTGTAGTGCTCATCAAGTTCCTATGTTTGATAAATCTGCTGTAAGAAAAGCAGGTATTGCTCACTGTGTTTTGCTTTGGTTAACAAGTCCTCTATGAAAGCTGTAGCTGTAAGCTCCCCTCTTTTAATGATGCTTAATTTTAACTAAAGTGTAAGTTCTCCTCACAGGGCCTCTCTTTACAATTCAATTTCTGCGTCTGATTTCTCATAGGACTTATCAATTAAAGGCATGACATCTTGAAATGTTTCAATAGCACACTCTAGGCTACACATGGTCTAGGCTAAAGTTAGGTTATAGCCGTCATTTTGGATAGATTAAACTATCCTTAATTCTCTTAACACTGTTGATTAGTGATCGAGATAACAAAGACCTACAATTAATAAGAAAACTACTGAAAACAAAGCAAAGGAAAATGTGATGGGTAACTTTAACAAATATCGGAAGTCCTCAAACATACCACTTATAGTATGTAAGTAACAGTCTCAGCCATTTCATTTTGTACACCTTCACAGTAAAATAGGAAATAAGAAGTGACCTGAAACTGTGTCTTTAAACTGCCCTGCTTCATAGAGATCCATACGTTAAAGCATGGTTCAATAATGCTGCTGCGATCTTACCTTCTTCCTTACCAGATAATCATGTCTTCTTCAATGCCTAGAGCCAATCACTGGCTGATATTTAGGTTGTTTCTTGGATGCAGGTGACTATTTGGGGCAAGAGAAGATTTAAAAACTTTCAATTATATTGTATGAGTGAATATGGAATGGTGCAGAATGCCATTTAAGAAAGGTGAAAGTATGATTGGAACAGAGCAAAAGGCAATGCTCAAGCAAGCAGAAAACCTAAAACTGAAAACAAAAGGAAATCACTATGTCAGTAATCAAGTTTCAAGAAAGATAGAACATCTAAAACAAAGAAATAGATACAAAAAATCTAAGGGAACTTAAGAAATAAGCAATGAGTGGGTGAAACAAGTTTATTTAAAACCTTTGTTAATTAACTAAACAGACTTCATGGGAGAGTGCCAAGAACCTGTTGCCTAGCAGCAAGAGTCATTGCCAGGACTGGAGAAGAAACCAAGAGAGAGCAAAAACACTCAGCAGTCAAAGAATGCAAGAAACTTGGTAACAATTCATAGTGTTTTTGAAGAAGAAAGTGGGGCATAAGAAACAAAATGCAGGTAAAACCAGTTTCACAAAAAGTGAGCTGAACCTTATTCACCTTCTAGACTATTTCAGGTTTTTGCTTAGTTTAAACATATAAGGCAATAAAATTAAACTGAAAGTTTAAAAAATGCACTCATTTCCTTACTCTATGTGACGCCTTTGCACTTCCTAGATCTAAACCCTAAATGATGTAATTGGGTAAGCCATATGTGATTTGTTGACACCAGTGCTAAATGTTGGCTTTTGAAGTTGCCCTTTTTTGTGGTTAATACTGTTCACAATAATAATAATATAAAGAATCAAAATTCTGGCCAATGTGACAAATTCATGTTGAAGGGTAATCCTTATACACATTCTAACGACTTAGAAGCCAGAGTTGTGTTTAAATTTTATATTATGTACGGGAAGGGAAAGGTCATTCTCTTTATAATCCAATTTTCATTATGAACATTTTAATTATGTGCAATGTCGATATCAGTGAGAAATGCCTCGTCCTATTTATGGTGCTATTTAATCATTTTAAAACCCTTGAAGCACAATTTCATCCAAGCTTTTTAATCAAGGGCTAAGCTTCTGTCATCACTGCCTCTAGCCTAAAGCAACTGTAATTAAATGTTATTTAAAATAGTTGGAATATTCATAAATCCTTTAACATCTGTGTATTTTGAGATTTGATCAGCTGGTATTAAGGACAAACTAGTTTCCTGATGAGAGACATATTTATACCAATAAATGGTATTCTGTAAATGGTCTTTTGAGGATAAAATACATTTCTGGTCTTCAGTCTTGAATTAAAAGCCTTATACTGATTTCCCTGATGAATAGATTTGAATTCTCCAACTTTGTCTTCTAATTGTTATGATCTTCCCTACAGGGAAGGCCAAAACCATATAAAAACTCTCCCAGAACACATGACCACCAATAATATAATTAAATAGCAGTATTTATTTTGCAGTTATGTTAAATTAACAAGGGAATGTATTCTGTATCTATGCAATATATAACAAAACTATACAATCAAAAAACATCAAGGAAAATTAGAAGTCTTTAGAAATAACATAACTGCAAAGCTGAATGGAAAGTTCCAAAAATCAATAACCTAAAGACTGAAAGAATGATTTGCCGGAAAAAGCCAGAAATACTTTAATCTTTAATTTTACAAATACAATATTTTCAACTGAGAACTAAATCAGGAAGCAAAAAACAGGTCTTCCAAACTAGAGGAAAAAAAAATAAACCAATCTGCACCAAAGATCAAAGCCCAAAAGTCTAAGATAAAGATGCTGAATGGAAAACCTACACCTTGTAAGTGGAGGGGAGCCATAAGTGTAAAGGCCCTCAATGCCCCAGAAAAGAACCAAGGTAAAGCATAGACCCTAAATACACCACCTCAGGTGGCTTTCACAAACAGCAGAGCATCTGTGTAATTGATGGTTCTATTCTAAGGTGAAAATGGAAAAAAACAACAAATAAAGGAACATAAAGGAAAGGAATTCGAGCAAGCAGAGCCCAGCAAGAACATATCAATAATCTACTAGTATAATCTTGGTATTCTAATCTGCTTGCAAAGTTATGTTGTGCATATCCATTTCAATGGTATTGGTGATCTTACTTTAGTGCTTCAGTGAATTTCCTTAAGTCGTCCCATTGTTTCAAAAGTTAGTGGTCTACTTGCAGGATGTTTTTATTTCTTTTGAAATACATCCTTGGGATGTACTGTTTTTCAATACTACTCATATAGGTTTAAGAGTAGCGATGACCTCATTCATTTTTTTTCAACAATACCAAATCTACTGCTTGCTGACACTGGAAGGAGAGGTCGCAATATTACTTAGTGTGGGCTACCTGAGTTTTCAAATGAGAAATCAAATCAAAGCCTGGTCGTGTGCCAGTAGTAGTAGCAGGATTGTCACATGCCCTTCATCAGTTCATTTAACTTCTACTTTCATGCTGCCACCTGAACCGAAACCCTAAAAAACATTAAGAGAGATGAGAGTGCTGACCTATGGTAGTGCATATCACCTCTCAGATGTGCTGTCATCTTTTTTCCAGTAATGAATGTAAAATGTATAGTCATGTAATTAAATCATCTGTCAAAACAACATGAGCTGCTTTCAACAATTCAGACAGTACAGGTCAAATATCTTTTTCAAAAGCTGTTTTATAATAGAATAATCCTAATTGGGTTGCTTTTAATTTCAATTAAACTATATCAGTCATTGTCAAAATTACTGAGTAATTAAGATTATATGTATGCAATGCAACATCAATAAATCAATTACTGATCATCACAGTTTAAAGTGAATCTTGCCTTGTAAGTCATAAAACAGACCTCTTAAAATTCACTTTTCCTAATCTACAAAATATTTGGAACAAAAAAGTGTGCCTGTTTTGTTTTTGGTTTTTTTTTTAACATTTGTAGCCAATTTTATATGCTGTATTTTAAATTGTAAACATGTTAATGCAATTAGACAGCTCCTATTAAAAATAACTGGAGACAACATTGGTTTTAAGAGGTGAGATAATACTAATTTGTTAGTTAAAATAAAGACTATATGCACATCTATGCAGCTTTTTTAATTTCAATATAGATGTTGAGGTTGAGTTAACTGTGTGCTTTGGATTGTGGCATTCTTCTTTATCTTTATCTTTGAGGCAGAGGGTAGCAGGTTCCATGCCAACATTAGGTGTCCCCACCCCTCTGGGCTCAATATAAAAGTCACCAAAAAGCAAACATTCATAAATACAAAATGGTTAATAAACAAAATGTTCCTCAATACATACAACATAACAACAAAACAAAAATAACATCAATATTATTTGCAAACTAATATTTGGAAAAAGCAACAAAAAGATTAAATTATAACAGACCCCATTTGAGACAGGCTTAAAACCCTGGCTGAACCATGACAACCATGCTCAATTTAACACAGCGTGTTCTTTAGGTAATAAGCTGTGTTTGCTTTGTGCTAAACATACACTGGATGTTAATGCTGAATACATGTTTATACATAGTTTTGGAAGATTGATTGTGTACTCCTCCAGAATGTACACAGGCTTTAATGTTCTATTTTTGTGAGAAATGGCTTCTGCTTTGCCATTCTGGGCATATAGGAAATAACTGCAATAAGCAGAAAATGACTAGTTACTGCTTTTGATTCCTGCAGCTTCTATGAGGATGACCATGATAAGCTTTCTCCTTGCCTTGACATGGATTTTGGAGGAGCATCCTAATATTTGCAATGGCTTGGTGGTGCCATATTTCTGCCACTTCTTAATAATTGTCTTTAAAATATTCCATGATATATATATAATGACTTCAACATGTATATGTTACCAGGAATGTGTGAAAAACAGGTATTGTATAGAAGGCCTAGGCATTCCGTAGAATGCGTGACATTTTTAGACAAAGCATGAAATGTCTCTGTTACTTTAATATACTATATACTTTCCCTAGGCATTGTATATACAGTAGATAGATAGATAGATAGATAGATAGATGTTTATTGTCATTGTCACTTTTACAAAGGAACAACGAAATTAAAGGTGCAGTCGACTCAGTGTGAGGCATAAGTTAAAAAGACAAGAAGAGAGAAAATAATAACAAACCAAATAGTAACAAAAGTACTTTATAAAATATACAAATTGCACTTATTATAAATACAAATTGCACTGGTTAAATGTACAAATTGCACTGGTTGACTTAAGGTCTATATTGCACATTGGGAGAATGATATAGTTCAGGGCCATGATTGCTTTTGGATAAAAGCTGTCTTTAAGGCAGTTTGTCCTGGTTTTCATTGCTCTGTATCTCTTGCCCGATGGCAAAAGCTGGAAGAGGCAATGACCGGGATGTGATGAATCCTGTGAAAAGTCAATTGCTTTTTTTGCGGCATCAGGAGGTGTAGATTTGTTCCAGAGTGGGGAGGGTACAGCCAATTGTTCTCTCCGCTGCCCTGACGACCCTGTGGAGTGCTTTCCTTTCTGAGGAAGTGCAGCTGCCGTATGACACACACAGTCTGTACGTAAGCACACTCTCGATGGAACAGTGATAAAAGGCAAGGAGAAAATTTTTGGGGAGATGGTTCTTTCTGAGGATTCTCAGAAAATTCAGTCTCTGCTGCGCCTTCTTCAGCAGCTCCTTGGTGTTGGTGCTCTAGGTCAGGTCATCCTCCAGCTCAAAGCCCAGAAACCTGAACACCGGGACCCTCTCCACACAGGCCCCGCCAATGATGAGTGGCTGGATGTCAGTTTTGTTTTTTCTAAAGTCAATAACAAGCTCTTTCGTTTTTGTGGTGTTGAGGAGCAGGTTATTGACTCTGCACCACTCTGACAGCCACTCCACCTCGTCCCTGTATGCTAGCTCACCCTCCGTGCCTGAGATGAGTCCGACCACCGTCGTGTCATCCGCGAACTTTATGATCTTGTTGCTATGGTGAGTGGGGACACAGTCATATGTGTAGAGGGTGTAGAGGAGCGGGCTGAGCACACAACCCTGCGGCGTCCCGGTGTTGAGGCAGAGAGCATGTTCAGGCCTGGCTAGTACTTAGATGGGAGACCAACCAGGAAAAGCTTGGGTTGCAGCTGGAAGAGGTGTTGGTAAAGCCAGTACGGGGTGCTTTCCCTGTGGTCTGAACATGAACCCTAATGCTCCAGTGCAGTAACAGGGACACTGCTGTAAAGAAGTTGATGTCCTTCGGAAGAGACATCAGATCGAGGTCCTGACTCTCTGTGGTCTTAAAAGATCCCTGGAAATCTTTCGTAAACAGTAGGGTGTATCCTGGCTAAATTGTCCATCACTGCTTAGTCACTCTGGACTCCTAATAATCTCCTATCTCTAACTGGCTATCTCTCTCTCTCTCTCACCCATTCACTACCTAACAGCTAATGTGTGGTGAGCATACTGGCGAAAAATGTCTGCTGTCACTTCATCCAGGTGGATGCTCCAATTCCAGCTTTATCCTTGCATGTTGTATTTTGTGTCAAACTAAGTAGTCTTTTAAATATCAGTTATAACTGAATTTTAAAAAGAACAAGGGCATAAAGACTTTAAATTATTCTTAAGTGCCTGAAAAGGATTTCAGTCTGAATTACAGTGCAACAAAATGTAATCAGACCTCGAAAATCAGAATTTAGAACGTAATAGTTAAAGTTTCCATCTAATCTATACAGTATAATATGAAATGATCCATTCCACTGCTATACTTTATTTTTTAACAGATGTAAGATTTTCCTGTAGCAGTCACTAGGTTACATTCTTACTCTTTATGGACTGCATCAGATTTAGAGTGCTTTAAAACAATCACACTAAGGTTTTTATAGATAGCATATTTAATGTGATTATCTTTTCATTTGATATTTCACAATAAAGCGGTAACAGGAAAATTCAGGCTCACAGAATATTACTGCATTCAATCCATTTTTACTCTTTAATATTTTATATTATACAGACATATATGGCTATATGCCATGCATGAAGTGTCTTGGAAATGTAAGCCACAAAAAGTCTGTATTCTTGCTATCAGCGGATCCTAAAAATGATGCAAACAACTAGAGCTGATTTTTTATCTGAAATCTCATATACTTCAAGAAGAAACACATAGACATGCTGCTGCTGATTGTTGAGCAAACTTCACTTCTGCAGTCACTCTTTATGATAATCAGAGTTTACTTTCAGTTTGATTACGCTTCTAATCTTAAGGCTTTTAATCTCCCCATTGCTGCATCTGTTCTGAATCCTGAAATCCTCACAGTACAGTAGGTGCATCTTATTATCTGCTAAATCAGTGGCTTCTTCAAAGAACATTTTTTAAACCAGGGCTGAGTCTAAAATAGGCAACATGCAAGAAAACGTCTTACATTTTGGCATAATGGCATTTGCTTTAATGATACAAAAGGTCATATAACTTGGCATTTTTACACAATTGTTCATGCCTTACACCCAATTCTGTTGGAAAGGGCACATTGGCTTCCCTGTCCCTCTAATGAAAAAAGCTCAGAAAGTTCAAAAAGTTCAGAAAATTAAAGAACAAAGATATATTTTAATGTGAAGAAAAAGTCAAACTTTTTTAGCAGTCATTGTACTAGTTCAAAAGTGTTAATAATATACTCTGTAGCCAATGCTTGCCTTGCATTTGCATCCACTGCAGCTGGGGTTTATATATTAGGGCTGGGAACCAATTAAAAAAATTAACTAATTAATCGCATAAATGTACATAATTAGTCATGATTAATTGTATCTAACATTAAAACATGTAATTATAAAAGTAATACATAAATCATGAAGAAAATACATGCTGAATCACAAAGTTAATGTAGAATCAATATAAATGAATTACATAAAAGTTAATGGCATAGCTGAAACTTAAACACTGATCTTAAACCTGAACTTTTAACAAAATACTACTTGAGCAAATACAACCTGAATTTGAATGTCTTCTTCAAAGGCAAGTTGTTAAGAAGGCAATGTATTAATTCTCATATTGGCATAACATATAAGACGCAGACATGTCAAAGTATAAATTAAAACAACTGTTGACTTTGAATGCACTGCTAAAGACTGATTTAACTTGATATAATACACATCTATTAAATGGGCATACTTTAAAACTTGTGTTAAAACTCTGCAAATACTATCCTAAATTTTTCATCACCATTAACGATTGAAGATTATACTCTACACAAGTGTTTTTTAATTGGTGCACCATGGAAGTAACAGTATAGTGCCCCTAGGTCCTGACCTGAGAGAGACATGCTCCTCAGGTGGTCGAGACCTGTCCAAGGAGGACGTGGCTACCTGAAGAAGACGACATAAAACCAGCTCTTAACAGCAAGGAGATTTGTTGGGTGTCCATCTGCCTGTGTGCATGTTCACCAGCGACTCTCACAGAGCCGAGGGCCAAAGAGCATACGAATTGCATCTGACCCCTGGTCAGTGGAGTGAGGCAGAGAGGGAACCACCTGTATGAGTGGGCAAAGAGACAAATTAGCTAGGAAATGCGTCCAAAATGCTCTCTAAGTGCTGTATCTGTGAAAGGTAATCTCCAAGCTGCTTTTTTTGCTGCACTCTGTCCCGCCTCTTCAGACAGTTTAGCACGTCTAAAAGATTTAATGTTTTTTTGATTGGTAGAATTGTGGTGTTCCTTGGGATTTTTTGGATTACAAAAAGTGTGCCAACTCTGGGGAAAAAGGTTGGAAAACACTGCTCTACCTACACCTTTTCTCCTGGCACGCTAAAAAATGATCTCCGTATGTGCTATCTCGCTTAAAACTGACACTGTGCATTACTTGGATGGTTATGTTGCGTTCTTTGCATAAATTAGTGAAGATACTGTAAACTGGAATAATAGATGGGAATAGTCATTATACTTCTATTTCGTAGAATTTTGTCATTATATAAGTGCATTTGGCACTGTAAGCAACTTGGCAGACCAGCGAGTTAAATACTGAGGTACTAGAGCAGGTGTATTGAATTCAAATTTAAAAGGGTTCAACCAACAAAATTTTCTCCTACCAAAGGTCTGAAACTCATATTTCTGCTATGATTCAGATATATGTAGTCATTGAATGTCTTTAAAAAAATAAACAATTGCCACAGTATTTCAACAATCTCTTATATATATTTCTCTTCTGGTTCGTCCTGCTTTGACTTCAAAACTGGTCCCACCCACACGCAGCCGACACGGCATTTCTCGATTCCTATTCGTCCTCTTCCAAACCCTTCCCCACGCTGCCTGCGGCTCCTCTTCAAAACCGGTCCCGCCCACACACAGCCGACACAGCATTTCTCGATTCCTATGTGTCCTCTTCCAAACCCTTCCCCACGCTGCCTGTGGCCTCCCATACACCTTGCTATTTTCGTTATACTGCGACAGTTGTTTCCTAAGCCTTTGTTATAAAATGAATGACAGTATCTTCTCTGTCAACGGGTTTTTGTATAACTTCATCTTTATTCCAGGATCCGGCAACTGCCTGTTCCTATCAGTGGGTTATTTCTTGACACAAACAGTTGACGAAGGCAATGCACTCTCACTATGACATAGGGCAGTAGATTTCGTTGCATCACATTGGGACAGATTTGGAGACATTCTTCCTGTTGTTCTTTCCAACACAAATTGAGTTATCACAACAAGTCAGGAGTACTATCAATACATGGCAACATCTGGAGTTTATGGTTGTGAAGCTGAAATTCAAGCTCTTTCAGAGATTCTCCATGCTACTATTGTCATTTACTTCAAACACGACCCCAACATTCCACCTTGCATTTACAATTCTGGAAATACTGTCTTCATTTACCTTCTGTACTCAGGACAACTGGACAATGGCCACTATGAAGCCCTCCTACTGATTCCGATCATGTCTCCACAGCAGCATATAATGTCTGATAACACCAACACATCAGTCTTCAGTCATTCTTCTCTTCCACAAAACACTACAGTTTCGTCTACTGCTACAACCTTTCTCTGCAATATTTGTAGTAAAGCTTTCAAAACAAAACCAGCCTTGCCAAACACAACAAAATTCACTGCAACGACAAATTGTTTCAGTGTCACACTTGCACAAAACATTTCACAACGCAGAACTATCTTCACAAACACACAAAAATTCACTCCGCTGAAAAATTACCTGACTCCCAGTCCAGTAACACATTCTTCCAGTGCTATTCCTGCAACAAAACTTTTCAAACGCGAACCTCACTTGATAAACATAAGAAAAGGCATTCTTCCCAACAACTATATGAGTGCCAGAAATGCAATAAGAAGTTCATTACACAGGATTGTCTGACTAAACACAGCAAAACTCATTCACTGACATCTGCAAAGCAATGTTTCCAAACCAACGCAGTCTCAGCAGACATACACGCAATCCTCTTCCATTACCACAGGTACTTCTTCATCTCATTCCTGTCTTCCTGTTCAAGAGTACAACATTGGGACTCCAGACCAGCAGTGTAAACACTGTCATGCACTATACTGGCCTGCTGAGCGTAATACATCCAACAAGTACTCGAGGTGCTGCCACAATGGTAAAGTAGCTTTACCACCTTTGCGGGAGCCACCTGTGTCTTTACAACAGCTTCTTACACAGCAAACATCAGAAGGTAAAAATTATCGTGAACACATTCGAGAATACAACTCTTCTCTAGCGTTTACTTCCATGGGTGCACAGATAACTCAACCTCCTGGCCACGGACCATATTGTTTTAAAATACACGGGCAAATTTATCACCAAATCTCTCCACTATACACTAACACTTCTACCTCTCCAGGATATGGACAGTTGTATGTTTTTGACACAGTGCAAGCTACTGAAGTACACTTACAAAATAAAGCAAACTCTGCATGCAGCGAAAATTTACTTCTCCGGCTATATTCCATGCTCAGAACCATCAACCCCTTCGTTAAATCATACAAACACATGCATGAAATCGCTCAGTCCAATCCAACAGCATCTGTACGAATGGTTTTCAAGGAAAACCCTGGGCAGAGATCTGCGCGTGGAACAATACAAAGGACTATCAGATGCACTGCAAGCAAACGCTGAAAATAACAACGTACGTGTAGGCAAAATGATCATATTACCGTCCACATTTCCAGGAAGTCTAAGATACATGCAACAAAACTATCAGGATGCCATGGCCATAGTACGTAAATTCGGAAAGCCTGATTTCACAACTGCGTCTTTCAAGAAGTATTTATTTCTTCTTGATTTCTGAATTCCTTTCTCACCGTTTTCCGTTCACCATTTTCCTTTCCTATTCTTACACCGCCGTATGCGGGCGTCGGCTAGTATTTATTTTAAATGTTCAGCAACAACTTTAAACATGTGAACCCTTTGAGGTTAATTGGCCTTGTATTTGTATGGAATACAAATAACGATCATTAACATGACATATAAAACAAATAAACAACTCTGTTTAATAAAAAAAAATAAAAGTAGACCTGTCACATTCACATTTTAAATAAAAAAACACAATCATGCACTCCTTTACAGTGGTCCCATCAGGATTTCTTTTATATTGCCCCAAAATCCTTGCTACTTTAATTGAACATTCATTTGCACACTGCTGGGCTATAAAGAGGAGTCTGTCATAATGGCGCTTTGAATTGCTGCTTTTTACTAAAGCCATGGTTTCAGAACACATGAGACAAACTGGTTTTGAACTACCCACAGGAAGAATGAACATTTGTCAATTCATCTTCCCAAGTTCAGTTTTCTGCTTTTACTTGCCTTTTTTGAGGAAAAAGCCATGCTCCCTGTTGCTCTTCCTTTTCTGATATTTCCTTCTGCGGTATCCGTGCATTTTACCCATGCACTGTAACAATCACATTGACTTGCTCTCCGTTGAGTTATATGAATAAACGCACACACCTCAAAGAAGGAAAAAATGGGCATTTCCTATATTATTGAACAGGTAACACATTTTTAAAATTACAATAATTACAGGTTTTACAGTTAGCATTTATTTATTGAGAAACACATCATGTTTCTAAGGGTATTTTGTTAATTAGATACAGTATTTGTATAATGTGGGATGGGACAATGTCTGGCTGTGCCCTATAATAAGAGAAAGCATTACAGTATGTTTAATAGAATTGCAGTGAAAGGGCCTTAGAAGTAAAATGATCATATATATCAGCCTAGTTCTTAAAATTACCTGCACAAATTTAGAGTAACTGATTTGGAATACTGTGCACTATGTGTTTCTCAAGAGAAGTTCATTAAAGAAATTACTCCACCAGCAGAAGATTACATATTGATTTCCCTGTATACTTATATTTTAGGTAAGATTTGGATATGGGTCTTAATAGACAGTTCTTAAACAGTCAATTATAGGGCATTCTACTTCATATAAAACCAGAAGGCTTAATTTTCTTCTAGATTCACATGATATTATTCTTTTTCCTCTTCTCTTTAGCTACCAAGCCTTTGTCTTGTAATTATTACATTGTACTTAATACAATATTTGTGCTTTTTATTGTTTGCGCCTTCTAGAATAGGTACATGACAAGCCAAATGACCATTTAGAGATATCTAGAAAGTATTTAAAGATTCATTTTAAGATATCTCTAAATGTAATTAACATATTTGTAAATCATTTAGAGATGTGTTTATGAAATGAAATTAAAGATATCTTAAAATGATTTACAGATAATTTTAAATTACTTAGTTTATCTTTATTTATACAAAATTACTATTAAATTAATTCAGAGCATTACTTCTGATGTGTGACTGTGAGCCTGCACCATTGGAATATAGAAATACAATATATGTTTGTAATTCTGTAATCTTCTGTGATAGAACGAGTAATGAAAGTCATTCACAGGAAGTTATGTGATTTTTGAATAATGAATATGATTTTTAAATAAAGAGGAAGTCATTTCAAAATATCTGTACTTCGTTTAAAGGTATCTTTAAATAAAGAAATACTGATTTAAAGACATCTGCAAATGATTTAAACATATCTTGAAGTGCATTAAACACATCTTAATTAGAGATGCATTTAAAGACACCTTTAAATCATTTATAACTGCCTTCAAATGATTTTGAGATATCATTGAATATTTAGAGATATCTTTAAATGAATTCAACATATCTTTAAAAGTTTTAAAGATATCTGTAAATGATAAATTTGTCTTGTCACACATGTGAAATAAACCTTACTTTAATAATTTCTTAGAAATGGCACTATGTCAATGAGCCTGTACTATATGTATAATGTATCTTAGTCTAATTTTAATGACCAGAAAATTTACTGTTTATAGAAGATGAGCAACTCACATCTACTGTAAAGTCCCAGACACATTAGACAATATCTGACGCTAATATTCTGCATTTAGATTCCAGTTTAATTCCCTAAGAGTTTGCATGTTACCTTTATGTTTATGTCAGCTTACTCCAGTTACTCTTATTTCTAATGCTTTCTTTCTATAAATTGTCCAGATGCAAGTGAATGTTTTATGCCTGATGACATTCAGTCCAGAGCTTGTCTCTACCCAGCATTACCAGAAAATTATGAAATGATATAGATATGCATGCCCTTGTTAATAGTAATTCATTTTGATCGTTTGGTGGTGGAGCTGGAATAATATTAGTGCACTAACCCCCATTATCTTCAAGGTTTTTTTTTTAATTAAATACAAAATTTGGACAGGAACCCAAATCAGCAACAATATTCTTATTTGTTAACAGCAGACTGCAATACAAATGAAAGCAATTTTCCAAAAAACTTTCTTATTGAACACGTTTGCTACAAAAATTTCAGAACATAAACATGTGGGTATGAATGTGAGTGTGTGCATAAGTAGACCCTGTGAGTGACTGATGGCCCATCCACAGCTATTTCCTGCTCTGCATCTGATGCTGCCAGAATAGGTCCTAGCCCACCTGTTTCCCCAACTTGCGATTCATTTTATTGAAGAATCCTGTGATATTTTGTTATTTTAGCTGAGACAGAAGTTGTTAAAAAATTGGACATTTTAATGTTACAGATGGCTTTCTTGCCTTTTAGGAAGTATCACTAGAGGACAATTGAGAATGCATTTTAGTACTGTTTTCTATTTTTTTAATTAAAAAATGTAAAAGTCTTTCCTGAAAATGTTACGTATTTCCTGGTTTGCATTCTGCAAAAACATGCAACATAGTCTTTGACATCATTTTGTTATGTTTTCTGATTTTTTGCTAATAAAAAGACATTGATGAATGCTTGGATGGCTTCATCGAATGTGATAGCCGTGCTAACTGCATCAACCTTCCCGGATGGTACCACTGTGAATGCAGGGATGGCTATCATGACAATGGCATGTTTTCACCCAATGGAGAGTCATGTGAAGGTAAGTATATGCTATTTGTAGACTCTATCTCATGTTGTTGGGTTATCTTTAAAATTGTCTACATTGAGTGGCGCTTCAAATGCTAAGGACTGCGTAATGGAGCTAAATGAAGTGGACTTGATGTATGTATTTATATCTGAGTGAGAATACTTGATTAACTTCCTCTATTTACTTTGCTTTATGCTAGCTCAGCCCTTGGCGCTGCTGCCTAGCAGTTCTAGAAATCTAGGTTTAAACCTTGACTCGGTCACTGTACATGTGGTGTATGCAAGTTCTCCCTGTGTCCATATGGGTGTTCTGGTTCCTTCGCACAGTTGACTTAGAGTGATTGGTCACTCTAGACAGGTCAGGTATAACTGAGTGCAGGTGTGTGTGCATTTAATTCTGCATTGGTCCCTGTCTTGCACTGATAGGCTCTGGCTCCCTGTAATCCTAAAACAGAATACTAATGTCCATAAAACAAATGGATCCTTAAGTTTATTTATTTTCTTTTTTTATTATTATTTATGTGGTATGATTTATTAGTCTTGCATGTTTCTCTAAACTATCATGCAAATAAAAGCTTTTTCAAATCAAAAATAATTTATATTATTGCATGTAACAAAAATAATAATTTGAAAACAGCCTTTTATTTACATTTTATAATATTAAGCAATTCATAAATGTCTAGTTTAATAAGAGTAAACCAACATCCAATGCCTGAAATAATTCTTTATAAAAATGCTTGTTTACGCTGGTGTGCCTGACTCCATTTTAGAGTTTTTTTGGGGGGTTAAATACACTGGAGACCAGAAGGGATGGAGTTATGGGGAGGTTGGAAGTCAGCTTGGAGAAACTCTACCAGGTAGAGGTCCTCCTGAATGTACAGGAAGACAGCAGACAGTATGTTTGTGTTGCCACCTCAATATTCTTCCCTGTTGTCCTCTCTAAATTGATGTCTGTATGGCTGGTGACACTCTTGTTCATATGAAAACATAAATTAACTGAAGTCAAGCTGACAGCATGGAAGTTAGTCAAAATTAAAGACAAATATTGGTCTTTTGAGGCATTTTTGCCTAATTTATGCAGTACCAGCTTCCTGTATTTATTTTATTCTGGGATATCCCTTAAATAGCTGAGGATCCCCTTCATACTTTTATGAAATCCTCCAAAATATGCAGAAGAGGGAAAGGAAACAGTAGAGAAAAGCCCTGGCTTCTCAAAAAACTTAATTACCAAAATTTGTTTAATTAACAAGGATACATTTAAAAAAGAAAAAGTAAATCAAGAAGATAAGAGAAATGATTTAAAGAAAAATGCAAAATAATTTCTAAATATAAAAAAAAAAGCCAAAATTCACTAAAAAAGAAAATAAACTATCAAATTTCAAAGATCCTCAAACACTGATGAATTCAAAAATACCACCATGTAAAGATTTTCAGATTTTATCAGAATATGACTGTAAGTGATGATGTACAATTTCATCACCCAAGTTCCTGGCACTAAGGAGAGACAGGGCTTAAAGAAAAAAGATATAAATCTAATTATGCACCACAATCTTTTCTGTTTAAAAAAAGTATCCAAATAATATCCATTGCAAAGTCCTAAACACAAAACCTAAATACAGCACTAAAATGCAAATGGTGAAACACAAAAAAAGCAAAACAGCAAAAGGGAAAAGGGAGTAAAGACCAAGGGTCTCATGTATAATGCCATGCGTAGAATTCACACTAAAACATGGCTTACAGACAAAACTGGAAATGTGTGTATGCACCAAAAAATGCAGATGGATAAAACTGTGTGTACGCCAAGTTCCACACACTTCCCCTTTATAATTCCCAATAAACATGATTTTAATGCACATGCATGCACCAACAGCCCCACCCAGGCTCCTCCCAAAAATTTGCATATTTAAATAAGCAAATCAATTGAAATACCCCCTTCTGTTCAGCGTTTTGTTAAAAGACAATGGCAAAAGCATTTGGAAAAAAGAATTTCAGCGAAGTGGAGGCAAAGAATAACGTACCTATTTGTTGGCTTAAGCAGTGGGATAAGCAACAAAAGGAAAGTGATGGAGTGATACGGTATGGCGGAGACACTCAAAACTTCAAGTTTAGAAAGTCACACTGTGCCCATAATAAAAATGAAGTGCTCAGATATCAAATTCTATGTGAAAAGGCGAGTTGCAGCGCACCATCTGTTTATTCTGTTTCAGACAATATTACAAAAGTTGACCTCTGTGAGGTGGTTAGACGGTGATTGGGCTACTTTGTCCAGTACATCTTCGGGCGCTGGCTGCACACACACCTCTGTCTTGGAAACTACTGGGCAACCATTTGGCCGTGTGCCAACTGATGCTTTTCTGGAGTCACAAAATGCCATAGAAGAGACTGTAAAAATGTGGCCAATGAACTAAGGAATGTCAGTGCTGTACTATGTGATATTGACCACAAATTAAATGAATTGGTTAAAAAATAAATGATGCATCTGATTACCTGTTTTGCATTCTGCTAATTAATTTCAAATGAAGTTGTAACGCTGTCTGATTTGGCTGATTATTTGGTGGGTCAGGGTCAGATTCATCATATCGCATCTATTCAGATACGCATAAGCCACGATTGTGTGCCACGTTATTCAGCACACTGCTGCTTGCACAATGTGACATACTTTCTGTGGACTATAGAGCAACACAATAATAGAATGCTTTGTATTTGCATAAGCAAATTTATTCTCTGAAGGTTCCTTTATAGAGTAGCGTCGGCACCGAGTGCCACAACGGATAGATTCTCCGCTCTTTACATGACTCTTTGAGGTGACTCTCTATCCTTAAAAGGACTGCTTGCCTTTTGCCACACTAGTTTGAAAAAGCAGTTACAACTGTGCGGATTTGCTATTTTTATAAGCTCTTCTGCTATACTGTATATGATGCGATGCCAGCTCATTCTTTTGGTGATTTATCCCTGGCTCATGTAACTTGGCCAGCGCCGTTGCAATTGCAATGTGTGTGCAGTTTGGAAAACCAAATGTTTTGTGAATTGCACTTTGATGTTTGCCTGTTCAACTATAGTGTAAGGAAATCTAATATATCTGGATGACAAGTGGATAATACCATCCCATAGAGCTGGCATGACTTAACTCAGTGATGATTGTGAAATACACAATCAGTCAGCAAATTCACGTTGAAAAGTTCCTGTGGCTAAAAACCCAAGAGTGGACAGAATTAGCAAAGGAGCAGGTAGAGCACAATTCCTCAAAGTCTGGCTTTGTAAAGCCAGCACCAGTTCAGCACAGAGCTCCAAGAGGATAGTTCTTGGAAATCAAAATCGACTTAGAAGCCAGTCATCATCACCATCTATAAATGCACACTCTTTTCTAATTCTTCCATTTGCGATGTCTTCTAACAATGTTAAAGCAGCTGTGGTAGATGGAATAGTTTGGCCATTCCGTGCACAATTATATTGTTACAGAATGATTACAAGCAAGTGAATTAAATTTGTAAATGATATGCAATTAGTTTTGGTGTATTTCATAAAGCCTGCATTATGAATGTAAATTTGAAAAAGAAGGGAAACAACGCAGAAACAGTACCACTCCTTTGATGTTGGGTGACGCCAGTTTGCAAAACTGACCAGAGAAGTCCGCATTGGATGAGGTTGCCGTGAAAATGTTTACGGCTTTACACCAAGATTGTTTTTTATACATCTTGAGGTGTGCGTGGAAAATTTCCATATGCAACATTTTTGTGCTTACGCACCATTTATACATGAGGTCCCCAGTGAGCTAAAAGCTTACTAGTGCCACTTCATTCAGATTGGCCAACCAAGTTATTTAAAGCCCTCACGGGCTTTATATTGACCTAATTATGACACTTGATGGCAAATCAAGCTAAGTGCATTTGATTTAGATTTTGTTGTCCTTTTGTACAGCCATCACTTGAGAAAATATAAAAAGGCAGAATTTGAAGTCAATTAATGTGAAGAAATGTAGTCACTCTTTTTTTCATTAAAAGCCAAGAAAATATTGTGATGTTCTTTTTAATGTTATAATGTGTTAGGTTTTTACACTGCAAATTCTTATATACATAGTTGAAATGACATGCTACAAGTCAAAGAAAACTAAACATTGTAATTCTTCTATTTGAACAAATAAAGTAAAATGCGTTATATGCATATATTCACATATCCTTGAAACCTGGGTAAAGCACATTCTATTAACAGCCTTCAATCTGAACAAATGAATTATGATACAGTATAACACACATTATGAAGCTTCTAAATAGTAAATGCTTATTCATGACAAGAGATGCAAAGAGAATGGACAGTAACCTAAAATAATTGAACCCATTACAGGGACTACTTTGTGATAAGTTAGTATGCTGAGCTGTTCTTTATTTACTTGATTCCAAGCCCTGTGTGCATTCAGGAACACATTTTACTTACTGTATTACAAAATAATCTCTACAGTACAAGGCTCCAACTAGTTTTCATTCTACCATTGTCTGTGGAATGTGTTTGTGATGATGCAAGAACATTCTCTGTATGTAGTCACACATATTAACTTTAAACCATACCTTCTTATATGAAAGCTGGTAACCACTGAGCCTTGACGAGAGCTCCAAATGAAAGATTCTCCCATTCCTGGTATCTGAATACTTTGTTGACAAAAGCAGCTGACTGTGCTATAAAATTGGTACTGTCCACATATTAAAATTTGTCTCCTACCTCAATTATAAAAGGCAATGGTAAGTTGACTCACTTTTGGTTCCACGATTTTTGCCTGTTAATATAGTTAACTATTATTTTTTACATTTATTTTACAAAACCAGACCTTTACAGTAGCATTCAACAGATCAAACATAATAACATAATAACATTACAGATCCTGATGCCAACCCTGGCCAGGGACCAGCTACAAAATGGAGGCTGGGTTAATATTCCAGATATAAACATTTATTTCAAATGAATTATAATAAAAGCAATGGAAAAATAAAAGTATAAAGGAAAAAACAACAGCAACAAAAGAAAAGACTCAACCTCAACCCAAATACATAGATTATTTTGCTATTAGCATTTAAATGGTGTCAGATGGCTAGATGGTTATTCTTCTGTGCATGCATGCCATTTCAGAGCATTATCAGTGTGAACTCAAGAATTGGGTACAAATAGCGAGCTAATATATTTATTAATGAAAAACAAAATCCAAAATAAAAAACAGAAAACTGTAATTGTGTAATTAAAATTGTTGGCTTTTGGATAACAACAACAACATTTATTTATATAGCACATTTTCATACAAAAAGTAGCTCAAAGTGCTTTACATAATGAAGAAAAGAAAAATAAAAGACAAAATACAAAATTAAAATAAGATAACATTAGTTAACATAGAAAAGGAGTAAGGTCCGATGGCCAGGGTGGACAGAAAAAACAAAAAAAAAACTCCAGATGGATGGAGAAAAAAATAAAATCTGCAGGGGTTCCAGGCCACGAGACCGCCCAGTCCCCCCTGGGCATTCTACCTAACATAAATGAAAATAGTCCTCTTTGTAGTTAGGGTTCTCACGGAATCACTTGATGCTGATGGTCATACAGACTTCTGGCTTTTAATCCATCCATCATTGTTGGAACATCATGGAGCTTTGGGTAGATGGTGGTGGCGCAAGCCACCAAAAGGACACCGGAAAAGGAAACAGAAGAGCGAGTAGGGGTTAGTACAGATTTTGAATGAATAGTTATTATAATGAATTGGATATACAGAGTATCAGGATTAAATTACAGTGAAGTTATGAGAAGGCCATGTTAAAATAATGTGTTTTCAGCAGTTTTTTAAAGTGCTCCACTGTATTAGCCTGGCGAATTCCTATTGGTAGACTATTCCAGATTTTAGGTGCATAACAGCAGAAGGCCGCCTCACCACTTCTTTTAAGTTTTGCTCTTGGAATTCTAAGGAGACACTCAGTTGAGGATCTGAGGTTACGATTTGGAATATAAGGTGTCAGACATTCCGATATATAAGATGGAGCGAATGAGTAGGAAAAAATATAATATTCTATGTGACACACCCTTTCAATTTTCCTCAGTGACAGAGACCTGGCTAATGAAAATGTACTTGCTAATATAGTAAAGAAAGAAAGAAAGAAAGAAAGAAAGAAAGAAAGAAAGAAAGAAAATTTGGATTTTTACAGAAGTACTTTAAATAAAACTATGGTTTAAACACACACTAAAATGTCTAACAAGAAAGACAATTAAAAAGAAATAACATTTCTGCCTTGCCAGTCACCGTGAGGCATTATGTAGATGTATTGCAGTTGGTATAAAGGATCCCCATTTCTTGACACACTTCTGCTGAGTAATTCATTGACTGAAAGTCCTCCATGTTAGTGTGTCACAGATAGGATGTGCAGCATTGTTCATAATGACACTCAGTTTTGTTTTCATTATCTACTTTGCTGCTACCTCCAGGGGGTCCAGAGTGCGTCCCATTAATTATTCACGTTTTCCCATTTTTAACACATTAGGTTTATTCTTTGAAGAATATAAATATATGCTAAAACAAAACTAGTAACTAATTGCATTTTTTGCATCTGTTCCAAGTTTCCCCACTATCATTACACTATTACAGGATCCTTTTGTCTAGGATCAGGGTGGCTATGATGTTTTACCTACCAAAACTCGCCATATTCAGTAGTTTTAGAATTTAGAGCTCTATACTCCCTTTATTTCATAGCTTGATTAAATTGCTGAATGTCCCATTAGTTTGTTTCCAGCCAAATGTTTACTTGATACATTATGAAATTTTTCTTCCAAATTTAAAATAACTGGTACACTAATTAGCCTTCTGCGCTACTACATGATAATGCTGCATTATAACTCAGTCATTTGCATTATGTGGTGCATGTTATATAAAGCCCTCTATTTCTAAGGCTTTGGTAATTATTTGATTTTCTTTCCAGTCGATGGGGCCATTTTCAGTGGATGAGATCTTAGACTGAACATATAGGCCAATTTCAGAAACAGAGGTCAACCTATAGCACCGCTTTAACAACACAGACATAATGAATTCAAATCAAAGTATTTTACAAGTACCTCCTAGCTTAAAGTTATGTACAGTCGCCTATCATGTGCAAAATCACACGACCTACTTCAAAACAAATAAGGACTTTCACTTTACTGATAACCCAAAACAACACTTTCTTATAGCATTTGTTTTTTGTATGATGTAATATTTTTACATGTCTGCTTATGAGTTACAGCTTTTGCATTTATCTTACAGAAAATAATTTATACACTTCCCCAATGCTTAACAACTAAAAATTTAGATTGTCAGTCTTACAACCACAAATATAATTTAGCAAATTTCTCTTGACAGTCAATCCATTCAAGTTTCCGCAAGATAAATGTACTTTCTAAAGGTATAATCATTTATTGTGTTCAAAGCAAAAACAGGATGAATAATCAATTGTGTTATTTTTCCATTATCTTATGAAGTCACATTTAAAATTACGTTTAGATAAAATTAATCCATTTTGCAGTATTTAAGAGCCTGAATGCTATTTATAAGGAATTGACTTTTATTTTAAAGACACATTTCTTTTTTAAATCTCTGACTCACTCAAAGACTTATGACCTTTTGTATTTTAGGTGCTCTAGTAATGTTTCTGCTGTGTTCTGTAGTTTTCTATAAGTTTTTGATACGTAGTTTATGGTTTCCTGGAAAGGTCAGAGGCATACAGTAATAACATTTTCTGACATATTTTTCATTGAACTTCTCTATAACATACTGCATCCAAAAATGTACACCATTAAAGGACTGTGGTCTTTGTGAGATATATTCTTTTTTGTATAATGCTTTTCATTTTCATCAAAGTTCCATTTTAGTTCAGTCAGATAGAAACATTGTCTTCTACAGGGCTAATAACTTTTAAACTCGATTCAAGGTGGGTAACAAATAACAAAAACAAACCAAAAAATATAGAAGTGAGTATATGAGGGGAAATCAAAATGTTTTCTTTAATAATCTTCTTGTTCTTACCCCCCTCATGCAGACCAAATTGAGCTTTAGCCATAAGGGTTGACCATTAAAAGCTATTGCCACATCCTTCATCATGGCCTTTCTGATTAATCTCTAAATTAAGCCGTTATTGACGAGTCTTTGTGTGAAAATGAATGTCCCTTGTAAGCAACTGATATCTGACTTAGAGATGTTTTCTTGTTTTAACTTAAAACTGTTACAAAGAACCTGGTTTTCCACAACCTTATATTTGAAAAACTGAACTCAGGAACAAAAGTGAATTGATTTTAGACCGTGGTGCTTCAATCACTGCGAGGACAATATAAAAATTTAGAATTAAATAGGCTGCATAATTAAAGAAATTCAAGTTCTGTTATTTATTGTATTTGAACACAGAAGGTTAAAATAAAACATCTTCATGTTAAAATGATGGCAAAATTAATACTGAAATAAAAAATTAACATTTATATTTCAACTAAATACATGCATTACAGTTACATTCTTTTTAGTTATAACCTTACAAGTGGTGTGCACATTGTAATGACTGCTTAAACATGATCTTAAAAATGAATGAATGAGTGGGTGTGTGATGGTTTACTCCACCTAATAGTGGAAGCTGACAACTGCACATTTCGAGATAATGGTGCTAAACTTTGTTAGACCTCAATTCGTGTTTTTCCTAAATTAGGGGGCTACTTTTATATGGACTGTATATGCAAACTTTGCAAAAACAAAGCAGTTTATAATCATTGCTTAATGTGTTGTTGCTCCATTATATAAGATATAAATATAGTATTTTTCTAATAAATATTTTGAAACAGCTTATTTTCTTTTTCTGCTTATGCAGTCTTGAAGGTTCATACAAGATATGAATAAATCCCTATATTTATACAAATATAGAGAATATTTTGTTATAGTGGACAACAGTCTTTTTTATTTATTTTTGAATGTGCATTAAAAATATCATGTATTGCATTTTCTTGCTTTTAGACATTGATGAATGTGGGACTGGAAGGCACAGCTGTGCCAATGATACTGTTTGCTTTAACTTGGATGGTGGCTATGACTGTAGGTGTCCTCATGGGAAAAACTGTACAGGGGACTGCATCCATGAAAGTAAAATAAAGCATAATGGACAGATCTGGGTCTTGGAGAATGACAGATGCTCTGTCTGTTCATGTCAGGTAAATGTTAAAACAGTAAATATTAAACATTTTAAGTCTAATTCATTTTCTTTAATATAAATATTTAAATAGGTGTATACTATTGCCTAATGTAATGTTTTTGCCTTTGCTTGAACTTATAACCTTATTTAAGCGGCAGCATTTTTCTAAGGGTGACTCTGTAGCATAAGTGACATTCCCAAACTAATGCAGGTGTTAGTGGTTCCCAATTAAATTTTAGATTTAACATTTATAAAAAATAATTGAGGAAAAATACGTGCTCTGTGAGAACAAGGCATAGATTCCAGAAGAGTTAAAAATGGTAAGTTAACACAAAAATTAATAAGCACTTTTTAACACTTTTAACATTGCAAAAAAAAACCCCACACAACTCAAAATATACCCTCTTTTTATACAGCACAATACATTACAATACAATGCAATTTATTTTTATATAGCCCAAAAATCACACAAGAAGTGCCTCAGTGGGCTTTAACAGGCCCTGCCTCTTGACAGCCCCTCAGCCTTGACTTTCTAAGAAGACAAGGAAAACATCTTAATTACATCTTGCCTGAAGAAGGGGCCTGAGTTGCCTCGAAAGTTTGCATATTGAAATCTTTTTAGTTAGCCAATAAAAGGTGTCATTTTGCTTGGCTTTTCTCTAAGAAGACAAGGAAAAACTCCAAAAAAAAACCCTTGTAGGGAAAAAATGGAAGAAACCTTGGGAAAGGCAGTTCAAAAAGAGACCCCTTTCCAGGTAGGTTGGGTGTGGAGTGGGTGTCAAAAATCTGATTATACTTAACTCACTTTATTTCATATATTTCATGAGTAAGATATCCTAGTATTATTTGTCCCAATATAGCACAGTCAGTCTTGCTTGGGTTTTATGTTTTTCTATGACTATAATTTTATCATCATTTGTACTGTAGGTTTAATATGCAAAATATGCATACAATAACTACACAAGCTCATTAGGACATGTTGCTGATTGTTTTGTAGCCCCAGCTACCTACAGTCCAGTAATCTCCTAGTTGTTTTTTGTGCCTTTCTAAGATGATGACAGAATACCAGCAGTCTCATTCAGACATTTCCATCTGTTATGTAGTTTATGGATGTCCTTCTTAAAAGTAGTAAAGTATTGTTTAGTAACTCAGAAGCGATGGTACAGAGGAAAGTATTACTATATTATTATATTATATTCAGTCCTGGGTATTCAATGCTTTGCAATTTAACTACTGACTGTTGAGCTTCTGCTCCAGCCAATTTCAATGTTAATGAATTTATAGTAGACAATTAAATATATGTGTCTGGCTTATGACCAACACTTCTTTCAGGTAACTACATGGAATAATAACTAAGAAATAATGAATATGCCAGAGTGATTTATGAAACTATAGGTGTAATGGCTGAAATGATAGGTGGGTCATATTATATGGATTTACCAAGATGATTATGTCAGTTTGGTCATTTAAAAAGTGCAGATTCACAACTGGAGATTTATATCTGTGCTGGCATTCATGTTCCATTCTCTTGAGTTTTCAGTCTGCTCTTTATTCTGTTTCAGAGTGGTCTGGTAATGTGTCGTCGGATGGTGTGCGACTGTGAGAATCCAACTGTTGACCTTTTCTGCTGCCCCGAGTGTGACCCACGCCTTAGTAGTCAGTGTCTTCATCAGAATGGAGAAATGATATATAACAGTGGAGACACTTGGGTGCAGAGCTGTCAGCAGTGCCAGTGCTTGGTAAGACAGAAAACATTGGTCTGGCGAGCCTTTTTTTTTGTAAAGGTCATTTACTGCATGGAAGATAATTACATACAATTGCTGTTGAATGTTGTCATTGTTTTTTTTTTTAACTCTACTCGTTTTCTGTATTAAAATACGCTTGGATGTTTTTTGATAAGAAAATATAAATATACAGGTAATATGTTTACACATAATGGGAAAATTGATAAGAGGAAAAATCTATAACTTCATTTTAATGTTCCTTGCTTATGGGATATATATGATATCAGGTGGCAGCTGAGAAATGGTTACATAAGTTAGAAAACCTTTTCATTAAATTATGGTAATTCCCAATATGTGCATAAAATTACTGTTCTATGTAACTTATCACAACTCCAAATACTGTAATACAATTAATAAAAAGGGCTTGTTTAATCTGGCCAATATGCAGAGGTCCATAAAGGTTTTGTTTAGCAAGCAACAGCATTAAAGCTAGAGACAGTATTAAGTGTTTTTTGCAGAATATATGGTGGGTTAAACCTGCATGTCAAACTATGATGCCTATAGCAAAGAGGTCATTTAGTGCTCACTGTGATTTATTTTAATCTGTCAAAAGCTGCACTTCTAGTTCAGAAGCTTTCAGGATTGCAGGTGCTATAAAACCATCTCTGTGACATTTCAAATATCTAAACTAAACAGATCATCACTCATATATTCACTAAACTTGGTAGGCATGGTATTTGGTATCTAGTCTCCAATTCAACAGCAGAACTAGACCATCAAAATGTATCATAAAAATGCACCTTCAGTAATACTCAGTCGGATAAAGTAAAATTAATTTTGATCAAAGGTTGAACAATTGAGGTTCTGTTGTAATAAAAGATTACAATCAAGGAATATATGATATTATTCAGTTAATAATATTGTCACTATATTAGCCTTCTGCAGAGCAGTACTTTTGAGGTTTTTTTTTTATTATTTCAAAAGAAAAAGATTTCATAAACTGCAATGGCAATTACTAAAACTAATGTTAAAATTCTAAACCAAATGTTCTGTCATTTTCTAGAATATGAGGCATTACTACATATTATATTGTATTTAATAAATACACTTGTACTTTTAGCAATATACAGTATATACATGCTCAATATAATCTTAAAAATCAGAATACTTGTGCGGTTTTAACTTGTAATGTAAGGGTGATTTGACTTGATAACAGATAACAGTATCACCCAATACTAATTAAAACAAATAACAAAACAAAAAATGTAGAAGATTATATGAGGGGAAATCAAAATGTTTTGAGCCTGTGTTAACTGAGTTTGTGAGGGGCCAAAGATAAGATGTGAATTACAAATATACGTTTGTTGTTTATATGTGTCATGATTTTTTTCTGACTGTTCCTTGGTCACTTAGATATTTTGGAACATTGTTTCTAGCGTTTCAAAGACCAAGGAATCCATTGGACATATCTATTCTTTATTTGAAAGTATGTTAATGATGATGAAAATGAATTCTCTTCTAATGCAGCTGTCTGTTATTTTCTAACGGGTGCCACCATTTTGTCTGACATTTGCTATACAGTTATCTCTTATATATATTTCTCTTCTGGTTCATCCTGCTTCCACTTCAAAACTGGTCCCACCCACACGCAGCTGACACAGCATTTCTCGATTCCTATTCATCGTCTTCCATGTCATGCACTATACTGGCCTGCTGAGCGTAATATATCCAACAAGTACTCGAGGTGCTGCCACAACGGTAAAGTAGCTTTACCACTTTTGCAGGAGCCTCCTGTGTCTTTACAACAGCTTCTTATACAGCAAACATCAGAAGCTAAAAATTATCGTGAACACATTCGAGAATACAACTCTTCTCTAGCATTTGCTTCCATGGGTGCATAGATAACTCAACCTCCTGGCCACAGACCATACTGTTTTAAAATACACAGGCAAATTTATCACCAAATCTCTCCACTATACGCTAACACTTCTACCTCTCCAGGATATGGACAGTTGTATGTTTTTGACACAGCGCAAGCTACTGAAGTACGCTTACAAAATAAAGCAAACTCTGCATGCAGCGAAAATTTACTTCTCCGGCTATATTCCATGCTCAGAACCATCAACCCCTTCTCTAAATCATACAAACACATGCATGAAATCGTTCAGTCCAATCCCAACAGCATCTGTATGAATGGTTTTCAAGGAAAACCCTGGGCAAGATTTACGACAATACAATGCCCCAACATTGCAGCGATTTTCGTCAGAGGAGATGGCGAAACACCTGCCAAAAGGGACATTTGCATCTATCCCATATGCAGCTCCTGTGAACAGATTTCCACGCTCAATATGAATTGCGATCCTATGGTTTACCCACTTTTATTCCCTTACGGAGACATTGGCTGGCACAAACGTTTACAACATGTTCCCGATAAAAGAACCGGCAAGCGAATAAGGCTTACTCAATGCCAATTTTACGAGTACACATTGGCAATGAAGAATACATTTAGTATTTTGCACTCCAGCGGCAAACTATTCCAATAGTACGTCGTAGATGCGTATGTTAAAACAGAGGGTTCGCGTCTCAACTCTCTCAGATTACATCAACAAGATCTGCGCGTGGAACAATACAATGTTTGAATACAGACGCACTTTAAACAAACGCTGAAAATAACAACGTACGTGTAGGCAAAATGATCATATTACCGTCTACATTTCCACAAAGTCCAAGATACATGCAACAAAACTATCAGGATGCCATGGCCATAGTACATAAATTTGGAAAAGCCTGATTTATTTATCACTTTCACACGTAATCCCACTTGGCCGGAAATTCTACATGCACACTGCGTCTTTCAAGAAGTATTTATTTCTACTTGATTTCTGAATTCCTTTCTCACCATTTTCTGTTCCTATTCTTATATCGCCATATGCTACGCCAGGCGTCAGCTATATAAATATAATTGACTCAAGCAGTTCAATATCAGTAAAATATAAACAATTCGATGCACACAATAAACTGAAAAAGAACAAAGATAAAGAATATGAAGTGAATACATTGTTCATATCATTTAAGCAAATACAATGGTATAGGCACAAATTAATTGACTTCGATTCAAAGACCCCAGTCCATATCAATAGTCCCAAACCAAATCTATTTAATACGGGTCACCCGTGTAACTTGATACTTTGTATACTTCATGATTATTACTTTTATTGCACAAACATATGAAAGGTCATACTTGACTTCTCACTAAGATCAGCATATAAATTGCCCTGATCATCTGATATTTCAGATTCCTATTAAAAAGAAAAAACCTTTAGTGATTATTCTTATTGGTATATTCCGGTTGCAAATTCTTCTGTTGTTCTTTGACTTCATTTAAAGTCTGTTCAATTTATATTCAGGTCCATAGGTATTTGGACAGTGACACAATTTTCATAATTTTGGCTCTATATGCCACCACAATGAATTTGAAGTGAAGGAATAATTAAATGAGAATGCTTATTCTGATAGTGTGTTGCCACACCCACCACACGACGAACCACCTGGAATGGGACCCGAGTACAGTGGGTGACACCTCAGCATCACACTGGAGCAGTGTGACGTTTTTTTACCTGTATCTGGTCTAAGCTTTCAGCATTAATTCAAAGGGTTTAACAGAAATGTAGTATGAGCCATTTAGGAATGATAGCCATTTTCATACATGGTCCCCCATTTACAGGGACTCAAATGTATTTGGACAATTGACTGACAAGCTGTTCATACTCATAGCCAGGTGTGAGCAGTTCCCTCATAGTTTCATTAACTATTAAGCAGGTACAAATTCAGCAGTTGATTCCAAGTGTGGAATTTGCATTTGGGAGCTGTCACTGTAAACTCTCAATATGAGGTCCAAAGAGCTGTCCATGCAAGTAAAAACAGGCCATCATTAGACTGAGTAGACAAAGCAAACTCCAGGAGTAGTCAAATCAACCATCTGGTGACATTCTTAAAAAGGAGGAATGCACTCAGCAATACCAGAAGGCCTGGACAACCATGGAAAACAGCTGTGCTGGATGATTGCAGATTTTTTTCCTTGGTGAAAAATAAACAATTCACAACGTTTAGCCAAACCAAGAACACTCTCTGGGAGGTAGGCCTGTCTTTGCTAAAGTCTACATTCAAGAGAAGACAGAGGACAGTGGACAAATTCAGAGTATTTACCACAAGGCTCAAACCATTGGTAATCCTCAAGCATTGGAAAGACAGATTAGATGTTGCTAGAAAATGTATTAAAAAAAGTCCAGTTTTGGAACAGTTTTCTTTGGACAAATGAAATTAAGATCAATATGTACCAGAATGATCGATAGAAAAATATATGGAGAAAAGAAGGAACGGCTCCTGATACCACTTCATCTGAGAAACATGCTGGAGGCAGTGTTATGGTATGGGCAGGCATGACTGGCAATGAAAGTGGGTCAATGGTGTTTGTTGATGATATGACTACTGACAGAAGTTACAGGATGTTTTCTGAAGTGAACAGTGCAATTCTGTCTACTCAGACTTGGATAAATGCTGCAAAACTGATAGGACAATGCTTCATAATACAGATAACCAATGAGCCAAAACATACAAACCAAATGCTTTTCAAGGTAAAGATGTAGAATATTCTTCAATCAGCTGACCTCAAGCCAATTGGACATGCATTTCACTTGCTGAATTCAAAACTGAAAGGAGAAAGTCAAGCAAACAATTAGCACCTGAATACAGCTACAGTAAAGGCCTAGCAAAACATCAGTAGGGTAGAAATGCAGCATTTGGAAAAGGCCATGGGTTCTAGACTTCAACCAGGCATTGACTGGAAAAGGTTTTCAACCAAGTAAGGAAAATGATCATTATAGTCTTGATTGTGTTAGTTTGTCCAAATACTTTTGAGTCCCTGAAAATGGGTGGACTGTATATAGAATGGTTGTCTTTTCTAAATAGGTCATACAATGTTTTTGTTAAATGCCTTAAATTAAAACTGAAGTCTACATTTCATTCACATCTTCATTGCTTCATTTTCAAAATTATGAAAACTATATCACTGTCCAAATACTTATGGACCTAACTGTAGATCTGATTATGTTTCCCCTTTTGGCTTATAAATCCTACATTGAATCCTAGCTTCACTCGTTGATTTACATCCAGAGCTTTGTTTATTTATTTCACCTGTTTATGGTTTTGACTTTTGGCTTTTTATTTTCTTGGATTTTGTAAATTCTTCTGATTCGCTTTTTGTTTAAAACTATTACTACCCAGTGCAGGCAATACAATATTACATTTTTCTTGTTTTGGAACACAGATTAATATGGATGCTGAAAATCAGAGAATAGTATATTATGGTAAAATTAACTGTGGCATTTAAAATGGACTGGTCCTGGCACACACTGAATAGACAAGACTGAATATCTGAAGGTTTGTGCTTCTCTAGCATAAAAAACTAAATAACAGCATGATAGTTTGTTCTGTGGCTTTCAGCATCCATGTTGAGTTGGTTTTGAAACAAGAAATTTACACTAAAACAAAAATGCTAGAAACTTATAATTCACACATTTTAGTACACTGGAGATAACCTTTGGCCAGTAATAAAAGCAGCACCATAAAATATCCTTTTCAGGTTCAGGTTTAAATCATTTTAATCATTCCATGTGCAGAGAAATTTGTGTGCACTTCTTGATACTGCCATCTAAAAATAAAGTATAATGAAAAGCAAACATGTGGGATCTGTAGTTTGTTATTCCCAAAATTAAATGATAAAAGCAAAGAATAAATTAATATGTCACCTATAACATTCCTTTAATTGCACTGAAGTGCCAGTGTCAACGTACACTTTAATATTACATTTTTATAGTAAAAATTAATTACATTTGGAATTGATAAAATAACAAATTTCATTTCCATAAAGAAGAGCCATAAATTGCAGAAAGATTTTGTTTTTGAGCCAGTATATTTTTAGACGGATAATTATCCTAATTAAAGCTGTGTAATGCAATTTAAGTGCTGTATGCTGATTCTTGTTACTATTGCAAATGATTTTTACTCCAACTTGAGGGACACCTGTTGTACAAATACTGTAGCCAGCTGACAAATTCAATTCATATTAACTAGCTATAGCAACCTGCTCATTGACTTGAGCAGTCTATGGATTCACCTAATGAAACTTGGGGGGGGGGGGGGGGGGGGGGGGGAATGATCATTTTCATGCCAATTACTGTTGGTGATGCTGTGTTATATTTTGTGCGTGCATTTCACAAATGGGTCAGAGGGGCAAGATTTTGCTAGAAAAGGAGAGAATTTGGGAACGCAGGAAAATAAAGGCATTTTTGCAATACATTTTAATAATTTTGAAGAAAACAGGATAGTTTATGTTCAAGGGAGTATACCTGTTGCCAGTTTTATCATGACAATCACACATCAAAACACAATGTAAACAAAAGTAAGATACAAAACTGATCATTTTAATTAGATGATTTGCAACAACGGATTTTATTAATCCCGGGCAGGGCGCCAGCCCACTGCAGGGCACACACACACCCCACACACCAAGCGCACACTAGGGACAATTTAGGACTGTGGGAGGAAACCGGAGCACGCGGAGGAAACCCACGTAGACACGGGGAGAACATGCAAACTCCACGCAGGGAGGACCCAGGAAGTGAACCCAGGTCTCCTTACTGCGAGGCAGCAGCGCTACCACTGCGCCACTGTGCTGCCCTTGTATAAGTTATTTGTACAAGCAACAATAGGACTATAGATAAAATCCAGCTGGAAAAAGAGAACTAAAAACGAGGGTGCAAAGAAAAAGAACAGAGTTTGTTTTTTGCTTTAAACACATATATAAATACTTAGCAACTGTTTAAGATTAGAATCTGTTAATATACATATTTTGTCCATTCTGTAACGCACATTATAAATAATGATATTTTAATTAACCCACCAAAACAAAAGCATATAGAAAAAATTATTTTGTTGTGCACAATAAAACAACAATTTACAATTTGTATTTTTTATTTAATTATCTCTATTATAAAAAAATCCTGGAAAGGAAAAGCAGGGTGACGAGACGTGATCTTCTCTGAAGTTCTTGGAAGATACTTAAAAGACACGCAAGATAAAAGAGACAGGCCACGGAGCATCTCGCGGGGACCGTAAACATGAGACTTGGTGCCAAGAGATTGTCCCAGGGCCATCTCGCGGGGACGTGGAACATGAGATTCTTGCAAGACACGCCCTACTTACAAATAAGAGGACGGCCAGCAAAACACTCAGTCATGTAAAGGCATGTAGCACACACAGATCCTGTGCTCTCAGCACATATAAAGCATATAAGGACAATACGTTCTAGATGAAACGTCAATGACTAAGCAAAGAAGAAAGAGCAGCGTGGAGAAAAGAGACCCAAAAGCGTTGGAGAGAAAAAAAGGCAGATAAGAGATTATGAAAGCGGTGGAATTCAAAAGGCTCAAACAAACGATGGCGCGATACAAAAGCAGAGAAAGGTACAGAATATGAAAGCAGTAAAATTCAAAAGTATTGTAGCGTCCCAGCCACTTTGAAGCCTTTTTTGTTTTAAGTGACTGTTAGGTCTGATTGAGGGAGGGCGGAGTACAGCACGGAAGCCTGATAGCGGGGTATTGATTGATGCGGTAAGGGGGTGCAAGAGCCGAGGGAGGAGGGGTTGGAGAGGGTGCTAGAAAGTTGTGTTTGGGGTTACGAAGTCGGCGATTGTTCAAGTAAAACTTTTGTGACACTTTATTATATCAGTCACTACAGTATCAAAAAAAAGATAGTAAAGATCGCATTAGCGCAAACAAAAGGTGGTTAATCATCAGAACCAGGTGTAATTGAAAAAATAGCAGGACAAATCGTGGTCAGAAATAAAAAGCAAAGATGTGGAAAACAAAGTCTTTGCATCATTCAATGCACAAAATGTGGATTTACACAATAATGGACCATACGCTATGAGAATCTGTGGTCCCGCACCAATTAAATCAGCGACAAGTTTAATTTCAAAGATACACAATTTGGTCAGGTATATATTTATGATCACGGAAAAGCGATGTAAATTTTAACAGACGACAAGAAAGGTGATGTATATATTCTGCAAATAACATTAGACACCAAAGGAGATCGTGATATGCCATTCGTATTAAAATGTTTATAGTTTACTGTGAGAATAGCTTTTGCTATGACAATTAACAAATCACAGGGACAAACATTAGAAAAAAGTCGAATTATTTATTAGTGAAACAGAAACAATATTCACTCACGGGCAGTTATACGTTGCGTTGTCACAATGTGTCTCCAAGAACGGAATCAAAATTCAATGTGATCTTGAAGAAAAGGTAATTCCAAATATTGTTTTTAATGAAGCTTTAAAGGAAAAGTGCAAATAATGAAATTGAAACAATTCCAAAGAAAAAAAAAAGCTTTTAAAATTGTATATCCAATTAACCAAACACAGGGATTTCGTGAGTGAAGCGAGCAGGGGGCGGAGCCCCCTTGTTTTACTAATAATTAATTAATTAACAATTCATAAAGCTTTTCAATTAAGTCATAATTGAGACACTACTTTAAAATTAGATTTATATTATTCCTTGTCCCATAAGAACTGAATCCTGCAGACTACAGTACTTTAAAACCTAAAGATGAAAACATTTCTTAAAGTAGGTCATAGTCGGCTGAATCAAAAGCTAAGAATAAATCTATACAGATGATCCACAAACCAGTAATGACTGTTCCCTTCAGAATTATTGGTAAAGTGTTTGAAATTCAATAAGGTGATCAGAGTGAGATATCTGGTGGGGGAAACAAGAAGTCTGTGCTCAGAATCTAAAAGAAAACAGTAATATGTGGAATTGTTTTAAAGAGGCAGGCATATCTGTCTATAAGGAAAAATGCAATTTTTAAACTTTTTATTTGTCTTTTTTATGTTAAAGCAAGGAGAAGTTGACTGCTGGCCCCTGCCTTGTCCTGATTCTGAATGTGAGTTTACTGTCATTCCTGATGGAGAATGCTGCCCTCGATGTGTCAGCGATCCCTGCCAGGCAGACACAGTGCGCAATGACATCACTAAGACTTGCACAGATGAGTACAATATGGTTCGCTTCACAGGTTCATCTTGGATAAAGCATGGCACTGAGTGTACTCTTTGCCAGTGCAAGGTAAGGGACATGAATAACCTGGGAAATTAGTATGACTCATACATTTTGTAACACTGCGTTGTGTTTTTAGTTTTCTGATGTTTATTCATCCCACTCCACTGTGAATATTCTAGCTTTCCTTATACATTAATTGTTTTAATGCAAAAAAATGTTAATACTAAAAGTAAGTTATATTTTTAACTGCTCTTTGTCATGTTCAACCTTTTTAAATACACCAGATTAAATAATAATTGATATAACTAGCTTTGTTCAGTTTAATGCAAGCATCTGTCAGGGCTTGATTGCACTTTTAGTATGTTGGAATTTTGCAATACTGCAATTTAATAGACACACATGAGGAACAGAACATTAGTAAGTTCATTATATATCATTTTTTTTAAAAATAGGGAAATCACCTACTAATTTGACATATATATCCCATAGGAGTCTTACCCTGAACAAATGAATTTCCAGCACAATAACTTTGATGTATGAATAAGCCAGTTAAATATTGTACCTGTTTAAAGTCAACAAGAATGCTAACAAGGAAAAGGTCTGACATGGGTTGGTTTGATTTCAGTCTTTGTGCCATCAAAATTCAGTAAGGTTGTTGTACCCTAAGGAGCTGCTGGGGAACAAACTGTAGACTCTGATAAACAAGTAATGAGACCTGAAGTCCAATATAATATGGTTTATTGAAGAAAGGAACAAAGGGAAAACAACAAAAATAATAAATGTTATGCAAAAGCTGATGTTAACTGCCACCTTGCTCAATTCTCTTTCATTATGGTTCTTCTGACCTATAAATCTTTTCCTTCAAAATACTGGCTTCTCTTTCTCCTCACTCTTGTCCTCATAACCCACACCAGGTGAGTCCTTGCAACTGCACACTCTACTAAATAATGGCTAGGAGCCCCTTTTGTGCCTGACCTGGAAGTAATCCTGGCATCATGCTGACATACTTGAGAAGCACTGCAGTGTCAGTCCTTCCTCCTACTTAAACAGGTCAGTTGCCACCCTGGAACTCCCTCCAGTAGCTCCTGTAATCACTTCCCATGGGTTGTCCATGATGACTGCCTGATCCCAGGCAACAGAAGTAAAGTGACATCAGTCTGCTGCTACTACTCAAATTTCTGAAATAGTAACTCCATATTTTACCTTCCTTTCCAGGGAGTATTCCT
Source organism: Erpetoichthys calabaricus (assembly GCF_900747795.2). NCBI lineage: Eukaryota > Metazoa > Chordata > Cladistia > Polypteriformes > Polypteridae > Erpetoichthys > Erpetoichthys calabaricus. The sequence continues at coordinate 199,023,813 of NC_041394.2, forward strand.
TTGCACATCCTTGATGAGTCTTTGGCATCCTTTACAGAGTGGTCTGAACCACATCCTGAATGGGACACCAAACTCATTACAATGTGACCTGCCATGCTGCTCTGTCTCACAGTGCACAGATGTTTGATATCCCCTGTATGTAATCAGTAAAGAACTGATTCAATATTTGCTTTACCGAATGAGTTACAGCGCCCCTCCAATCCTTACTTATATCACAACTATCATGGAGTACACCACCATAAGAAGCTGTATCAGACGTATCAAATTGTGAACACTCAACTAATCGGGTGGAGATAACACAGCAAAAAGTGATGAGTTGCCTATCACTAATTTATTTACAATATTGTCTTATCCATATTTTATTAATATTTAAAATTCGTTTATAAAATTTCCTTATTTTTGTTTATGTATAACCTATGTTAAATTAGTACTGATACTTTTTTTAATTGATTTATTTATTTCATTAGAATAATCTAAATTAAATCTAAAGCATAAGGGCTATAAGTTTGAACAAGATCACACATGTTGTATATTAGGCTTATCAGATACCGAAATACTTAATAAAAAGAAGTCCATTAAATCAATTCATTTTTCTATCCGTTTAACACGAGAAGCACCATGGCTGGCACCAATTATTTCATCAGTGTGCGCTGCACTTCAAATGCTCATGTTGTTGCAACCCTGACATGCTATTCAGAAAATCAGATTGTTGATATTTTTCTTTGTATTTTTTTTTTTTTACGTGAAAGACCACCTTTTACTGCTACAAGCAACACCATTAAACTTTGGTACTGAGGTGTGAATTGCTGTCTTTCTCCTCCAGCTTTTTACCTCAACAAATCCCCTCCTACTGATGTTATTGACATTAATAAACATTGTTTTCCAGATGTGAATTGCTTTCTGTCTTTAGCAGAAATCTATAACATAATCAGTGAAACAATGTCACATTTATAATTGCATAGTTTTATTATGTGTGATGAAGAAGAAAACAAATCTGAAAACTGTTGGTACTCCAGTTATTTCAGTTAGGTAATAATGACTATAAACTAACTTAAAATGACATTACAAAGTTTTTTCACAAATTGTGGAATACAAAGTACACAGCCAGCATGAGTTTGATATGGGGAAAGGGAGAATACATGAAGTTGCACATAGCAGATTGAGCAAACAAGCCATGAGTGAGTGGACAGCAGTTCACACACAAAGTTTTCATAAACATGACAAACCTGACAATGAGTGCAAATGTGAGAATAAATGCTGGGCTTTCTTTGTGAAAATGGAAGCACTGATGGCAACATGATACTTGATAAGAGATTGTAATATGAATTAATTTGGCATGTTTATTTAATATTATTCCTCCGTAAGTGTTACTAACAAGCTAATGTCTCCTCCACATATTGATCCAATCATAAATCTCACAACAGCAAATGTCACAAATCTGACAAAGTAATATTCCAACAAACCTGATTATAACAGTGTGTTGTTACAAAAGCATCTTTAAGGAGTTTATATAAATAAAAATAGTATGTGTCACTGATATAAAAATATTTGAATTTTTATTTTATAGTATTGATTTTAAGCTGTATTTATTTCTTAGTTACTGAACAGAAAATGTTAATGTGCACATAGTGCATCTTAAAAGCTACCCCAGCAAATAAAATTTCCCTGTAGCTATGTCCATCTGATTTGCAAAAATTCCACAGCTTCTGCTTTCTTATGGGGTCTAGGCAATATGTGTGACTTGTTGACCCATGTGCATATAAGTATTTCCACAGTTCAAGTGTTTTCATTTTAAAAGTTTTAGTAAAAATTCAAAGCAATATAGTTTACACAAAAATAAAGCGAAAAATTGAGACTACAAAAGAATCATTCTTATATAAGATATTTCTGCTCTAGGCTTGTATATGTTTTATTTTGAGTTTCTCTTATAAGTCCTCTGTATAACATTCAGTGTTACGTTCATAGGTCAAACATGCAGATGTGTGCACGGATGGTCAGAAACTTTATGCTATTGTTATGGTGTTCTGTTACTGCAGTTCAGATAAAGCTGAGCAATAAGAAAGTTCCATTGCAAGTTAGCTTTAGGGATTAAACAGAATCGTCCATTATCTATTGTCAGTAACTCCACACAGAGTCATAGCAAGGTTTGGGGCAGCCACCCGTATAATTGGTATCCTGGCTGCAAAATTGTGAATATATTACACAGCACTGATGGGCACAAAACCGAGTCCAAAACAAAACTGAGGGAATAAGGAAAAGGTGGAGACTTTTAAAGGGGAAGATAGGAAGTGAGATCAAAGGGGTCGGGCTCATAGGAGTCTTCAGCCATAGGCTCGAGCCCGGACATGACATCACAGGGGCCGGAGTCGGCAAGGTCTTCTTCCATAGGCTCGGACCCGGAAGTGAAGTCAAGAGGGCCAGGAGGACTCTGTGCACTCTGTCACATCCCAGTCTGACTCAGAATTGCCCTTACTCAAGCCCTTTAGCTGCCTCCCATGCGCACGTGTGTTACACTATGTAGCTATGAGAACTAAACAAATTAGGCAAACACTCATGTGCATTTTAACATTAACTTTCTAAGATTTGTTCTTGATCCTATTAGTTGTTATACTGAGAGCATATGCTCACTGCTATAAATAAAATTTATGCTCTGAAATTTATTGTCAGAATGCATTTGTAAATGTTCCAATACTAAACATATTTCATATATGAAATGTTATCTACTTTAGGTATGGAGGGAAATGATTATCTTATAAGACACCAATTCACAGTAACACCTCATCCTACCTCCTACAATGGTATCACATTCTAAGTGGGTACTGGACTACCAGCCTTGTATACAGGAAGGAATCAGTGCAGGTTGTCCTGCCCATGATTACCCAAGTAACTACGAGTTGATTACTCTCTGATTCCTTCCATAATCTCATATTATTCAGAAACCAGTGGTAGAACTGAAGGTTAAGCATCACCATGCTTCCTCTGCTATAAATCTCTAAAGATATTTTTTTGAAACTGTGGTCTCTTTGTTTTCAAAATGTTTATTTTGTATGCAATTCATGTTTTTTGTGATGCCATACCCTTGTGTATTAGCACATCATGCTTTGCAAAATGAAGAACAGCTTAGTATGAGCTGAAAAAGCACTATTCATTAAATGCATGCACTTCATTTGTGCAACAGAGCACGTGAAAAATATGTACTTTGGGGAATTTCTACGTGAAGCAGCAAAGTAGAAGCAATTGATTTTGCATACATTTTACAAATTAAGTACCTAATTTAAATTACTATGGTTTGTGTATAACTAATTGGTGTTTGCATTTTAAACCAAAGTTTAAGAAATGTAGATGTAACTCTTGAAACTTTTTAGTATACATGCGCTGTTAATTTGCCTTTCCAAGCTTGGCTTTTGAAGCTAACTTTGCACAACCCAGTTGCTGTCTGTCTCACCTATTTAATGCACATCATCACCATCCCAATTACTGTACCCCAAGAACAAAAACAATATTAGAAATAAAAGTGCTGAAATTCTCTTAAAAAGCACTAGAAATACCCCATTTATGTGGAGGCAGAATAATTTAAATGACTATTTAGACACCAGGTTTTAAATAATGATTTATATGAGACTGCAGTGGCATGTACAATTTAGAATTCAAAATCAGTTTAGCTAAATTTTTACAGGCTTTGTGAGCTCTCAGATTTCCCCTGAAATGTGTAAAAATCTCAATGGATTTGTGCAGATGGCAAACTCTTAATACAACAATTCTTTTCTTCTGCTTGCATTTCATTTTCACGGTAGAGGAATTGGAATTAAACGAAAGCACAGACAGCTATGAAGAAAAGACATACATTTGTGTGAAACATTGTAATTGGATTTGCAACACTTTAATGTACAATGTATTTCATTAACCTTGTCACTGAAATTTTTAATTTATGCCAATTTAAGCCATCAGGAAGTTTTAGATGATAGATGTGGCATTAGCAAAGCAAATATTTCAAACTACGTTATATGGCTCAGTCTGTGAGGCAGCTCTAGTAGCCACTATAGGAGGGGTGGGCAGACTTTTTTGGTGGAGGCTGAATTATCAATAACAACTCGTATAGCTGTACAAAATCTAGGTGTGAATATGAACCAAGGGAATCTAGTAGATATGTTAATGAAAAACATTAACTTTAAAAATATTTGTTCCAAGAAATTGTTTAGTTATAACAGTTTTTATTCAAAGTTATTAAAACCAATGCTGAAATTCCAAAAAATGGACTAATTTTAAAGTACAGATTTCATTATGACATTGTTCTAGTCGTGAACATGAAACTGCTTGCCTCTGCACGCATTTAATATCAACTGATATGCTACATGTCACAGTAATTAATTTAAAAGGTTTGTATCATTAGAAGTTAGCAGGCCTCTATACTTGCTTTTAACAGTTTAGTAAATAATGATGCCATGTGCCAAAGCATTCTTGGAAACCTCAGAAAGAAATCCTGATATAGAGTCCATGGAAATCAAGAAAATAAACTTTGGTAAACATAGTTTTACAATTGCACTGGAGTTCAGTTACTCCCTAATGCATGACTTCTAGCATATTGTCCACATACACTGAAAAAGGAAATGGAAAAAAATTGCAAAATTTGTGTTACTGTGCCTGAAGTCCTAAAAGTGAAATTCAAATTCTTGACAAAGGATAGATAGATAGATAGATAGATAGATAGATAGATAGATAGATAGATAGATAGATAGATAGATAGATAGATAGATAGATAGATAGATAGATAGATAGATAGATAGATAGATAGAAAATGGCAACCTAAGTGGCAAAGTCCCCACTTCTTTCTGAACACTGTTCCCTAAATTTGAGAAAATAAAAAGATTTTGCCTGTTGCAACTGACTCAGATTATTGTGAAGAATGAAAAAAAAAAGATAAATTAAAAGTGCTCAACCATATCTGGAATGAGGTCACTTGGAGAGCTGTAATCGTCCTCCTCTTCTGACTCGGCGATGAAGCATTTGAAAAATACACAAATTGCCTGAAGGCACAGTTGGGATGCTGCTCTCGTTAACTGCATTTTACTTCTTGTCTCAACAAACACACAGTTGGAAGTACAGGGATAATGCATTTTAGTCAATCTACTACTCAAAAATCTTTTACCTTATAACTTGCATATTTGTAAATGGCGCTGTTTAAAGTGATGTGTGCACAGACCGAGAGTCACACCTGGAGCTCTGTCTTCAGAATGTGCCACTGCCAGCCAAGTTCATCACTGATAAACCAAGGCATATGCATGCTCATAGTCTTTTAAAAACAGACATGTAAAACAAAGGCAAGCAAGCAGGTAAAAATAAGCACACTAACTCTGTGACAGTGACAGTGCTACAAACTGTCCCAATTCATATGGTAAGAGCTTGGCTTATTTAATTATTCCCTAACCCATTGTACTTCCACATTGAAGAAACTAGGCCAGAGCACTGATTTAATGGGGATCACTTCCTATTGCCATTGCTCTCACCATAAATTGCTTCCACCCTTGACCAGGATGTAAATTAGAAGAATTTCTTAGACTCAAGTGACTATGTAGGACTTTGTCTTGCAAAAGGAACATTTCTACTGAGCCCTGTTTCCCCGTCAATACAAGTAGCTCTGTGCCATAGTGTAAAAATATGCAGTTGAAGAATTGTAGTATGTAGGAAAAACCATCAATGCACCATGAAGAGTATGCAGCAGATTATAGATAACACAAAGATTCTATGTCGAAGAAACACGTATGGACACAATGGTTGGAAAATCTCATTCGGTAGGCCTGCTTTAGATGTTTGGTTAATGGGTGACAGGATTGCCTTGAAATACCATCACATTCCATGCCATGAAATTCAGTGTGGTTTTTTTCTCCTTATGTATTCTCTGGTGAAAACATCAGCTACTAAAGAAATTATCGGTCATATTAAAGTAATTGAAAATAATGGAGGAGGATAAGGAACAATGATTTTTCCACATAAATAAAAGTGAATAATTAGTTATTTTTTTCTCAGTTTGTTAGGATTTCGAAAATACTCAACAGAAATCATACTCTTTGGATCAGAGAGGGTCAAAGGATCGAATGAACATTAATTTAAAGACATGAACAAAAAATTGTAGTCTTGAATGCCAAGTCCGAAGCTGGTAATTCTTAAACAGAAACCATTTTTGAAGAGTGTCTTTCCTTTATTTATTTATTATTTTTTTATTGCATAGCTGGCTTTTCTAATTTGTCACGTGTGTAAAAACACACAGCAACAAAGAAGTGTCCTTGGATGTGAAAGGCAACATGAAGCACAGCATTATATAGTCATAGTGTCAAAAAGCAGTATAATGGAAGCAATCAATAAAATGAATTAACAAAAGACCGAATTAGCATTAGTCACCCTAATTAAGGGTGTTCATAAGAATTGTAATGATTTACTTTAAGAAGTTGAAGTACATAGTACGAATAGTTGCATAACATATTTGAAATATTAAAATGTGTGCTTCAATTCAAATGTTTAAAGTCTACATATTCTTGATTGTTAAAAAAATGTCATTTTCACCCTCTAATAGAGGTCCATCATGGGATAGATTCCTAGTAAAGGATCAAAAATAAAAATAAAAAAATAACATACACATTCACTGATCTTGTAATAGTATAAAATGATACCCAACATGCTTATGTTTGAAATTTGTCATCTTTAAACCTCATGGGAGTGGCTCTTAGAGGGTTAGGACCACAATTAAAAAATCCAATATCAAAAATATTATTGTCTTAATGATTAGCAAACCTCAATAGAGCATATAACGACACTCCACATGTCTATATTACTGATCCCCATTTTTTCAAAGTTGTCTGAAGAGGAGGAAGTTTGAACCCTTGTATCTCTTTAGCAGATAAGCCCCTGGTGTATTTTGATGTGATATGCACAACTTCAAGTTCTTCTGATTATTTTTGACAAAGACACCTATTGGTTTATTCTTTGTCATAAGGGTGTAATTTCCTGCATGAAATATGGATCCAAAAATGCCATAAAAATGACAGCCAAAAATATGAGATAATCCCTAAAAGCTCAGAATTATGCATAACTAGACATTAAGACGAGTCAAACAATATATCATATGCAGGGATTTTCTCTACCAGACAAAAAACAACTGAAGTGATTTTAAAGCATTTGGAAGAAATTCGTATAAACACACAAATGTGGAAAAAAATCCCAAATCAGCTAAATGATATTTATCGTATTGGTGATCCTGACATTGGTAACACCACCAGAAATAAACTGAGTGCTGCTTACTGTGCAGCACAGATGGCACCTGTCATAATGTGAATATCTTTGGAATATGTATAATTATCTACAATTATTTACCTAATAAGGTGCATGAGGTCATCTGAAAGAACAAGCTTAGTATCTAAAGATCAAATAAACCTGGTGCATCATAGGGTGGCATGAAAAGCCAGTACTGTCAGTTTGTTCAATGACATTGATGAGTAAATAAATCTTTAAGCTTTGAGTAAAACTCGTAAACTCTTCAAATGTTTACCAACACTTTAGAAATGCATAAAAAACACAATATTGCAAGCATTTCGACAACACAAGTATGCATACAAAACAAAGAACTGAGTAGGCAAGGCAGGGTACAGCATCTGTGAGTAGAAATAAGTAGATTTGTTAAATATAGGCATAAATAGGGGGAAACCAGTGTAATAAAAGACAGAGAGATGCCAAAAAAGTTTGGGATCCACCCTGTATACATGACAATACTTAATGAAAAGAAAAATTCAGTAAAAGTAGTCACAAAAAACTATGTCCAAAACGGGACTGTTTGTGATCTGAAGAGGTAGGGTTTTTAAAGCGGTGAGGGAGGACAAGGCATGTCTGCTGAGTTGCTGGAAGTGATGACAGAGCTTGATTGTAGTTGTGGCCGGAAGTGGAGTCTGTGGAGGAACTGGATGCAGAATTAGAGAGGTTTTACTTCTGGGGATCTGCCGGGGAAGGAGAAAAAGCATTAGTACAGCTTGTTAACCCCATCCCGGTATACAACAACCACTTAAGCCCCTTGACTGCCTGGAATGCCCGCATGTGATACCATATATTGATTTTCAAAAAATTTCTTACATTTTATTAAACCTCTAAGTAAACTCTTTAGACAGTTGTGTCATTGATGCAGTATTTCCCTTACAGTATAAAATGGCAAAAAAGGAAAACAAAATCCCTATTTTAAACTTAAAATTTGTATATTTTGAATGTACTGTGATTACTGCTATCATCTTCTTCAAATGCTCAAACACTTTCAACTGAATTGGGAGCAATCACAACATTAATTATTGCTTCTGTCTGGGTGCAAACATGTAATAATTGGAATTGTTGTGATCTGATATTTTATGTAATTTCTGGGTGGTTTCTTGAGTGCTTTTTTGATTTATTTGCATTTGCATTATTGGCCTGTCTGCACTACACTAAAAGCACTTCTAAAACCAACAATAAAACCAAACCCAAGCCCCCTTTTTTCTTAAACAGGGCATTAAAAGAATATGAACTTGAAAAACATAGTAAATAAATAGCCCATTGAGGAACTTGTGTGGCTTTGTCAGACAGATATTTTAAGCCTCAAAAAAAGGATACATCCAAGAAAAAGAAAACTTAAGGTTACCCTAGTTTATATATACTACACCATGAGTTATAGTTCAAGGATCTTTTCTGAATAAGGTGGTATCAGAAATTAGGCTCAGGCAAGGCAAGATTAAGCCCCCTACGTGCTCCAAAACTGAGGACTGATCATACTTTTAACAAGGTAACATGTGGACGGCGGGTCATTAAATGCAACGCGTTTTTTCTCACTCTTGATTTCGGCATGAGACTTTATTGCTTCATCGATGGGGCATGGGGTCCTCTTTGAGCATTTCTGCTTGCAGTCACTGCATCATTGCATCGAGATAAAGAATAAATATGGGATAATGTTATTGTCATGTCCATTCGTCTGTTAGTTTATGCATGCATGTTCTTCTGTGTTGAACAGAAAGTTATACATTTTACATTTTTTAACAAAATGTAACTGCAAAGTGTTCAGGATATTTAAAACATGGTATTCAATTCAGAGCCCAATGAAATTCTCCTGGTATTGTACCTATCAAAGAAGACAGCTCTAAAAAACAGCACAAATGAGATTTGTTAGAGGTTAATTTATTTTTGTGTGTACACCTCTTGCAGCCTAGAGCACTGCATGGGGAATGCTTTATTTTTAAAGCAATAAATCATTTAGCCTGTCTCTAAACCAGACCGAATGCTTGGCTGTATGTGGTTTTACAGGACTTCTCGCATGCACCAGCAGAGCGACGTATTACTCCATTTAATGACTAACACATTTCCAGGGCAGTTTCTGGAAGTCTTATGGCAATGTTATACCAGATTCTTGCTTAAAGCAGTCACATTTTTCAAATTATTTTTCATGGCATTCATTTTTCATACTGCTGCCTCATGAACAAAAATGTGAGATAGCAGAATGACAGGTTATTTGAATGGGACATGCATATCACTACGTAATGGATTTGTTTTCTTTGTACAAAGATACTGTTTATAAAATTCTACGTTGCATTTCTGTAGTGACTGATAATCAACATGTTTGAATGTTTACTTTAAGTTGCTAAAGGAAGCAATTGCTCACTTGTGTCCGTTTTCTTGTCTACCTTTGTCAGAATTTCAAAACACTCTGTAATGACTGGTTTTCAAAAAATATTGATGAGCATTACTGCTTGAAAGATCAAAGGGTTATATTTAATATTTTAAAGTTAGATCAATTCTTTACTGTCTGAATACATTTTATTGCTTTAATTTAGGAAAATAGGTCATGAGGATCATGCTATCTTTGTGTATTTTTAATATTTTTTACTTCATTAAGAACAGAAAGATTTAAACAAATAGGCAATCCTCCTTTGTGAGTGCACCGGAGAACTTATATGTGTCAGATAAAATGAATTCAAAAACAGTAACTAAGAGTTCCAAATTTATTTATTGATATAAATTAAGATCTATTAAAGTGTTGTCTCTATAGTCTGTATTATTTAAATGTAGATAAAAATGTAAAAGTTAAGACATGGCATGATGGAGCCCTGAATTTCTTAGTTCTTGCTTAAAATTACAGCCCAGGCAGTGCATGCCTGCAGAGGTTACACATTTACATGTCTTTCCTGCGTCTACTTGGGTAGTTTTCTCTCTGTACTCGTGATTACCATCTACATCAAAGTTACTTCTGTTAGGTTCCATGGAAACATTTCACTTGCACACATGATTAAGTGTGATTGTGTGTGAGTGTGCTCTGTGATGGACTGTTACCCCTAACCCTAACCCTGGTTTCTATTTTGAATATGATACTGCAGGATATTTCTACTTTGCACAGGATATTGTATATTGGATTAATTATTTTCCTGAGTTTTTAAGTATATGTTTCAGTCTTTTTTTGTGATGTCAGCATGCTGTAATTTTGTTTGGTGTTTTTTTCTATGATAGCCAGCATTTTGTGATGGGTGCTGCCTCCTTATTGTGTACTGTACTAATCCATTTGTTAATCACATGGTTCTCCACCTGTGACATCATTGCATCTCCCTTATAAAAGATGGCAGCATGCATTCACTTACGTCTGAACCTTGCTTAAAAAATGGAGTTAAACATTAACATGTTTAAACAAGTTCTAAGTTTGTCAAAGAATGTTTGACTTCAGTGTTCAGTAAGTGATCCCTGCCTGATTTTTAAGTAATCATTTGAAATGACTCTATGACAATCACTAAGAAGATTTAACATCAGGTCTCTTGGATTTGCTTAATTGAAATGGTCACCATAAATGATAGACAACTGTAAGACACAATCTGTTTAAATGTACTTTTGCTACTAAAGTTGCTGAATTAGCAGCTATCCTGAATTTAGCTAATATCTCTCCAGCTAGACCAAAGTAGAATTCACAAAATGCATGTGCATCATATGTCAAATTTAAGTTTAGCATAAATGTATTTTAAATACTTTACATACTGTAGAAATTTTAAAAGTTGAAACATACTTAAACAATGTGTATTTTATGCTAGAAGGATCTGAAAATGTCAACAGGATGCTTATTATCTTATGGTTAAGTTACAGTATATAGCACACGTAATGATTAGGATTCAAAAGTTGTCCTACAGGGAGAGCTAATGAAAAGAGGGGATGCATTAAAATATCTAGGATCAGTGATAGCTCAAAATGGAAAACTATATGGAGCGATAACCCACAGAGTGCAGTGTGGGTGGAACAGTTGGAAGAAGGTATTAGGAATATTATGTGATTGACGAATTAAGGCAAAATTTAAAGGTTAGGGTTTTATGACAGTGGTAAGACCAGCAATGATATATGGAGCTGAGATATGGACAATAAAAGGAGGACAGGAAAAGAAGATGTGGCAGAAATGAGAATGTTGAGATGATTGTGTGAAGTTACAAAAAAGGACAGAATAAGAAATGAGACAACAAGAGGAACAACAAAAGTGGGAGGGATGTCTAAGAAAGTACAGATAAGTAGGTTGAGGTGATGGGCAGGGCCGTCTTAACACATGGGCATGCAGGGTTAGTTGTCCGGGGGCTCCACAAAGCATATCGGCCCCATGCTAATCTATGTTGTGACTTGCTGAGTGGTTGTGTAGGTAGGGATCCCAGTGCACTGCTTTGCCCAGGGGCCTATAATGCGGGGGTCTATAATGCCAGGGCCCTGGTAGTATGGACATGTGATTAGGAGTGACATTTACATTTACTTATTTGGCTGATACTTTTATCCATGGTGACTTACAACATTTATGATACAATTGGTTACATTTCTTTTTGTTTTCCAGTTGAAACACTGGCAGGTCAAGTGACTTGTTTATGTTCACACAGCATCATTAGCGGGATTTGCACCCATAACCTCTGGGTTTGAAATCTAAGGCCTTAAGCACTACACCACACTTAATGCTTAGAGACAATGAAAATGTGGGCAAAAGAGTAATGGGAATGGAAGTACAGGGGAAGAGAAAGCAAGGGAGGCCAAAGTGGAGGTGGATAGATTAAGTAAAAAATGATCTGAAGGAAAAAGGTTTGACTGGCGAGGAGGTGCAGGATCAAGCTGTATGGAAAAGGTTTATCAAGCACATTGACCCCATATAGAAGTGGGAAAAGAGGAAGAAGATGGAGAAGAATTATAGCACACTTGTGACACCAAATCTGGAATACTGACTGTAGTTTTGTCTCCATATTTCAAGAGGGTCTTAAAAGTGCAACCAAAAGCTCAGAGAAGAGCCACTAACTCATTGTAGGATTATGACATGAGAGAAAAGGTTGAAGAAGTTTATTCTTTTCATCTTAAGCAATCAGAATTAAAGAAGTGAAAGGTGTTAAGTATGAGGTCCAGTTGTTACTTTAAAATTAGACCTTGAACAAGCACCAGAGTCTCATCTCAGATAAGGACCAAGTAATCCTTACATAAAGAAATACATAAATGCGTAACAACCTTCAGATTTCAAAGTAACATTTTGTAGGACAAGCTGGGTAAATTACAGTTAACAAACTGTGCCAGACTGAGTGGCCTCATTTTGTGTAAACTTTTCTCCAGCAGTGAAACCAGAACTTTGGAATTATACATGACTGTGTTTTGTGTCGCAGCTTGAAATCATTATCTTGGCATGCATAATATACAATGATATTTTAAACACCTAAAAATGAGAACAAATTGTAATCCACTTTTGTAAATTTGGTTGCACTGGCAAATGACTTTCAGGGTACTTGAAAGATAATGATGATTTTGATACCCGTATTTTCTCACAGCCATAAAAGTAGCTAGCATTATTACAGACTTCATCAATTCCCATCAGAGGTTACTAAAGTAGGATCTCATGAAATTGTCACCTTTACTGTGATTAAAGTATTATACAGTAAGTATTAGTATTCCAGAAAACAATGCACATCTTATGAAGCGAATATGTAATTTTATTGTATGACTCTTTACAAAATAATACTTAAAATTTGTTTTGTATGAGGAATATTACATTTTGAGAGCCAATTTTTTAATGAATCAATCTTTTTTTTAATTAATAGAGATTGCCATGATAGAAAACAGATTACTGAAAGGACACACATATTAAACCAAAAACTGCAAAGATTTGATTATGTTGCATACTTTGTTTTAGAGGTCAAGTAATTTAAAGGTATATTCTTTAGCAGAGAGTTCATTACAGAGTTTGAAAAAGAATATAGAAAAGTAATTATCTTCTAATGAAAATACATTTCACAACTCAATAAGAACATGTTCCTTTTGAAAACAAACGAAAAGCCAAAATTAAATGAGTATGCCAAAAATATTGAAAATTCATAAAAATGTAATCCCATCTTGGCAATAGGGTTTCTTATTTTAAGTTTTTATTTATTTTAATACACAAATCACTTTGTAAAGCAACTCACACAGTATTTAAGTCAGTGTATTTCACTATAATTCTTATAATACCATTCATTAAATCCTATTCTGGCAGCTTTGGGCACAAGTCAGGGACCAACTCTTGAGCAGGCTCCAATTCAACACAGGGCACAATCAGACTGGCAGAGGGCCAGGGCCCTTACCTGGCTGGGGCGCCTATATAATGGAAGAACCTGAGGAGAAAACATGTACAGGGAATTACCTCCCCCAAACCGCTAGGTGGCAGCCCCTCTGGGTTGTGGCAATGCCTCAGACTCCAACAGGGCAATATGGAAGTTGGAGTTCGACACAGCCCTGTTAGGTTTCGTGGGTACCACCTGGGGGTGCCTGCAGAAATGGCTGAATCCTTTATTGTAGATTATGGGACACCTGGAGCATTCCAGGTGCTCTATTAAAGGAGCAACCTCATTCCATTCAGGAAGCCAGAGTCAGGAGGGAGAGGACAAAGCTCGTCAAAGCAGGAGTGGAGGTGGAAGACAAAGAGAAAGACAGAGACAAGAAGAAGAAAAGGATTATGTATTGTGCTTGTGAACTGGGGTGAGCAGGTGGGAAATGAGGGAAAATGTTTCCCAGAAGACAAAATAAAACCTGTGTGCTGAACTTGTGTCATGTGTCTGTCTGTGTTGGGTTTGGAGAGCTGGATGCCTCCTGCAGGGTACTAAATATATATATATATATATATATTTGTCTGTCTGATTTATCTGCATATACTCGTGTCAACATAACATGCACCTCTTTGTGATGTAGGAAGAATGCTGTAGTACCTATGGAAAATCAATGCAGACACAGACCATTATTCAAGCACTGGTCACTAGCCCCGTAAGGCAGCAATACTAGCTATCGGTTCCCTGTGCCAGCTATGAATAGACTAGTAAAGTATAAATAGTGTAGATGTTATTTAAAAGCATTTTGAAGGAGTTCAAAAAAATGCAGGAAGGAAATTTGTTTTTCTTTTGCTAATGGCTAACTATGCTACACATGTACAGAATGTGGCAGTCTGCAGTGCTCCCATTTGAAGTACAGATTGTCTGATAGAACTGCTGCTGAATTAAAATATGGCATTGAAAAATGAGAACAGATGCTGCATAACTGTTGTTAGTAGAGTGTGTCAAAGTAATTCTCCTTTGTAAGATATGCTCATGGACATGACATTTTGGATATAAAATATTTACTTTTATATTATTCGGCTCTGTGTATGTCTCAGTTTAGATTAAGATGAATTAAAGTGAAAAGAAATCATTTCCGTCTGAGAAAGAAATCTATACACTTCCTAGTGTAATTTCTAACTAATGATAAAATGTATTGGCGTGAAAACCAAATGTACTACATTGTCCATGTTTCAATACCATTGCTGTGTGTTTCATGGGATTGCAGTTTACATTCTAAAATGTATTCCTTACCCCTAAAAATTATTAAAAATACTGCAATATTGTACTTGTCTTTAAACAGCAATGTGGCTGACCACGTTTTCTAGCAGTAAACTACTGCATCAATTAAATACTTTAAACAATTATAGACATGTACCAATGGCAAAGTCACATTAACACCTGCAGCTTGGATAAATTAAGTGTTTCGACTCCAATTAAAATCTGGACATTTGGTTTTATATTTCTGATGAAAGCCTCCAGAAGACTAATTTATCCTCCCGATTTGTTTAAACACATGCTTCTAAGCCGTAAACCAACTGGTGTCAATGTGAATTTGCCCTCCAGTTTATTCTGAGATTTTATAAGGATTTATTTCCAGATTTCTATTATAACTACAGATGGTGCTTGAAATGACTGGTTAGGCTATTATATATCACAGTACATGAGTGCTGATTATTAGTTTTTTCTTCTTACTACTCGACATTTAAATGCAGCTCATACTGCGACATAATACCAGTATTTATTCTAATTGTTTTTCCTATGGATGTTTACCAAACTGAATTTCATATTTCACCATTTAACTATGGAAATTATAATAAGCACATTAGAAATAAAAAAAGCATAAAGGTAGTTGCTCAACCATGCATAAATAACTATGGAGCTTGTTGCCAGAGATTTACATTTTTACATAATGAAGAGAACTGTTTGGCTTCAGGTCTGATCACAAGCCACCTCCAATAACACATCTCCACTCCAAGACACCTTTCAGTTCTTGTCACTTGTATGTTTGAAGTATTTCCTTACCTTTTTTTTTAATTCTTTCACTTAAAGATGCATGCTGAAAAGAAACTAAATAGAACAATTTGCAAAGTAGAATATTTAGAATTTTGTTTGTTTGTTGAGTTACATTTTTGAGTTGTGATTTACTGAACTTTGCGTATTCGTGACTGCTCACCTACGATACTGATCAGCCAAATGAATAAATCTGCTTTGGCTTCCACCCCCTGCTTGACGAGGAAAAAACAACCACTTTCTCAATTTTATTTATCAAGTTTATCATTATTTTAATTTTTGGGAGAAGGAAGAAAAGAAAGATTTCAGATATAGTTTTAAATGGGCAAAATGTGGTTTATTGTAGTTTAATAACAATGACAACAATATTATCTGACTGTTGTTGTTATGTTTTTGAGAGTTCTGATTTATTTTGTTGTATTTTTTGTTGATTGTGCTTTTTCTGGTAGGATTGTGATGTCTTTTAGATTTTGTTTTAATATTATTTCAGGAATAGCTAAAGCCTCTCACAATATTTTTTGTATTTGAAGCCTCATACAACATGCATGTTAAGAAGCAACTAGGATTACATTGCATAGTTACTAATGTGAGTCCACTTGTATTTTGACTGAAGTACTTGATTTTGATACCATTGGGTATTATTCCATAAATGCTCTGATGGATTGCTTTTATTAAACTGAGTGGTAGAACTTAAAGGAACATTCTAAAAGGGAGGTCTGTTGTAGCCAATGATATTGGGTAATTATTAAAGTTACAAACTCCCTAAAATTAGTTTCATGCAACTGGTTTATCATAGAATACTATTTATTTGACCAGGTAATGGGATCTTATCTACTAAAAAGGAAATAATATAAAGAACAAGGACCAAACATAAATGCATTATTTAACATGACATTTTAATGCATTGTAACAAATACTAAGATACAGTCACTGGCCACATTATAACATATTAGACATGCCAGCTTATTGACAGAAACTCTTCCAGGGCGATTTTCTGTGATGTGGTGCACTGAGCTGTGGTAACATCACTTCAAGTGAGGCCCATTGAATCAAGAAGCAAATTAAATGGCAATCTTAGTTATGGGATGAACAGTCGACCCCCTGTAGGTAGTAGAGAAGCAGAAAATGAGTGCTATTATGAGCAATCCTGCTCATTTTCTTTCAGCCAATGAACTATTCAGCAGAAGTGTGTAATGAAACACTACTGGCACTGCATTACACCCATAGAAATACACAATTTACAATGACTTACTGTTACTGCTAAATTATAGCAAAGTCAGAAGTTTTGTCCTTCTTGTAAATCTTGCTGGAGTTCGAGGGGGTTGTAGCTTTTTACTATAATAATTGTGTACTCACAGTAAAAAGATAAATTTCCCACTTTGGACAAATAAAATATTAACTATTTAGCAAGTAGACATGGTCTGAAGTAAAATTTTTGTTTTACCAAATCTCAGAATGGGCTAGAAGCATGATTGTAGGGAGCTTTATCCAAGCTAACAGAATGGCCACAAATACTCAGACAACAACTGCAGTATGTAGAAGTGCTTCACTGAAAGCACAATGTGTTAGACCTTGAAGCAGATGAGCTACAGCAACAGAAGACCAGTTGTGTCAGGTAAGAACAGGAAGATAAGGCTACATGGCCATCAAAATGGCCTGCACATTCCCCATATCTCAATCCAACAGAAGAACTGTTGTAATGAGGTGGAGTGGGAGGTTTGCAGCATAAATGTGTGGCAGAGAAATATATGGGATCTGTGTGACTCTTTTCTAAATATAACCTGTTCCACTACCATTTGAGCTCTTTCCTAATTTCTTCCAGCCTCTTCTCAGCTAACTGTGTGGTTTAGCTGCTAGGGCACGCACAAGGTTGCAAGTTCAGCTCCTGTCTCTGTCTCAGTAATTTAACTGTTGTGTGCTCCCTCTGTAAATAATTCTAATTGTTGTTAGTTACCTTGAATAAAGGCATCAGCTTAATATGTAATAATAATGATGATGATAACATGCTGTTATTAATGTACAGCATGTACCTAAGGTCATAGTCACGACATGAGGGTAGTATTTACCACATGCTCCTGATTCCTAGCTACCTCTGCTACCAGAATGTTGCTGTCAGAAGCCAATATTTTAAGAACCAAGCCCCTTGGAATATCTAATTAGCTTTCACTCGATGTAAAAGCTAGCTGTACCTATCTGTATTTTATCCAGTTGTTTTTGCTTTGGTCAAAGAGTGAAGGCAACTAAAGAAAGCCCTTGAAGAGACAAGGAGAACTCATAGATTCCTCCACGTGTATGAGATAGTCACGATGATGCAGCATTCTTAACCTCCTAAGTTTTTCATAACCACTGACTGCTGCTCCTTAAGAGTCACATACACACACCTCACAGGAGTAGTTATTCAGCAATGCCATCCCATGTAGTCCAATTCAATATCAGAAACACTGCAAAAAGCAGGCATGGACAGGGTACCAGTCTATCACTGAACCTACTCTGATTTAGAATCACCAACTGGCATAGGAGGGCAAGATAAACAGGAGTGCCTAGAGAAATATCCATGAAAAAACAGACAAAACAGGCAAACTGAATGCAGGCAATGGCCAAGAGCAGGATTTGAACGCAGGATAGTGGATAAATGAGGAAGCCACCTCTTCTTCTTTAAGGAATGTGACGTCTGTTTCATAACCCAAACTGGTTACTGTCTCAGAAATTCCTGAGTTTCATTAAGTCATCCTTTGGATTGTGTGCCCCCTATGATAACAGTTAATATAAATACAACAAAGAATAAAATTGTAAAGAATTGCTTAGATTAGTTCCTTGCCTTCATCTAATCGGTCTGATACCTTATTTTACTGTGTATGATTAACTAATTATTAACTAAATAAATATTGAAATATTTTATACAAATATGTATAATATTGTATTAGCATACATGATATACAGTATTCTTAGTATTGTATCATTATGAATTATTTAGTATACATATAAATAAATATATGTATTTAATTAAAAATAAATAAAATTAAATATTTATTTTAGATAATAAAAATACAAAATACACACTATATGAAACATGTTCAGATATAAAATATTTCTTTGTTTTTTTTTCTGTTTTCTAGAATGGACATATCTGCTGTTCAGTGGATCCTGTGTGTCTTTAGGATCAAAATTTGCCATTAAGGTATTTGTACAGGAATCTTGACAAGAGCACGAGTTTTCTTTCCAGGCGCCTCTTTATACCAAATACAACCGACCAAATGGAAGATGGACTGTGTGACAGCCCCTTTAATACTCGCTAAACAGCACTCCAGATATTTGTGTGTTTCCATGAAAACAAATGAGTTTTCAATGTAATGCTGTAAAAAAGAAGATACAGTGTGCTGGCATGAGTGTATTCAGTATTTATCATTAACAAATTTTTAATGATTATTTGTTCCTAAAAATGGAAAAAAAAAATAACACTGACATTTCCAAAAAAAGAGTGGTTTAAGTTTTATTGTTTAGTAGCACTAATTTTATTTAATGATTCATTTGTTACTTGATACAGTAGCTTGTTTTTGTGTAATAGTGAAATAAACATTTTCATTTACATTCATCATAGTTCTGTGACTTATTACTTTATTTTTATCCCGATTATTTGTCACTATTGCTGTTATTATTTAACATGTCTCTTAATCTTTAGGACAGTTACCTTTTAGATCTTAAAAAAAGTGTTTATAGATTGTAAATATGTGCTGTAAAGTTTTCTAGCTGTATAGTTATCTGTTTTATGTAAATGGATGGGTGGACGACTATTTTCTGCAAAATTTTCTGGTGCTGTTTTGAAGGCATAGGGGATACTGTAAATCCTAGGAAGCTACGTTGATTGTTATATTCATGAAAGAAATCACATTATTGATATTAACGTTTAAAGCCTATTACATATATTTGGAAATGAGACGTCTCTTTATATTATCCAATACAAGTAGGACTAATACTTTAAATTTTAAAACAAATTATTATGACTTAAGCTTGATTTTTGCCAAATCAGGCTTTCATATTAGAGAAATAACGGTACTTTTAAAGACACCATATGCAAACTTTTCATTTTTTATTTCATATATGAAACAAAAGAATGAATTTGACTTCTGTTTAATGATGATAACTGAAATAATGAGACACAGTCTCTTGCATCTCTTTTGAGGAAGTTCTGCACATTTCTCTTTGTTGCTTATCTTACACAAATAGTTCTTTTCTGGTTTTGCTTTTCTGTTGTGCTAAGAAAATCCAACTGTTTTTTTTCCAAAAGTCAAAATGCTCTACAATCAATTCATTTTCTTTATGGTTTGCTGGAATTAATAGTGTCATTATCATGCAATAGGCCTCATTCTCAGCCTGATCACACCTTTCTTGCATTCTTGAGGTATTGACTTGAACATCATCTATGGCAAAAGAGTTCATGAGATCTTGGATGTTGTCCCTGGTTTCTTTTGGACATCCTAAGGGATCTTTGATGTTACTCAGTGGAATAATTATGAAGATATACACCTAGGGGGCATTGCAGTAGACTGATAAATCCTAAAATGTTTTGTTAAGATTTTAGCATTCTCTCCTAACTGTTGAGCACATGTTTTGGATTTTGGCATGGTGTATATTACACTTACCTGAGTATGAGTAAGGTCAATGTGATCAACTTTCTTGCCTTTGTAGATTAGGGGCCTTTCTGACTTTATCTATCTATCTATCTATCTATCTATCTATCTATCTATCTATCTATCTATCTATCTATCTATCTATCTATCTATCTATCTATCTATCTATCTATCTATAAAAGATGCAAAATTGATTGACTTATTCATCACTCACTCATCAACAGTTGGTGATGTTATAGATACAATTAAAATAGCCATTGTGTGTTTTTTATTTCTTTATAATTGTAGATAATAAAGCTTTAGTGAGTGGGGTATTCTTAGGCAGTGTGTCTTTTTTTTTTGCTTTCTTTGTTGTCATGCGGAGAAATGATGCGTGCAGTTCATGCAAATGAATGCCACAAGCAGAACAGCACCATTGACCAAGCTGATGCTGTAATTGCTCAGAGAAATGGGAGGTAGCTGGCGAGTGCAAAAGGGCAGCTACCCTGCACAGAAAAAGGAGTCCAGGTGGTGAGCTGCATGGAAAATGAGCTGTGAAGAAGGACAAAGGAAACTTTGGCAAAGCTCAAAGAAGACATGGTTAGCCAGTGAACTCCTTGGGTACATACACTCAGTACTTCCTATTCTGTCAGCTTCTTCTTACTTTCACAAACTGCATTCAAATTCAAGCTGGATTGGATTGTCAAGCGCTCTTATGTACTCCTGGGGAGGGGTGGCTTGGTGATAAAATACATGCAATATTGCAGAGCACTGGAGGGTCCCCTTGGAAGTCTTACCACAATGTGCCGCTGTGTCCCAGTTTGCAGAGCACAAACAGTATGACATACCAACCCACTTTAAGTCCTTTTTACTTCACAAGCCAGGATAAACTTACCATGCCTTGGTAAGTTTAAATGCCATAGAGCTCAGTAAAAGGGTCTCTCACAGACACAACTTACAGATGGTAGACATTGCACATGGTTCACAGTATTATTTCTTTTTGCCTGTTCTTACTATACAGTTCTTAAAATGTTGAGTTCATTCGATTGGTATATAAATGTACAGCCTGTAAATATCAAAGCTATATGTAATAAGTTAAAGGAAACCAAGGTTCAGTGTATACTGCTTTTGGTGTAAATCCTCCAAAACTTTGTAACAGTACAAGATTATAGATCAAAGCATTACATTCAAATCTGACTGAAGCTACAATTTTTGCAGGATCTTGTGTGCAGTGAAATTATGAAATTGCGTTTTGGAGTGATCATTAGCAAAAGCCAAGTCACTAGAAAAAGAAACAATTGATCCATGACAGGAATGTTTTACTCATGTGTGATTGTACTGTGGTTCTGTGGTAGCACAGCTGCCTCACAGTATGGAGGCCAGGGTTCACATCCCAGTTCTTCTCTGTGTGGAGTCTGCAGAGGTTTCCTCATAGGTGCTCCAGTTTCCATCCACAGTCTAAAGACATGAAGGCTTGGGGGACAGGCAACTCGCTCAATTTCCAATTTCCTCTATCTTGATTTCCTTTTCTCCTTTTTACCCACCTCTCTCCATTTTATCTGTGTGGCCAATGCAAGCTCAAAAATACCATATTTCAAAGCCAAAATAGTCTGCTCAGAAATGTTTGCCAGTCCTATCTACTTAACTCTTCTAAAATAACATCATGTCTAGTTTTGAAATTACTTCGGACTAGCACTCTACTTGGTAGCATATTGCATGTGTTTATGTTCCCTTTGTAACGAAAAACATCCTGTTTGTGCAAAATTTACCCTTAACAACTTTTCAACTGTGTCCCAGTGTACTGGATGAACTTATTTTAAAGTAGCAGTCTCGATCATTTTATATTACATTAGAACAATATAGACGAGAACAGGCCAACAAAGCTCATCAATCCTATCCACTTAATTCTTTTAAAAAACATCAAGTCTAGGTTTGAAAGTTTCTAAAGTCTTACTGTCTAACGTGCTACTTGGTAGCTTATTCCAAGTGTCTATGGTGCTCTGTGTAAAGAAAAACATCCTAATGTTTGTGTGAAATTTACCCTTAACAAGTTTCCAACTGTGTGCCTGTATTCTTAATGAACTCATTTCAATCCACTGTACTAATTCTCTTCATAATTTTAAACACCTCAATCATCCATCCATTTTCCAACCTGCTGAATCCGAACACAGGGTTACGGGGGTCTGCTGGAACCAATCCCAGCCAACACAGGGCACAAGGCAGGAACCAATCCCGGGCAGGGTGCCAACCCACCGCAGGACACACACAAACACCAAGCACACACTAGGGTCAATTTAGAATCGCCAATCCACCTAACCTGCATGTCTTTGAACTGTGGGAGGAAACCGGAGCGTCCGGAGGAATCCCACGCAGACACGGGGAGAACTTGCAAACTCCACGCAGGGAGGACCCGGGAAGCGAACCCAGGTCCCCAGGTCTCTCAACTGCGAGGCAGCAATGCTACCCACTGTGCCACCGTGCCGCCCCACCTCAATCATGTCACCTCTTAATCTTCTTTTGCTTAAAATGAAAAGGCTCAGCTATTTTAATCTTTCTTCATGATTCATCCCCTTTAGTCAATCGGCCTAGTTGCTCTTCTCTGGACCTTTTCTAGTGCTGCTATGTCTGTTTGTAGTCTGGAGACCAAAACTTCACACAGTACTACAGATGAGGCCTCAATGGTGCATTATAAAGGGTGAGCATAACCTCCTTGGACTTGTACTCCACACATCGTGCTATATAGCCTGACATTTTGTTTGCCTTCTAAATGGTTTCTGAACACTGTCAGGAAGTTGATAGTGTAGAGTCCACCACGACTGCAAAATCCTTCTCATAAGGTGTACTCTCGATTTTCAGAGCTCCTATTTTGTATTCAAACCAAACATTTTTACTTCTTATGTGAAATACTTTACATTTACTGACATTAAATATTCATCTGCCCAAGCCTGTATGCCATCCAAGTAATGATTTAACAGATTCAAAATTATCGGCCAATTCACCTAATCATGGTATCATCTACAAACTTAACCAGTTGTTACTTATATTCTTATCAAAATCATTTACATATATTAAAAATAGCAGCAGTCCTAGCACTGACCCCTGTGGAACACCACACTTGACATCAGCCAATTCTGATAAGGTTCCTCGCATCACCCTCTGCTTCCTGTGTCTGAGCCAATTCTGCACCCATCTAAAAACATCACCTTGAACTCCAACTTCTTTTAGTTTGATTCCAAACCTCTCATGTGGTACCTTATCCAATGCTTCTGAAAGGCAAGATAAATAATATCATATGCTCCACTTTGATCATATCCTTTTTTTGCTCCCTCACAGAATTCCAGCATATTAGTAAAACATGAACTCCCTCTTCTGAACCTATGCTGACTGTTCAGAAAACCCTCTGTGCTTGCCATGTGCTGCTCAATCTTATCCTTAATAATTCCTTACATTAATTTTCCTGTGATGCATGTTAAGCTTACTAGCCTATAGTTTCTTGGATCTGCCCTGTCACCCTTTTTATATAACGGGATAATATTTGCCATTTTCCAGTCCTTCGGAATCTCCCACGTGAGCAGTGACTTCCTAAAAAATATGTGTCAAGGGTTTATATATGTACTTGGTAGCCTCCTTAAGAACTAAAGGGTAAATATTATCTGGTCCTGGTAATTTGTCTAATTTCAGCCTATTTAATCTGAGCAGCACTTCTCCCTCTAAAATTTCCAAATCCTTCAGTACATCCTTAGTAGTCCCGTTTACCACTGGGAGGTTATCCAATTCCTTACTTGTGAAGACCTCAGAAACATCTAAGTTTAGAGCATCCAGTATTTCACTGTCTGTATCTTTTACTTCCCTTTTACTATTTCTGATGCACTTTAACTCCTCCTTGTCTGTTCTTTTACTACTAAAATACTGAAAGAATCTCTTAGGGTCGACTTTTGCCATATCTGCTATATTCCTCTCCAACTGTTTTTTAGCCTCCCTGATATCCTCCTTAATGGTTACTCTCATGTTCTCATATGCTCTATAATTCACTTTGGACTCATTAGTCTTATATGCCTTATAAAGCAGTTTTTTTCTTTGCAGCTTCTTTTTTAACTCTTTATTAACCCACTGTGGATTTTTTTAAATATTCCTATTAATTCCAAATTTAGATATGTACCTGTCCTACATTACATTTTTAAACTGTTCCACTGCTTCTTGACTGCTCCACATTTAAAAGCTTATCCCAGTCTATCCCCCTTACACTTTGCCACATCTGCTCAAAATCTGCACTACCAAAGCTAAAATAAACAATTTTAGTCTTTGATCCACACTATTACAAAACACTGAGAACCGTATTATATTATGGTCACTTCACCCTAGTGATTCAATCACCTCTACACCCTCAATTCTATCCTGATTATTACAAAATACTAAATCCAGACAAGCTTCGCCCTGTGTTGGTGCTTTAACATACTGTGTTAAAAAATGGTCACTGATTACTTCTAAGAACTCCTGCTCTTGTGCTCCTCCATTTACAAGGTTATCCCCTAATTAAAGTTAAATCCTCTAATTAAAATTAAAGATAATTAAAGTTCCCCATGACCATAATATCCCTTAATATTACTAAAAAGATGTATGTTGAAATGTCTCTCTGCATTGGGTGGTTTATAACACACTTCTAAAATAAGACCTCTTTCCCTAATGCTTTCCTGGCGAAACCACATGCCCTCACTAAGATGGTGCTCATTTTCCAACTGAAGTAGACATACATTTAAATTCTGTTTGACATAAAAAGCAACTCCAACTCCTTTTCTGTTATGTCTGTCCTTCCTAAAAATGTGTATCCCTCTATGTTACACTCATTCCCATCTTTGTTGGTTAGCCAGGTTTCCGTTATTACTATAATATCATAGATATGCTCTGCTACATATAGCTCCAGCTCACTTGCCTTATTTTTGATACTTCTAGCATTAAGGCAAACTATTTTTAATGTGTAACTCCTTCTAAATTTAAATGTTGGGTTTGAATTTACATTATTATGCATTTTTATTGAATTTACATTATTATGCATTTTTATTTCTACATTGTTGTTTTTCCTCCACGTATAGTTCTAAACCTGACCTGTTCTAAACTCCCTGCCTCCCATTCCCTAGTTTAAACAATCCTTGTCTAGCCTACTCATACACCTCCCCAATACACTGGTGCCCCATCGGCTCAGAAGTAACCTGTTGCTGCAGAACAGGTCCCATCTGTTCCAAAAGGAGTCCCAATGCCCCATAAACCTATACCCTTCTACCATGCACAAAGATCTGAGCCATGTGTTAAGCCTTCTAATCTCCTCAATCTTACCTGGACTGGGGTGTGGCAAAGTTAGAACTTCAGAGAAGACTACCTTATCAGTTCTGCTCCTCAGTCTGGCACCTAACTCTTTGAATTTGGATCATAGAACTGACAGATTACCCTTATGTATGTCATTTGTTCAAACATGAACAATGACAAATGGATCCATCCCCTCTCTGGCCAAGAGCCTATCCACCCTTCCAGGGAGGTCCCCCACCTGTGCAGCTGGAAGGCAACACACCATGTGAGACACTTTTGAGGTGGCCCATTGGGGCTCCTCATCCCTTTCTACCAACTCGGAATCATCAGATACACCATCCAGCTTAGCAAGGACCTAAAAATGGTTTGACAATTTCTAATTCTGGGGTTGATGCCCCCGGACAGTGTGTACCCTTTACCTTACGGATTGTTACTGTGACCCACCTATCTCTACCTGTCTGGTCTGGAATCTCCTCCCACGCCACTTTGGAGTGCACACAATCTCTCTAAAGGACACCTGGGCCAGGTCCGCCAATTCTCTACAACAACGCAGTACTAACTCCAATTCTAGTTGAAGTACACCTTTAAAAACTATATTTTTTAAGTGTAGGTAAAGTTTTGCTTAGTAGGAAAGATATCTCTTATACATCTTAGTTTTCATGATGTTATTTTCCCTGGAAAATTAAAAAAAAATTCTTTCTCCCAGAATATTGTCTCTTTTCAGGTGGGTGCAGTCTGTCTTGTATGTAATGAAAATGTTTCGGCTCAAACTAGAATTGTCTAACATGCTTGAGTTTGTGATGAGGGAAGAGAACTGGAGAAGACGGATGGAAAGTGTGAGAACTCCACACTGAAAGTCACTGGGTTTATAAATCTGTAAAAGAAATATAGATTTACCAGCCATTGTTGTTTATGTTCGTTTTAAATATAGAAACAAAAAAAACATTAATATTCATATTGCCTGAATGCTGGCTGAGATTGAATCAAATGAATATTATAAAATTGAGTGGAAGTCATTACTTTCTTCTGTCATACCATTTTCCATAGTTTGACAATAAAAGTAAACAATGGTTAATGGTGTGATCCTGTATAGTATTTATGGGGCACTAAAAAAAATCTGTACTTAGATGTCACAAAGGTAAATTGTTATTAATTAAATAGCTAAACCAACCAATTCAAAGACTAACAATGGCAGTTTGTTGAAAAGGCTAAGAAGACAGAAAGTTAATATGTTCCTCCTCAGTACAAATGCATATATAACTATGTGTGTAGTAATGCATAAACACCTATTTGTACCTTATACTTTAGGCACATTGGGTTGTGGCTCCCTTTGAAAGGCATCAGTTAACATCAAGCTTAAGATTTAAAAAAATGTATAAATGTCACACATTTTTAAAGTAAGCAATCATACTTGTACACATATCCTCTGCAATAACCATTTAGGATATTTTTGTCATTGTGAAATCCAATTTCTAAGATAGAATCACCAAATAATGTAGCATGTGTAGCATTTTTGGGGGATTTAATTTGTCCTAAATTAATGTTTCCCCTTAATTGTTACTTTTTGTCTTTTAATTCTTCATTAATTGTATTAATGTTTACTTGCTACAATTTTCATTGTTTGGCTACTTTAGGTTTTGTTTCTGGCAATGGTTAGCCATTGCTTCCTTGGGACAGTGGAAAATCGCAATATGTGACATCAGATATGTCTGTGTTATATAAAATGGTAGCACACTATTCTACTTTGCATGCAATCAATGGATAGTAGAAATCTTCTTACACAGCCAAGAAAAGTTGTCAGCTAGTTTGGCTTCAGAGTTTTAATTTACCTGTTGGGTTTAAATGCATTGATCTTATGTTTTGACCTTAGCTTTCCCCTGGTATTCATATTTATTCCTTTACCTCCCAGTCAGTTTTCTTTGCATCATGGTCTACCAGTTCCTCCCATTTTAGTGGTACAGCTTGCACCTTTATGAAGCATGAGAGAAATATGAGGTACCCCGATGAAACGTATATGGATAAACTTTACAAAATTAGGGACCATGCCAGAATCTGAAAATTGTGAAACAGAAGCTTGAACCCTGGTGACACTTTATGCGACTTCTACTCATTGCATATGTCAGACTTGCTGACATCAGTTACTGGTCTTGTCACCAAACTATGTCAATTTAGATGACTGAAAATCACTGGGCTTGTCAAACTTAGAGACTGCATAATGACTTTCTAGCACAGTCAATTTTCGCCACTTTTTCTGACAGCCAAAAGCATGCTGCCTGATTGAGCCGGTGCTTTACAAGGGGTTAACAGCTTGGGCGAGTTCAACCATAATCTCTTCCCCTTTTTTCCATTCCGTCATGTTACGTAAAACACCGGACATTAGACAGAGGAGCTTGTCTTCTGTTTGTGAGGTCAAAAACACCCCCTTGTCACTGTATTATAAGCATTGTACTTGTATTTAATGGTTGGCAGTTCTCATTCACACAGAGCATTGCCCTACAATTAAAGAGAAAATCAAACGAGTAGTGGGCTGATTGATGTGAGTCATTAGGTATGTCAGATTAGATGACCAGCGTTGTCAGGAGCATGCCACCAACTGCCTCAGACTCCCTAAGATTATGTAGGACTGAAACTTGCTGAAAAGGTCATCTGACGTTGTGTAACACCAATACATATCTTACAAAAAATCGGTGGAACACCTCTACTAGAAATATGCAAACAGTTTTGACTAGGGGCTGTGCAATATAGCCATTACTAGAGTTGGGGG
This sequence comes from Erpetoichthys calabaricus, assembly GCF_900747795.2. NCBI lineage: Eukaryota > Metazoa > Chordata > Cladistia > Polypteriformes > Polypteridae > Erpetoichthys > Erpetoichthys calabaricus. The sequence continues at coordinate 199,052,105 of NC_041394.2, forward strand.
TGACATGGTACAAAGTTATGTGTTACTATAATCTCATTATAGTTTATGGGTGGCACGGTGGTGCAGTGGTAGCACTGCTGCCTCGCAGTAAGGAAACCAGGGTTCACGTCCCTGGTCCTCCCTGCATGAATCTTGCATGTTCTCCCTGTGTCTGTGTGGATTCCTTTGGATTTTCTGGTTTCCTCCCATAATCTGGCTCCAGCACCCACCACAACGCTGCTCAGGAATAAGCAAGTTAGAAAATGACTGACTGACTAATAAGTTTACTGCACTACAGTCTGAATTTTTGTAATCACATTACAGCTCATGAATTTTGTTTCATACTTTACACATAGCTAAGCAAATATTATGTAGATGTCATAAAGGCCTTGAGGGGCAAGTAATCCATCTTACACAGAACTTGAGAAGGCAAGTGTGGCTAGCCAATCTGTTTGCCACTCCTGGTTTGCACTACACATGCACACTATTTTCTTGTAGGAATGGTCCACGTTCAACTTTACAAAGCTGTCAGATCAGTACCGATAATGTGTGTTATTTTACAACATTACATGACAGTTTGTTTATTTGTATAGAGGTCAACTTTGTCTTTATTAAGATTTTGAGTTTAACTTTGAAAGATAGCAACTTTTCAGTTTTACAATGCATTGAAAGAAAATGACTAATGAAGAAAATTTAATAGTAGTTTAAGCAGTGCCGGTAGAAGCCCATTTGGAGACCTAGGGGGGTGGATGAAGATCAACCCTTGTTGTTCATAGCAGGTAGTTGGTATCATTAGACTTTGACAACCTGTGGTGGGGATTTTGGAGGGGAAAATCGCCTCAGATTTTCAGAATGCACACCCCTTTAGTAGCACAAATGGCTGCCATTTGTACAAATACTGCAGACATTAATGGAGCGCGCACCCGTTGGTGTATGTAGCATGCATACTTTTACTTTCATAGGTGTATGAAAGTATCATCAGAGCTTAAGAACCGAAGTGGTGTAGCCTCCGAGTGCACAACCCTTCAGAGACATAAATGTTGCCCATTTTTTTGCATCCACTGCAGACAATTATTATTATACTTCTATGACTCTCCTCCTTGGTGTCAGGAGCGTACGCCCCTTAACTTTCATAATTGCCACTCCTCAGATGACAGTGACAGTCACCTAGTGGTTTGACCAGCTCTGCATTTTAGAGAGACTGAATGAAGTGAACCATGGCATGATTTTTTTTTTATAAATGAATGTTAGCTTTGTTAATAGTTTTTGTTCAATGTGATGTACAGCCACCGGTTCAAAGAGCTTGCAAGGAGTTTCATTTATGTCCAATCAAATGAAAACCTGTTAAGTCTTCTATCCTGACATGTATTTCCTATGAAAATGAAAGAGAAATCTGAACAGGTGAGCTATCTCAATGTTTACTTTAATTGTTAGTGAATATAAAATAGTTAATTACACAATTTTGATCACTACAAGCATTTTTGGCAGTGTAAAGAGTACAGAGTGAGAAGAGAAAGACATATGAGCGTATCGATTATGTTACACCAAAAATACTGCAAGTAACTAACATCTCCTGATCAATACGTGCTTTCATCTGCTGGCCTCTACAGTAACTCTAATTTTACTATTTACAGACTCCATGTTTGCAAGTAAAGATTTGTTTTTATTAAGCAGGATTTTGTGAACTGCTGGTTCATATACTGTATTTGAAATGTTCCAGTGCTGATGTTGTTTACTTGTTTAACTGCTGAAAAGGCCATGTGCATGCGGTAGTACTGACGTACTTCCAGTGAAATCTCAGCCAGCTCAGTCACTTCTATTGTCTGTACTGCAATTGTTATTTTTGTTTAGCAGCAAGAATGTCTGAGAAAAATAAATTCAAGTTTCAGTGTACAGAATGGCACTACATCTGAAAATTGTTGTGTACCTTTAGGTTCGGCTACCAGTAAGTTCAACAAGGTACAGTGGAACCTCGGTTTGCAAGCATAATTCATTCCGGAAACGTGCTTGTATTCCAAAGCACTCGTATATCAAAGTGAATTTCCCCATAAGAAATAATGGAAACTCAGATAATTCGTTTCATAACCCACAAATATTTATATAAAAATGATTAATACAAAATCTTCACTCTAACTAACGGAATCACTGCTATCTGTTGGCTCACTGGAATCTTTTTCTATTTTTGCAACTTTAACAAGGAAACCTATCCAATGACAGTTGCTTTTGCCTGAAGAGTCACTACACTTGGAGACAAAATAAAAAAAATGCTTTATGCACTGTAAGGTTTCTAAACTCTTTTGGGATACCCAGCCCCCCCCCCCCCCACCCCCCCACCCCCCCCCCCCCAATGGGACAACACGCGGAAGAGTGTCCTGAAGCAAGCAACCGCAGACTCCCAGCGCTGTAGCAGTTCGCCGTAAAAGAGAATCAGAAAAGATCGCGGTCAGGCTATAAGCGCCTGCCGTCGATAGGTGATGCAAGGAACATTATAAATGCAAGAGCACAGTAATACTTAGCCAATAACCTGGTCACGACCCTGCCTGATTGCTGTGTCTCTGTATAGGAGAGCAGTAGATCCCGCTACAATAAATAACCGTGCTGTTCCAGTTTCACACTGAATAAAGCTGGTGTTGCTAAAGTACTGAGAATCAGCCTCGTGTTTTGGGGTGCATGACAGGGACTTGCATGTTACAGCACACACTCGTGGTCACCATGCTATAGTAAACAGTATACACTCATACGGATGTTGACTATATGAGTGAGGCACGCTGACTGAGAACGAGCATGGGAGACGATTATCCACATTCCCCATGTGACGCTCGGCGGATAAAGTGTATTATACGTACTACTCGTACTGCAAGACCTCGCTCATTTATCAAGTTAAAATTTATTACAAATTTTAGCTCATCTTGCAAAACACTCGCAAACCAAGTTACTCACAATCCATGGTTTCACTGTACTTAGTTTTTATATATTTCCCTCTGATGTGGAAACCCGATCCAAATGGATTGTCACTATCTGGAGAAAGAGATTTACGGTTAGTCCCCATACCCTTGTTTGTAGCCAGCATTTTAAAGAAGAGGATTTTTGCAAGTCAGGGTTGAAGAATGGAGTGGTTCCTACATTGAATGAATGGAACAATTTCTACGTTCTACTTTCAAGACCGAGGGTTTGGGAGAGGAGAAAGCAACCGATGAAGGATGAGACACTGGGCGAGGAGGAGGATGATAAAATCTTTGAAGGCCATGACTATTCTTTGGCTCCAGATACAGCAGTTGTCGACCTAGCACTTGATGAAAACATGTCTCTCAGAGAGGAGATCCTCCAGCTGAGGAAACAAGTTGAGACCCTTATAATAAAGCAGTGGTTAAGAATTCACCATTATGCTGGTTTGGACAGAGACATTCACTTTTTCACAGGGTAAGATGTCCAGCAGACTCATGTTATTATGTATTAAGCTTACATACATATTCAACTCTCCCTGAATAAAGTTTTTTAAAGAAACCAAATGTAATCACATTTTTTTTCCATGTAAGTTCATAGTAGACACAAGTTTTAAATTGTAACTTTTTAATTTGTATTTCTTCAGATTTGCATCCTATGACCTTAACAGATCCCTCAATGCCATCTGTGCTCAGCATGACACTTGCTCAGAAAGGCACTTTCACAGAGCTCAGTTCCACCACAGTAAGTTCTCTTAATATTAATAATACTAATTACCATTCAATATAACTTGAGAGAGATCAGGGTTGAAGGATTTAAAATAAGTTTAGAGAAACATAATATAACTTTTTTCATTTGTTTTGAACACACTCATTCCCTGCAGGCCATAGATGATATATTCATGTTTTTTACCTGACAGGTATGGAGTAGGCCTACACCAGTACACAGTCAGTCTGATTATTACGACATGAAGCAACATTCTATGCACTGTTCTAGGGTCAGTCAGGATCTGGATGCCAGACGAGAGAATAAAGGAGCATTTGCTAGCAGAGTTCAAAGACTATGCAGACACTACATCCATTCTGGACTGCACAGAGGTCAAGTGCCTGTGCTCATCCTCACCTGTTCTCCAAAGTGAAGTGTTCTCTGCACACAAATCCAACTGTACTCTCAAATGGCTGATGTCACCACTGTATGCTGAATCTATCAGTGACAAACAGATCATGAAAGATTGTGGAATTGTCTCTCTCTTTTGAGACTTGGTGTGTCCACCATGGTTAACCGAGATTTTTTTGTTGATGACTTTGTGCCACACAAGATCTATAGGCTGGCATTATTCTCATTACTCTCATTGCAGATGTCTGCCTCTGAAGTTGGGGAGACCCAGGCTATTGCATGCCTCAGGGTGCACGTGGAGCACCTCAAACGCAGAGTGAAGGAACATACATCTTTGAAACCGAGATTCCATACCGGCTTTTTGAAAACATTAACCAGTTGTACACTGTTGCATGTCTGTTGACAAACTACAAACATGGGCTTCTTGTAAAGGCTTAAGAAAACAAGCCAGAGTAGAACAATACATTCTATTTACTAGCAAATGCCTTTCACAAATGCAACATCCTCTGCTGGACTTTATGAGGAAGGCGTTACTCTCCTATTTCTTCCACCCTCAAAAAGCCTAACAGAAGATGTATGTACAAAATGTAAATATTGTAAAAGGCAATGATCTGTATATAATTACATTAAAATTGTTTTATATTTTTCGTTATTAAATTTTGGTATATTCAATTCTGTTCACCCACATTTCAATAATAATACTATAGATTACACAAGAAAACGAACACTCCAGTGCTAAATATTTACCTTTATACTACATAAAATTGTTACTTACAGATAAATATGCATTTTCTGTGTATATATATATATATATATATATACAGTACTATGCAAAAGTTTTAGGCAGGTGTGAAAAAATGCTGTAAAACAAAGAATGCTTTCAAAAATGGAAGTATTAATCATTTATTTTCATCAATCAACAAAATGCAGTGAATGAACAAAAGAGAAATCTAAATCAAATCAATATTTCGTATGACCACCCTTTGCCTTCAAAACAGCATCAATTCTTCTAGGTACCCTTGCACACAGTTTTTGAAGGAACTCGGCTGGTAGGTTGTTCCAAACATCTTGGAGAACTAACCACAGATCTTCTGTGGATGTAGGCTTCCTCACATCCTTCTGTCTCTTCATGTAATCCCAGACACACTCGATGATGTTGAGATCAGGGCTCTGTGGCGGCCATACCATCACTTCCAGGACTTCTTGTTCTTCTTTACGCTGAAGATAGTTCTTAATGACTTTGGCTGTATGTTTGGGGTCGTTGTCCTGCTGCAGAATAAATTTGGGGCCAATCATACGCCTCCCTGATGGTATTGCATGATGGATAAGTATCTGCCTGTATTTCTCAGCATTGAGGACACCATTAATCCTGACCAAATCTCCAACTCCATTTGCATAAATGCAGCCCCAAACGTTCAAGGAACCTCCACCATGCTTCACTGTTGCCTGCAGACACTCATTATTGTACCGCTCTCCAGCCCTTCGACGAACAAACTGCCTTCTGCGACAGTCAAATATTTCACATTTTGACTCATCAGTCCAGAGCACCTGCTGCCATTTTTTCTGCACCCCAGTTCCTATGTTTTTCGTGCATACTTGAGTCGCTTGGCCTTGTTTCCACGTCGGAGGTATGGCTTTTTTTTTTCTTCTTCCATGAAGACCACTTCTGGCCACACTTCTCCGGAGAGTAGATGGGTGTACCTGGGTCCCACTGGTTTCTGCCAGTTCTGAGCTGATGGCACTGCTGGACATCTTCCGATTTCGAAGGGTAATAAGCTTGATGTGTCTTTCATCTGCTGCACTAAGTTTCCTTGGCCGACCACTGCGTCTATGATCCTCAACGTTGCCCGTTTCTTTGTGCTTCTTCAAAAGAGCTTGAACAGCACATCTTGAAACCCCAGTCTGCTTTGAAATCTTTGTCTGGGAGAGACCTTGCTGATGCAGTATAACTACCTTGTGTCTTCTTGCTGTGCTCAATCTTGCCATGACATGAAACTGTCTTCCACAACCTCACCTTGGTAGCAGAGTTTGGCTGTTCCTCACCCAGTTTTAAGCCTACTACACAGCTGTTTATGTTTCAGTTAATGACTGTGTTTCAACCTACGTGTGACATTGATGATCATTAACACTTGTTTGGTATAATTGGTTGATCATACACCTGACTATAATCCTACAAAATCCCTGACTTTGTGCAAGTATACCTATATGAATTGATGCTGGTTTGAAGGCAAAAGGTAGTAACACCAAATATTGATTTGATTTAGATTTTTCTTTTGTTCGCTCACTTTGTATTTTGTAAATTGATAACAATAATCATTATTTATATTTCTGAAAGCATTCTTTGTTTACAGCATTTTTTCACACCTGCCTAAAACTTTTGCACAGTACTATATACTGGATATATAGATATATATATATATATATATCCTCTTTAATAAAATCCCTTTGTGCGTCCAGGTGTGCGTGTGCGCGTGTCTTCTGGTGAAGTGCGCATGCGCAGGGCTTCTGGTGAAGTGCGCATGTGCGGGGCACGGTGCAATGCGCAATATTACTGTCAGAGAAAGTTAGAGGCGTTTTACGGAAATACAAACCAGTATTACTGCAAGAGGAAATTAAAGGTACACAATACAGTGACGCATATTACAGCCACATACAAGCCAGTATTACTGTCAGAGGAGATTAAAGGCATATTACCGACACGCACGCCTGTATTACCACCAGAGAAAATTAAAGGTATATTACGGACGTACAAGCCAGCGGATGTACAAGACAGTATTACTGTCACAGAAAATTAAAGACACACAATACACGGCGGCAGCCCACAAAGAACGGTCAGCTCAGCAAGTAAACATCAACAAAAGAAAGGCTGAAAGAAAGAAAAATACGACCAACAAAAAGAATGAGGTCAAAGTCCCTTGCCATTTAATATAGACTGTTCCTACAAATGTTTATGCACTACTGTTCTAGCGCCCATTATTGTAACGGGCTAAATGACTAGTATATATATATATATATATATATATATATATATATATATATATGTAAACACACACTAACATAAATAATACATTATACATAATTATATCTACTCTATATATATAAAATCCTAAGCCTAAAAGTGCAACGATTTAGTGCAATGATTTTATATCACGTTTTTGTCACACTTAAATCTGGCTTATTTTAAAACCTTCATATATATGTTTGGTATCATTCTTTTCTGAGTTTATCGAACTTTAATGTGATGTTGTCATATTTTCAGTTTCTTATTCCGCTTTTAAATTATAAACTAAAAAATATCAAGAACTCACGTCCTGTGAGACAAGACTTTGTGCCAAGAGATTTAACCACACCCGGGGCTGGAAATGAAAGACAAAGAGTAGGACAGCTGCTGTACAGGCTTTTAAATGTTTGAAGCGCTGCTCGAGATGCAGATCACGCAGCACTGCAGTAGCAGCAAGCCAGCAGCTGATCAAGCAAAGAGGAGGTAAAAAAAAAAACTGTATTTGTTTCCCACTGTATCACCATTTAAGATGGCCAGAGGGGTTGGCGAGCAAAGCAAGCAGGGGTCGAACTCCCTAGTAATTATATATTTATATATCCATCCATCCATCCATCCATTGTCTAACCCGCTGAATCCGAACACAGGGTCACGGGGGTCTGCTGGAGCCAATCCCAGCCAATATCATTTATTATAATTCATACAATTATATATAATGTATAATTATATACATTTGTATAAAATATTCACATATAAAATAATACTGATAATAATTTCATGTTTAAATTGCATATGTATACAGCAAAGTATGAACACATTGCATCTATAAAATGAAACAACAACCTTACACTGATGTAACAGTTTAAACAGTAACAGTATAACAGTATAAATAGTATAACAGTATAAATTTGCAACAGGTGTAACTTAATAGCTATCACTAAATGAAAAAATGACATGGTGAAATATTTTAATTTACAGTATTTCTCTAGTGAGGCATGGAGTTAAAAATTAAAGAAGAAATATCATTTTTTTCTTTTATGATTTTGATGATTTCCATATCTTGGAGGATAGTCTGAAAAAACATGTCTTCCTGTGTGTGGACAACAAAGTCACGCCAGTCAAGTCCAGCAATCAACAACCGGTCCTGTATCTGCCAAAAGTAAGGCTGTGTTTTCTTCAGTGTGTGTGTGTGTGTGTGTGTGTGTGTGTGTGCCCTCACTGACCTTAATATAAGGGCAGTCCACATATCTTGATACATTTAGGCATTTAATTTCAACATGGCCATACAATGGCTGCTACTTAGGATCAGACACAATCCCTTCAGGTGATGACCCCATCCATGGTGTGTCAGGGTAGATAAGGAACCCACAGGGATAGTGGTTAACCTCCCTTGCTCTGCAGTACTCCTCTGCTGCTGCAGGTTCCACGTGAAGTCCACACCTCATCTCTACTTTCTGATGGCTAGGTCTCAGAAGCCGTTTTGCCATATTTTCAGGAAAGCTCTGTCCCCTGGTGTGACAGACCTCCCTGAATTTCGAGGAAGTAATGCAAGACTTCCTTAGTTGGTGCCACTCAGCAAAGAAACTCTGCTCTTTTATACAATGCTCAATTTAGTGTTCTGCGTCAAAGGATGTTTCCAGGGACATGATGTGGAGAAGCTGAAGTTCAATGCAGTCAAAAGAACAGGCAGAAGGTCACAAGCCTGTAATCCTGAAGTGGCACCTGTGGTGGAGAAGGGGCATCTCTGTGTGGGAAGGTTTCAGGCACTCTTGTTTTTGGCATGTGACATGACAACACAGCTCGCTGCTGCACCTTTCCAAAAGCACAGTCAACTAGAGGTACACCACTGGCTATAGCCACAGTGGTTATCAATGGAATCACATCACTGGGAAGGTCAATGTAGATTTCATTCACCCTGAGTATGGAAAGTTCAGGCAGAGGTGGACTGACTACCCTATATAAGCTGCTCCTATGTAAAAGACTACAGTGGAACCTTGGATTGTGAGCATAATTCGTTCCGGAAAGGTGCTTGTAATCCAAAGTATTTGTATATCAAAGTGAATTTCCCCGTAAGAAATAATGGAAACTCAGATGACTCGTTCCACAACCCAAAACTATTCATATAAAAATGATTAATGCAAAATATAAAGTAAAAATACATAAAACAAATTAATCTGCACTTTACCTTTGAAAAGAATCATGGCTGGTGTGAGTGAGTTTCTATACTCTTTTGGGATTCCATCCAACGGGACAACACGCGGAAGAGCATCCTGAAGCAACCGCAGGCTCCCAGCTCTGTAGCAGTTCGTCGTAAAAGTAAAACCGAAAAGATCATGGACATGCTATAAGCGCCTGCTGTTGATGGGTGATACAAGGAAAATTATAAATGCAGGGTACAGTATTACTTGGCCACTAACCTGGCCCCGACCTTGCCTGACTGCTGTGTCTGTGTATAGGAGAGTGGCAAATTCTGCAGCAATAAATAACCGTGCTGTTCCTGTTTCAAGCTGAATAAAGATGGTGTCAAAAAAGGTACTGAAACACAGCTTCGTGTTTTGGGGTGCAAGACAGACACTCACACGTTACAACACACACACGTGGTCACGATGCTGCAGTAAACAGTATACACTCGTACAGATGTTGACTATATGAGTGAGACACACCGACTGAGCCTGAGAATGGGAGACAATTACCCACAATCCCGCAGCGAGAGAGAGAAGAACCATCAGCTCAGTTGTGATCACGTGACGCTCAGCAGACAAAGTGTATACATGCTACTCATATTACAAGAACTCGCTTGTTTATCAAGTTTATCAAAATTTATTAAAAATTTTATCTCGTCTTGCAAAAAACTCGCAAACCAAGTTACTCGCAATCCAAGGAACCACTGTATTAAAAATGGAAAGAAAAATGTCTTATTGTTTGTATAAAGTAAGCTAAAGCATAAGGGCATCACAACATCAGAATATGAATAAAGAAATGTCTTATGTGTTTTTTAAGGAGTAATATAAAGACCTTCTTTGTGTGATCAGGTTTGGACTTTCTCGTTTAACAGACAGTATATACTAACAGTAAATGTTAAAATAAAATCCTCCTATAATGTAGCAGATGATTACTTTATCTGATATCTTATGGAAATGATTACTGCAGAAAATATTTAAATAATAATAACCTGATGCCTCCCACCAGCTTTCTTTCTCTTATGTTTGGCCAAAAGTATCAACATGTCGTTTACAAAACCAAGTTTAATACCATGCATTAAAAAAAAATATTTAGTAATTTTTTGGAAGGTCATTTGTAAGCTTGGCATGTTGCCATTGAGATGCTAACAAGGAAAAGTGGATAGAAAGTCAGGTGGCATGTTTAATCCTTATTGCAGCGCACTTAAATAAAAGTCAAATTTAAAATAACTGTTTCATTAAATAACTTATTACAATTAATTTTGCTTACCATGTATGCAGGGGACAGAAGGACCAAGGCAGTAATCAATCAATCACTCACTCACTTACCCATAATGGTCCAATCAATTTAAAATACACATCTGCTGGATGTGGGAATAATCACAGGAAACACAAACAGACTGAGGTGAATGTGAGAATTTTACACAGGCAGTGGTCGGGCCCACCTCCTTTAGATGTAAGGCAGAAATATTGACCATTGTGTCACTACTAACATCCTGATGTCACTTCTGGCAGTTAGTTTTAAAAATAGATTGACCAGTCAATATCTGATTTTAACTTTGAAGAAATGCTTTTTAGAAAAGCTGCACATTTTCTTCCTCCTATCAGGAATAGATAGACACACTGCCCCCATGTTCATCTTTTAGCCTTCCTTTTAGCTTTGGGATTGGTGTCTAACGCTGTACAACAAATAAGATGGAAGGACAGGGGACATAAAAAGGGGAACTCTGATAGTGGTTTGCTAGCACATTGTGTTTGTTTATTTTGAACATCCCATCTAGATCTCCTTTTCTTATATTTTTTTAAAAATATTTTTTCTATTGTTTTCTGTTCTTTAACCTTTGGCTTTCTTGATAAAATTTTTGTTGTAGTTCTAGCTTGATTTTGTAATTTTAGCCTATTTGTTTGTTTGGCCTTTGTTTAGTTTTCCCACTTTTTGATTGAGCTACTGTATTCTCTTCCCTGTCTTTTGAATAAACCTTTGAATTATGGACGCCCTTAAATAAATAATATCACATATTCTCCATCATTTTTTATTTGTTTTTCAGCTTATTTAGGTCTATACAACTACATTGGTACACATAGCTGATCTATTTTTGTATGGCACTTCAAGTCACATTTGCTTACAACTGACAACAGCAGGCTGTGCTGCACATATTTGTGTCCCTATGTATTCATCTGCTAGGTATGCATACACCTGAAATATCATTAGATCCTCAGGACAACTCATTTTTACTTCTTCCAATGAAAGCAGTTGTTCAAAAAAGTCCACTAATATTCACTAATTTTACCTGAAATGCTTATCAGGGCTGATCATGCGCTCTAAGTAAAGTGACCAACAGGAAGCATTACCTACAAGAATGGACAAGGTTCAATACTGAGAAATGTACTGTGCAAAGATCATACTGCTTACAGTGTTGCTTCAAAGCCACAACGGTGACCAAATCACAAAAACAATAACAAAAAACAATCAAAACACAAATAATAATTTTATATATAGCTTGTGCTCAGTAACTATTCAGCATACAATACACATCAGTCTCTGCTGGGTGACCCCCAAATTAAAGTTGACAAAAACAAACGCAATTGATTGCTTTGTGCTTCAGCCATTGTCTTCTCCAGTTGCTGTTAGAGCATGCACATGTCTGGAGGTTGGAAAGTTATGGGTGACTGCAGTTCAAAAGCTCCAGGTCAGTGATTGTGCTGTTCCAGTGTGTTTTGTGTCCAGCAGTTATGGGGTTCCCTAGTTCTAGGTTATGGTAATGCTTTTTATAACTTTAAGATCATATTGTTTTGGTATAACAAACAAATCAGTGTTTTACTGGGAGCTTTGCCACCCAAAGCTCTTTTCCTAAAAATCTGTAGGAATAACAAACTTTCCCAGCATTTGGAAAAATGTAATTAATTTTAACATAAGTAAAAATGTACTGATATAAAAAATTAATTTCCGTATCCCTTTCCCTTCCTTCTCACTATTAAATTACTCCTTTCTTCATTTTCATTAATTTTGGGGAAGCATTTTTGTGAAGTGATTGAACCTTGTATCAGGCAATCTTAACTCTAAATAATTAGGAAAAGCAAAGAAGTCGGTATGTATCACCTTATGCATCTGTTATTACTGTATTGCCTTTCTACATATATTTTTGAATCAACAGAAATAGGGCTTAGATTAAAAGGTAAGATTTTTGTCATTAGTACAGATTTGTAAGGTTTAAGTTTGGACGTTTTCTGTGTAGAGTTTTTATTTTCTTTCTGTGGCAGTGTGGCCCTGTTCCTTGCTTAAAGCTCTAAACAGCATTTGGAAATTTTGCCATCAAAGGGAGTCTGGTGTGTCTTTTTTCTAATCAGCAAAGTGAGTGAGAGCAGAGGTAAAGGCAGCTAACTTGTTCTTCCATAGAGTTCGTTTTTCTGTTTTTTCAATGTCTTAACGTGCAGTGCTGGGTAGTGTTTATATGTTTTCTTTAACAATTTACAATAATCAGGAAAATGAAGAGATGTTTAACTGTAGCAACACTTGCGAAATCGGTACATATGGAAGTTGATTTGAAACAAAGGGGGACAGGTTAAAATAAACACTTAAAATATTAAAATACTTAGATCTGAATACAAAAGAAAATAAATGCGTGAGAGATTGCATGTGTAACATGCAATCGTAGTGCCGGAAAATAGTTTGGGAGTGCGCTGCGATGGACTGGTGAGTGAAACTATGTTTAAAAGAATGAAAGCTGTAAAATGCTGTTTTAGTTTAATTAGGTGAAGTGTTTGAGGCCGGGCGGTACGGTGGCGCAGTGGTAGCACTGCTGCCTCGCAGTTAGGAGACCCAGGTTCGCTTCCCGGGTCCTCCCTGTGTGGAGTTTGCATGTTCTCCCTGTGTCTGCGTGGGTTTCCTTCGGGAAACAGTCCAAAGACATGCAGGTTAGGTGGATTGGTGATTCTAAATTGGCCCTAGTGTGTGCTTGGTGTGTGGGTGTGTTTGTGTATGTCCTGAGGTGGGTTGGCACCCTGCCCGGGACTAGTTCCTGCCTTGTGCACTGTGTTGGCTGGGATTGGCTCCAGCAGACCCCCGTGACCCTGTGTTCGGATTCAGCAGGTTGGAAAATGGATGGATGTTTGTTTGAGGCCACAGATTAAATGTGAGTTTTGAACACAGCGCAATTGTAGGCTGGAATAAAACAGATCTCTGGAATAGGTGCATAACTCTGGAATAAACAGAAGTGGGTTAAAAATCCTGCAATGGAATAAACTAGCTAACAGCTAGGAAAGGAAGGAAAATTTATGAATCCCTCACCCAAGGCAACAGTCCCTTCAGTGTCTTCTAGAAGAAGGCTGGGACAAACTGGGAGCTAGGAACTTAGACTAGCTCACTAGAAAAAAAAGTATGTGTGTGCATATATATATGTCACAGGTTTCTGGTCACACTTATAGGTAATCTAACTTAGACACCATTAAAATATCCGACTACGCCACCCAGTTTTATTAGGAGACTGGGAACTCCTGAAATTTACCAATAATAGCACACAGGTTTCTTTAAATTGGGCGGTGAGTAAACACACAATGAAAGACACAACAGTAATTTTAGAAAAAAACAACAGTAAGTTCTATTACACAAAACAATATAAGGTACATTAAAAAGATAAACGAACATAACAAAAACTAAACATATCAGGAATCAATTTCCCTTTTTTTAAAAAAGGAAAATACACAGTCCACCCTCTAAAAGTCCGTTAACAACAAGAATTGGAGGATACAACCTTTAGTGGTGCAGAGTCCAAGTTGCTCACTGTGTTACCCCAACACTTAATTGTTCAACTGTCCATGGATGCACTCTGTTCCCCGGACACTCGTTCCCCTACAGAAGTTGTGTCAAATTGTTGACTCCCTGTCAGCGTCTCTTCGTTGTTCCTTTTTCTTCCACTCTGGGCTCCTTGTGTTGCTGGGACCTAGGCACACCTCATTTCTCATCTGTCAGCTTCGCTTGGTCCTCTCATGCGGCTTCCCTTTTTCTCTGGACCCACAACTGGTGTCTCCTTGTGGAGCTGTCTCTTCCTCCCTGGAAGTAAATGTTGCCGTCCTTGTGCCTCACGTCGTGCCAGCCAGGTACCCTCGTCTGCCTGCAAGCCCCTGTGCTCTGTCCAAGTGCCTTGGCAGCATTTCCCGTGGACTGTCCCTCCTGCCTTCTGCTGCCCAGGAGTTTATATTTACTTCAGTCCCTGCTGTTGTCAGTCCTGGACAAACAGTTTAATCAATGGCACATCTAAATTGCCTGGGTTTAACAATTAATGAAAACACAAGTTAACAAAATGTATGGTTACCAAACATTAATAAGTACAGATATGCTGATTAGGAACCAATATTTCCAAGCCAGGTAAATACAGACATCCTCCAAGGCCAGACTTCAAAGCGGCGACTCCTTTGCAAGACAGTAAAGACTTACACAAACAATCCTGACACAATCAGTAACTGGATTATCCAGGATCCAGGATACACGTGGTATTGTTTGTAAATCTCAACCAGCCATAAACTTCAAACTGGTGACTCCTTTGCAGTACAGCAAATAAATACATCCTGAAGACAGCCTTTTAACTTCTCACCCCCCAGTCCCAACAATGGGTGCCTAATGGAACCACCCAGTGCACAAAAAAAAATGTCCCCCTCTGACACACACACACATATATATATATATATATATATATATATATATATATATATATATATATATATATATATATATATATATATATATATTTAGCAAAATACCCGCGCTTCGCAGCGGAGAAGTAGTGTGTTAAAGAGGTTATGTAAACATATATATACATATACATATATACATATATATACACATCCACATATGCACGTACATATATACATATGCACATACATATATATATACATACATACATACATTCACATACAGTATACTGTATATATATATATATATATACATAATATCTACATATATATATATACTGTATATATATATATATATATATATATATATATATATATATATATATATATATATATATATATATATATAAATATATATTCACGGCATTCGTAGTCTGAATCACAATCTGATTGTATGGGTGGTTACCTACCAGGTAATGCTTATGGTTGGCCAGCAAGTCAGCTAACATCAGCCACAGTGCCTTCAGTTGTGAGAAGCAGATCATAGAATGGTTGAAAATAGTTTACTGTCAAATAATGCAAAGAGTACGCGACACGTGTTTCGCCCTAATTCTTGGCTCATCAGGCGCACACACTCACTGCACTCGCTTACGGGAATCGAACCTCGGACGTCAGCGCTAGAGGCAAAGCCCCTAACATTGCGCCACGGCGTGTGGTTCGTTTATTTGACAGCATGTATGTAGATCGGGGTAATTACATTCACGGCATTCGTAGTCTGAATCACAATCTGATTGTATGGGTGGTTACCTACCAGTTAACGCTTATGGTTGGCCAGCAAGTCAGCTAACATCAGCCACGGTGCCTTCAGTTGTGAGAAGCAGGTCATAGAATGGTTGAAAATAGTTTACTGTCAAATAATGCAAAGACTACGCGACATGTGTTTCTGCCTAATTCTTGGCTCATCA